>NW_026694572.1:1265000-1861197 GCF_021218885.2 Marmota monax
CATTCTGGGCAAAGCCTAAGCTTTTAAAACAATATCTGTTATTTCATGACTGCAGAATATCAGGCTTCCATGGCCAGTGCCCATGGACTTGTATCCATCAGTAAAGATATCTCACTCTGGCCCAGTGATAAGCTAATCAAGCAAACCCTGCTTGCTGAAGAGACTCCAAGATTTCTGTGCAGTAATATCATATTGGTTCCTTAGCATCTGATGGCAATAGGGTTTCTAAACATAAGATGAACATAGTTTCTGTTAAGGTTTGTCACGACCCCTCGCCAGCAAGGGAAAACACAACACAGGATTCTTCTTTCAGCAGTTTATTCAGGCCTTGATTCAAGTATCATCTTCTAGCGACCCCCCGTCGAGCGCCCAAGCATAGCCTAATAAAGCCTCCCGCATACCAATCTTAAGCCGCCACGTGGATCTTTCTCATAGGGTGGTCAGGGATTGTGCGCCAATTCTCCATAAAAGGAGTTGTTTATCACAGGCCACAGTGGAAGCCGGCGCCATTTTCTAATGGCGGCCACAGTCTATTGGAACGGCTCACCACAGTTCCCCCTTCCTTATTATAAAACAATGCAGGAGAAAGTAGAGGTCCTATCCCACTGTGCAGTAGTGGCTGCAGTGTATGGTTCAGTCCTAAGGAGGCACCTTCCCCAGACCTGATCCCATATCAGCCGACGCCTTTTTTCGTAGGGCGGGGCGTGGACGTCAAACCCGCATGCAATAGGACATGCTTTCCTTGAGGTCCGTTGAGGGATCACTCAAGTGCAGTGCCTTGCCTCGCATCCTGCATCGTGACGACGGCGAGAAGTAGGATAACACAGGTAGCCTGGTAGTAATGACAAAAATTAATTTGGCAACACAATCCCTAAGCCCCAGAGGAAGGTAAAGAGTCTGGAGCCGAGAAGAAAGACCAGTCCTGAAACCCATCTGCGTGCAATGGTAACAAGACCTGCAGAGTGCAAAGGCTATTCAGCACTGGGAGAGCATAAAGAAGAGGGCATGTCAATCCCAGTGCAATGTGAAAATAACTTGGGGTGCAATGACCATGCCCAGAAATCACTGTTTAAGATGTGCAAGCCAGATTTGTGGAGAAATGCCATTTTCTAAGGCCGCAAGAGCCTGTACGATCATAGCCTTCTCTTGCGCATGGCGAGTTTTAAGGCGACAGAGAAGCCACAAACAAAGCACAACACCGAAGCAACACATAGCACCAAAAATGCCCACTCCCACCCATTCCTTAAAAAAGGAAAAGGCAGAGGATAGCCAACTGGTGAATTGACCCAAAGTCACTGGTTCGACACGGGTGCTATTCAAAACAGCAATCTGAGTTAGTTGAGACTGGATCAAGTTTTCTGCTTCCATGGACCAGGTTCCGGATAGATATTCCCCGATGATGTGGGAGGCATTCCTGGAATCATTAAATCTGACAGAGGTTATACATAAATGTGCACGTTGATCAACACAACCCAAATGTACTAGGTCAGACAATTCCTCAACTTGAGCTTGAAGCAGATCTATCCTTTGATTAGCAGCCAAAATCCCAGATAGAATGTGTTGATTAATTCTACTTTGAGATTCATGTATGGTGGATGTTTGTTGAATAACCTGATTAATAGTGGCAGCAGTTTGAACCTGGCTGGCCATGGCTACTCCAGCTGTAACTGCTGCAGCAGCAGACACTGCCACAGCTGTCACTATAGCTGCCGTAATTCCAAAATCTCTATGGGCTCTAATCAGTTCAACAATAGGAAATGACTCTGGATCCGCAGTAACCGGGATCGGGACAAAAGTTGGAATTTTCATAACCACTGCCATAGGCCAGGATCCATTCCAACACTCAGACAAGTAACAGGTAGTATTAGAACAATTAAGCATCCCCTGTGATGTAACATTAGCCAAAAGGAACAGAAACGGAGATTGGAGACAGACTGCTGCAGAGGGTAACATTGCATTACCTAATAGTGCATTGTGTGAAATAGATTTGAGTCTCCTACCCCACCCTGAGTCTTGGGTACTGCCAGAAACATTAAACAGCCAACTTTGGACTCCTCGTAATTGAGCCAAAGCGGAGATGTTGGCTATGGCCCCCTTTTCATTGGAAATCAACCATTGAAACCAGGGCCAACCCTCTCCTATAGAGGAATTATTGTTGGAAGAATTATACAAGTACCTTTTGAGAGAGGGGGAAAGGGAAAAACCTTTAGCGACCTGATGTTTCTCCCAAGAGTGATCTTGACAAGGTGTAAATATAGGAGGGAAGCCATACTCAGGGGTGCAATAAGGAGAAGCCTTAAAATGAGTGGCATTAGAGGTCTCATTAGAAGGAGACAACGGAATTAACACCTGGGAAGTAATGGCCAAAGTGGTTATATTTAACTCAGATGTATTTGTCGGGACTCTTCTTGTCAGGCGTTCTGGAACCCACACCGGCTCCGTCTGGTTTTGGCCCCCGGCGGCGCTCCGCTTTCTCCGCAGCGTGAGCCGACTCCGCAGCAGTGCAGGCAGGTCCTTCAGCCGTGGCCGCAGCGACGCTGGCGGCTGCTCGAGCTCTGGCTCGTGGGCGCTGGGACTGCGGCGCAGAGCGCTGTCCGCCGCCGCCACCGCAGCGGCCAGGGCCGGGTTCTCGCACGGCGGCTGCATCTTGACTGAGCCCACCGCCATCCTCATGCCCAGACCGCGGCCGCGGCCCCGGCAGCTTCTCTCAAAAACATCTGCAAAGTGCTCTGCTTTACCTTAAGTCCTTTTGAAAGTAGCAACCCATCTAGGGCCAACAAAATTGGGCTTGAAGAGGTAGCGCCCATAATGTTTTTAGAGCTATAAAGAAAGTGAAAGTACAAAAGCCCCGCTCTCTCCTTATTTACAGGGGAGTGTCCTTTTTCCCGCTCTCTCTTTCTTTACCGAGGAGCGTCCCACTATTAGCTTGCGGATTCTCACTTTACCTGGGAACTTACCGGTGCACCACCCTGACTGCTGAAAGTTTTGGATCCTGGGTTCGAGGAATATAATTCCCCATCCTGGCCACCAATTGTCGCGACCCTTCGCCGGCAAGGGAAAACACGACACAGGATTCTTCTTTCAGCAGTTTATTCAGGCCTTGATTCAAGTATCATCTTCTAGTGACCCCCCGCCAAGTGCCCAAGCATAGCCTAATAAAGCCTCCCGCATACCAATCTTAAGCCGCCACGTGGATCTTTCTCATAGGGTGGTCAGGGATTGTGCGCCAATTCTCCATAAAAGGAGTTGTTTATCACAGGCCACAGTGGAAGCTGGCGCCATCTTCTAATGGCGGTCACGGTCTATTGGAACGGCTCACCACAAAGGTTGACATTTGGATTGTCTAATAGAATGGCCTTGGATCTCCCTATTCTCCCTGCAGTCAGTTGATAGCCATCCTTTTGTTTTAGGAGGACCAGGACTTGACAAAGAACAAACAGAGTTATTATATGTCATTGAGTGATTTTTTTTCAGCTTCTTCTAGTAAATCCCAAGGGCCAGTCACACTACAAGGGTGGAAGAACCATGATTTTGTTGTGTTCAAGTTGCTTTGACACATAAGACTACTATTTACGATATGTCCTCAATGTATAAAAGGACTTCAATGACAGTACCATGTTTCTAATTCACGTATAGTCTTAACACATTTTATAAAAGTCAGTCAGTCTATGCCAGGGGCGGTCATGAGACTCTTAACTTCTCAAAGGCAGTTTGGCATCCTAGTGTGAAAGTAAAATATTTGAATCCATTCAGGAGTTTTGATATTGGTCCAAAATTAGGAACCCAAATGTGCCTTGTCATTGAGCGTGGCCAGGTGCTGCAGCCTGACACCCCCAGCGCCACCCTCATAGCTGCTCAGGTTCCGTAGATGGCTGCCTCCAGCCTGGTCAGAGCCAGTTCATGGGGGCGGGGGTGTGGCACCCGATGCCATGCCAGAGGGTCCTCCTGCATTGGCGTCAGCAGCAGCAGCAGCCGCACCAAGCTGATTCTGCTTATGCAAATCCTCCAGGGCCTTGACAAAGCCCTCAGCGAATTCCTGCTCCTGGCTGGCTGCTACCTTGGGGTAGAGGAACTGCAAGCTCGTAGTGGTTGTGACCAGCCCTTTGGACTGGATGTTGAGGCTCTCCAACTTAGGAGAGGCGAGCTAGAGCAGTCCCAGGTCTGACAGCGGGAGAAGGGGAGGCGGCGCCATGATGGGGGCGCTGTCTGCGCAGGGGGTGCGTAGGTCACGCTGCTAAACCTGCTACTCTTCTCCCCTTTCTCACTGCTGCAATAAAGATCTCTTGGTTGCTTCAAGAGTTGTGGTCACTTTCCTTTATTAGTAATAATGGAGAAAGATCAGGCTCAAAAATATGCTGTACTCCAAATTCTTAAATGCAACCTGGGACAAAAAAGATTAAGGCACAGTCGTTTTTGTTTTGTTTGATTTTGTTTTTGTATATGCTGGTTTGTCCAACCCTCTCCTGGGATGAAATTTGTTGTATAAATTAAATGCATAAATAACATTCATAAAGACTTTTAGAATATGAATTTAAGAAAGGGTCCAAAACTAGAAGAGATAAAATAAAGCTATAGGTATGGAAATATATTTAAATATGGAAAATTAGAAGTTAAAAGAAATATTTCTGGATGAGAAAGTGTTTTGTCTGGTAAAACAATGTTCTTGGGCTAAATTCCCAAATGAAAAAGGATAAAATTAAGGATTTTAATAAGTTGTGAATGTTTAAGTAAGTTGTAGAAAGTTTGCAAAAGGTGAATCTCAAAAATTTTTTGTTTGATTAAATTAGCTATAAGTAACACAATCAGTTAAAGTTATCTGAACTTTAATGTACTGATATGAGGCAACGTCTGAAACATTGATCTGCCCTTATCTATGGGCAATTTTCTTGTATTTGTTAGATTTTATTACTTGGGGAAACAGTCTTAAATTATGGTTTGTATGTGTTTAAAATTCTTAAATAATTATTTTGTAACTGATTAAACAAATAACTGTTATTTAGATTATAACTGTTAAGGCGAGATTGCATCAAATCACCAAGTTGATCTTAAAGCAGGAAATGGAAACTTTATTCACCAGCTGGCAGTGAAACAAGGGGTAGGCTCCAAGTATTCACCCTTTGACCCCTTCCTGGGGTTTGAGTATACCTTTTATAGTCCAAAAACCTTAAAGTATAAGTGGCTATTGCTTTGGTTCAAAACCACAAATGTCATGAGATCTAAACTTATAAGCAGAAAAGGGAGTGAGCCAAAACATTCCTAGTTGTGTATAGGTTAAAAATGGTAACTAACATGTAGACAATCAATCTCTGACAGGGTGCATTGTTCAAGAATAATGGGAACTAAAGAGAGAACACTTTTACATTGTTTAAGAATTGCCATTTTGTGTTGCCAAATATGTATGCTAAGCAACTGTTGATGGGTCCAGAGGTGGGGCTTTCCATGGAAGAAGCGTTTTTTACATGATGTGGAGTCTCAGGACAGAATGGAGTCTGTCTGGTTCTTGCCCACATAGCCTGGCCAATAATGCAACAATATTGTTGATACCCAAAATATAAGTGACAAGGTGTATATATGCATCTGTAAACTATCTCTCTAAGCCTCATCAAAGTATTATGTAAATATTTAGAAATGAAAGTTCATGTAAGATTACTGTAAAGATAAGTGATGTTTTGTATACATTGTATCTGACATAGAAAGCCCACACTGTCATTTGAAGACCTGTCTTATATCTGTTTGATTTGACTAAGTCAATTTCTGATGATTAACACTGTTTGCTAAATGTATAAGAGATTTAAGGCTATCATTTGATTTCTGTTAATTCATGCAGACCTGTGATTATTGTTACCATTCACTCTCTATTCTACATTGTACTTTAAAAGTTAAACTTAGTTAAATGTACAGCTTAGGAGAGTACTTTGCCAAGTTGTTGCTATCCAAATTAAAATTATGGGTAGCAGGGCTGGGGTTCTGGCTTGACAGTAAATGCTCTCATAGCACATGTGAAGGACAGGGTTTGATCTTCCACATAAATAAATAAATAAATAAAGGTACTTTTCCACCTAAAACTGAAAAAAATACATGTAGCAAAATTCTCAGATTTGTTTAAAAATAATAAGTTTGTTTGGTGTTTATTTATGTTATTTGATGTTTTATAGCTAGATAAATAACCTGTTGCCAATAAGTTATATGCACAATTTTTTATTACTTTTTACAGTGGAATTGGAACTTAAATGTAGTTTTAGATGATAATAAAGAGAGCCTTATTTGTTTAATGGTGACATTGTAAAACATGGAATCATTCTGCCACTTTTTCCACAAAAAGAAAATTAAAAGTTATCTTAGCCTGTCTTTGATTCATGTTTCAGATGTAATGTTGTATTGTGTTAGATGTAAAGCCCTGCCTTACCTGAGATAAGGCTCTGCTTCCCACCTCACTCCATGTTAGAATGGCTCCCAAATAGGATACACTTTATTTAAAGTTGTGTTCAAAAGATTGATTCTATTGTAAAGATTACAGTGATCTCACACAAGGAATATAATATATAACTAAGTAAATGTTCAAGATTATAAAAATCATTTTTCTTGGATCATATCTATTACACAAAGTTAGTATGTTTTTGCACTGTTAATTCTATTTTGTATTTTCCTTATAAACTTTATAATTCTTGCCTGTTAGTGTTTTTCAGAGGTACTGCTTCAAAAAAAACAAACAAATAAACCTGGATTCAGATAATAATCTATCAGATAGTATATAATGTTGACTTTCAGTACTAATACTCACCCCAATTAAGTAAAAGGAGTAACTGTAAAGTTATAGATATTGAAGTTGTAACCTGTAACTCCCTCTTTAAGACTATTGAAATTTGCTTGTTGGGTGTTTAAAATCAAAAACTTGGAGACCAAAGTGAAGGAAGTAAAATGGCTAAGATAAAAACATTTTGGCCCTTACACTCTAAGGTCAGCTAGGACCAAGAGAATGATGGGATGCTCTTTGGGTCCTACAACTCCGATCACTCATTGATCTGCTAATCAAAGAGATTGAGAGGACCCTAAAAACAGGAAGCCAGCCAATGAAGATGCTTTAAAGTGAAGGGTCTTTTGGGGATAGAATTTCACTGATGCTTCCAAGAGAAGCCATGTGTGGTCAGCCAGACCTCACCCATCATGGCAGGTGGCATCACTAGTAGAAGGAAGCTAAAGAAGGCCAGAGTCTTTGCACATGTTTCCAAGAGTGATCTCTGAGGAATCTCAACTGATGCTTAAGGGTAAATAGGAAAAAGGTCAGTTTTGACTAACTTGGTCTTAAACACCTAGCAGGAGAGTATAACCTGATCACAGTCCTACATAGACATTAAAAAGGGGGAAGAATGATGGGTTTTTAAAATATAAAATAAGATGTAAACTTGTGTCTGTACTACCAAAAGTAAGTAAAGCTGGAGAAATAAAGAAATAGTTCCTGTGTGAGAATACCTAATAATAATGATCACAAAGGACTCTAGAGTCCCAAGTTTGTCCTGAGTCAATTTGAGCCTGATGTCATAGACCAATAAGTCTTTCTTACCTCCTATATTGATACACTCTGTTTTTTACTGATAAGATTGAGTTACTGTCCTTATGGTTTTCTGAGACTGGCTGAAATACTAATTGTTTTTGTGCTAATTGTTTACAAAAAATCAATGCTTTGCTGTCTTGTTTTTGCTTAAGCATGATCCCCGTTCTATGTTCCTGTGTCCAGTCACTTGCTATTTGCAACTGTGCATCTCTGGACTGCTATGATGCTGAATGCCCTCATCTGTTCATGTGGCATTGATAGAAAACCAGGACTTTGGGTTACTTTCCCCAACTTCACCTCCTCTCTGTAGGAAGCAGTTTGGAGATGTCAGTGCTCATTTTCCCATAGAAACTGAATGTACACATTGAGAATGGGGAATTGTAACAATGGTCCACTTTTTGCTTTGAATATAACCCTTGCTGCTCTGCTAAAGCAACTTGTTTTTAAAATTGACATGTTTCTTTATCTTCCTCCCTCCCTGCTCCTTTCTAATCTCTCCCCCGCCTTAATCTCAGGTGAAATAGGATTAGCTTTCATTCCTAGCATAGACAGTGTTATCTCTTCTTGAGTACACACCTACCATAAAAACAAAGTACTCCACACAATGGGGATGGTATCAGAAAATCTCAGAAATGACTGTCTCTCAAATTAATGAGTGAATTACATAGAACTATGGAATGTAACCTTTGAGTCCCTTCTTTAAAAGCTGTCTGTCCATATTTATAGGCAGAATCACAACCATTGGAACCAGAATCCCCTGGTTTCTCCTCCTTTGCTAGCAAAGCAATACATTTTCTTTTTCCTTTTTATATTAAAAAAAAGCTGTATGGATAAAATTTGGAAGCAGAGAAGTCTGCTGAGCTCAATGACTTCTAGTTAAATTAATTTGGAACCTACAAAATAAGGTCTGTGTAGACCATGTATTTTGTTTTTATTCAGAGGCATATTTTCAAGATGTGGGTTTGAATTTTAGACCATCACTCCTGAGAAAGAAGCCTAGAGAATGAGAAGAAAGAAGATGTATTAGTTACCAGGTGTGTGGCCCAGGTCTGGAGCTGCATTGGATTTTCCTTCTAATGTACTTTATATTTAGAACTTGCAGACATTACTTCTGTGTCCTTCACAGTTGTGTTTAGCATATTTTAACTATTTTCTTTACTTCTTACAATAGTCAGTGTTACTCTTTAAATATATATGCCATACATATCTCCTACATTGGACGACTTCCTTCAATTATTAAACTTTTGTCAAATTCATGCCATGAATTCATGACCTGCCTGATTGTATAAGATTTTGTTTTGACAATTAAATATTAGAAAATCTTGATATCCTAGATTTCTATTGGGGACATTTTTGGGTCATTAGATATTGCTGAAGAAGTGAACCAGGCATTGTTTACTTTCCATTTGAATACTCTATCATTTTTAATTACACAAGAGTATTTAAAATGCCCCTAACAACTTAGTAATCCCCCAAAGAATGTAATGATAAGAGCAGATTTATTCTCTAGAATGCTAGGGGAAGTCTATTGAAACATTCTATTAGCAGTTACAGAGCATTGTAGATATATACAGTTAAAAAATTACATTAAGCTCGTATATTTTGTGATTAGACTAACATTATGCTGTACATCTTATTTAATTTTTTAAATTTGGCCATTGATATCACATCAGTGATGTGTCCTTCTATGTCAGTTGATACTTTATAACAACATAGTCTTTTACAGCAGATTGAACTTTATTTGTTTAGTTTAAAACACTGTCAGAGTCATATTTTCTCTTTAAAATTGAACACTTTCTCTTTTTCACTAAGAAAATCTACAGAAACGTTTATATTTGATACATAAACTTTTTTTTTTGAGAATGAATGCTCTACCTTTAGTTTACTGGAGATATTTACTTTTCAACTGCAGATGGTTAAGTGACCCCATCATATAGGTTTTTATTTTATTCAGCCTTCATTTACAGACATATATTTCATAACTACATTTTCAGTTAAATAGATAGAAATCATCTTTCAAAGTGTCTGAAAATCATAAAGTTTAGCTTAAACAAAATCATGAATAATAGGACAATCTTAAGGCTGTACAAGACTCAAAAATTGTGACTTCTATTTTATTTCCTGAACTTAAATCTGGTTATCTCAATAGTGTATTTTTAAAATAGCTTCAATCACAAGTTGTTTTATAACTTTAAAAAAATTAATTATATTTCCTATATCCATTTGCATGAAACTTTGTTGTGTTAAGGTATAAAAAGTTGACATTTTAATGTATGTGCACATAAAATATAAATAACATTTGATCAAATTTAAAAATTTTTTAAATCATGTTTTCATCACTCTTTTCATTTATATAACTATCCTGCTCTGAAATTCCTTTTATGCTCACATTTTATTTTGACCTTATTCTTCCTATTTCTTTCTGAAATAAAGGTCAAATATATTTGGGTAAAAGTCAAATTCTATCATTTACTGGATATTTGACAAAATGTCAAAAAAGATTAATATCATTACTGGTATCAGATTATATTATTTTTTTTATGAGTCAATATATCAAAAATGGGTCTGGGGATGTGGCTCAGTGGTAGAGTGCTTGCCTCACACATGTGCAGCCCTGGGTATCCTCAGCACCACATAAAAATAAATAAATAAATAAAGTGAAGGTATTGTGTCCAAAAAATGTATATATATCAAAAACACCTAATAGTGATATGTACACATTTGAAATGATCAGATGTTGATTGAAATGATTAGATCAAATGTTGGTATTTGCTATTTTGGTAACATACATTAATCCCATAAAATATTTGAACTCAAATTTATTAATGAATATTTCTTTTTGTTGTTTACCTCATCACAATTTAACAATTTCTTTTGTATATATAGTATTGGAATCACTAGTGATCTTGCTACACATTCAGAAAATCAGTGTCCATTACAGAACTATGGAATCAGAGTCTTCATTTTAGTCAGTGTCTGATGCATGGTTGAACAATTAAAATCTGAGAATCCTCCTTAATCACCAAGACTCTTTCATCTGAGAAACACACAATTTATATTATGTGATATAAAACATCAATTAAATGGTGATGTCTTAATTTAATCTTTTATTTTATTTTATAAAAGTGGAGTATATATACTCCTTTTGGTCTTATACACCCCGTTTTTTTCCATTGAGTTGGACAACAGAGAATATGACTATGTTAAAAAATATCTTCTCAACTACATGATAGCCAGTTCTTTTAACTCTAATTTCAACTTCAGTTAAATTAAAAACTATATGAACGATCATATGGTCAATGTGCTATGTATTTACATTATTTGTTTATTATTTATCTTATTTATTATTTATTTCAGGACCTGTTGACATTCAGAGATGTGGCCATTGATTTGTATCAAGAGGAATGTGTATGCCTGGATCATGCTCAACAGAATTTATGTAGAGATGTGATGTTAAAGAAATACAGAAACCTGGGCTTTCTGGGTGAGCATAATTTCTCTTCAGAACTCCTATTTTTCAATATTTAATTTTTTTCTTTGCAGAATATATTTTGGGAGCTGTTTCTCTGCATGAATGAGTTTTAGATTCTTACTTTCAAGACAAAAAATGACATTTTTTTGGTACAGACATGAAAATGTTAATGACATTTCTTTTAGTCTTTAATCTCTCCCTTTTTTGTGTGATATTCTGAGAATGAATAAGTGGTACTTAGAGTAATTCACTGATGTAAAATATGGTGACCTGCACATAGTGTAGGACACAGTTGTGTGGTCCAAAGGTTGAGGAGAAAACCAAACTTCACAAAGTAGATTGAGATGTTATCCAACAGAAATGATTTTTGAGAAGCTAAGATTTATTTCTCTTCTCAACATAGAAGAACATGTACTGCTCTATGTTTTTCATGTTTTTGAATTCTCTAAAATCTCTTCCTTTTCCTGCAGTGAAGTCTTAGTACATTCAAATGAATAACCAAAATACTGTCCTTTGCTTCTGAAGGTCAGCATGATCTGGTAGAATATCTCATTTTAGTGGTCTCTAGGAAACCTGCGCACATTTCCGGAGACCTCTAAGTCAAAATATTGTAATATATTAATATTGTATAACAGTTTCTGTAATATTGTTTATATATTCATTATGATGTCCTTATCAGAGTTCTTTATGAATACTAGTAATGGATTTTCTGTGATTTTTTTTTCTGCCATATAATGAATGTCAATATTCACAATGACTAATCCTTTTGAGTATATAGTCAAAGGTAAAACATTGTACTTATATAGAAGGGTTTGGAAAATGATACATCTGTTGTTATTCAGAATTCTTTGGTTTTATTTTTCTTTTATTATTTTCTGTGTTTCATTTTTAGAGTAGGCTTCATGTTCAGTGGTGGAGCACTTGCCTGGCATTTACGAGACCCTGGGTTTGATTCTCAGCACTGCATACAAATAAAAAAAAGGTCCATCAACAACTGAAATAAAAATAAAAAAGATATGCATGATCCTGTTTCTATTGGAAAAAAATTGTATGGGCTTTCACTTCCTTGTATATTAAACCTACTTTTTTTTCATGACTTGTATAGTTTATCTTCATTGGTTTTCATCCTGCCTCTGTACAAGTTAATGGAATTGTTATGAGAATTGAATACAGGGCTGCTCTAATGCTGAGCTACTTCTCCAGCCCATTTTTATTTATATTTGGAGAGAGGTTCTCACTGTTATTAAGGATGGCTTTGGATATGCAAGCCTCCTGTCTCAAACTTCCTAGTAGCTAGGAACATGCGTGCTCATCATCTATATATTTATAGGATAAAGAGCATAACATTTTAAGGTAGCTTTCAAAAATTTTGCAATTCTTTCTCTTTTATGGATTGTTTGAAATTTTAATTTTGATCAAAACCACAAAATAAAACTTGCTATCTCCAACATTTTAAGTATACTATTCAGCAGAGATAATTTAAATAGTTATAGAGTAAATCTCTAGAAACTTTGCATCTTAAAAAGCAAAAATTCAGGCCCAATAAAAAGAAGTGTTCATTTTAGTCTTCTCCAATCACAAACATTCTTCACCTTTCTTTTGAGAAAGGTAATTTTTAGTTTTCTTTTTGTTTTGTTTAAATATCTCATATTTATGGTATTTGTCTTTTTAGTAAGTTACTTCAGTTAAGATAAAGTACTTGAGATAGATTCTTATTATAGATTTTACAAAAATTTTTTGCCTTTTTTGACTTGAAACATATTCTGTAGTTTCAATATCCCAAATTGCCTTATTCATTCATTTTAAGGGATGTTTGGTTTACTTCTGCATGATGGCTCTATTGAATAAAATAAATAACATTTGCATAATGGTGTGCAAATGTTTAATTTGCCATAAATGTGAGGCCTTATTGCCACAGTTACTCAGAATTCCATATGCCTGTTGGACTAACTTGACACCACATTAACTACTGAATACTATAATGTTTAATATATTTTTGATTCAGAAAACTGTATTTTTCCAATTTTGTTGGTACTTTAAGTATCTTTTTGGATTCATATACTTTGGGATTATATAAAATTTATTTTTTGTACCAGGATTGAACCCAGGAGGTCTTAACCACTGAGCCATAGCTCTATAACTTTGTAAAATATTTTATTTAGAAGTAAGGTCTTGCTGTTTTGCTCAGGGCCTCACCGAGTTGCTGAAGCTGACTTTAAACTTGCTGTCCTCTTGCCCCAGCCTCTTGAATTGCTGGGAATATAGGCAAGAGCCACCACACTTGCAGAAATTTTGTATGCTGCAAATCATTGTCAGAGTATTCACAGCACCTGGTCTACACTCCAGGAACCCTGAAATGTTGGCGTGGTGCCTTCCTTAACCAGATAAGGTACTTCCTGCTCTCACTCCTCTGCTTTCACTTATCCTGAACCATTACATGTCCACATGCACTGAATTCCTCTCTCCCAGGCTACTGTGGAGGCTTGGATGTCCCCTCAGATCTGCTGAAAAATGAAAATGTAATGTCCAAGATATGTGATAATGGCTGTCATATTTCTTGTGGGTATTAGTTGGATTGTCCCAGGTACAGATGTTTCTCCAGCTTTGTGCAAGACTGATCTCTGCCTTGAACGAACATTACCAGTATTTGGTCCCTTCAAGAGTTTGTGAAAACCAGTATCACTCATAATTTTTTCTTAAGAAAAATAATTATAAATATTTTGCAGTTTTACAATGTATCATTAAAGTGAGTGGTATGATATTTGTGAATGCATAGACTGACTACTTAAAATTTGGAGGTAATTCTAAGAAGTGGACAAGAGAGTCTCTAATTACACCAAAAAAATTGTCCATCTGTGTACCAAACATTCTGTGTGTGCAAAAGAGATTCTTAAAATGCATTAGAGAATGCAAGAGTCATGCTTGACTCTGAATGGTTGTAGTGAAAAATACCTATGTATTTCCTCTAGTAGGGTTGTGTTTTGAAGCATTTTTATAAGTATTGTCATTTTTCCCAAATTGTAATCTGAATGTGTACAATCTGTCTCTCTGGCCCACGTCTAGGGCACATTAGTAATATAGTGGTGGGTTTAACAAACAAATGTTCTCAGCAGTCCTATCTCCATAATCCCAGTTCCCATAGGATATTCCTGTAAATAAACCTGCCAAGAATGTGCATCTTATCACATAATCACAACTAGGAAAAGAAAACTGATTGGTAAAAGTTCTTGACCAGAATGTGCACTTGGAAAGCCCTAGCAGCTACAGCAGGGAGTACAAACTGTGTGCTAAATATTAAGTCTGGCAGTTTTATGTTGATTTTTAAGTATACCATGCTCCTCTGTGTGGAGCATACATGATGTATCAATGTCTATACATGGGTATATGATGAAAGATATCAGATTTGCCTTTGGTCTCTTCTCTCTCTCTCTCTCTCTCTCTCTCTCTCTCTCTCACACACACACACACACACACACACACACACACTATATTAAACCCATTGTCAGGGGTTGTGGGACTTTATGACTGAGATACACCTTAGCATAATTTACTGAGCATGGCCTCAAACTTATGATTCATTCACCTGAGCCTCCATAGCCACTAAATTTATAGGTATGCACCAATGTGCACAGAGACACTGGGTTTTAATAAAAAAATTATAACAAAATTTGATGTATTATGGGAAGTATTTCTTCCAAACACATTTCTACAATGTATAGAATATTATACTGATTGTTAATGAGTACATGATTAATATGATGCAATGTATACTTAATTTTACTAAGTAACATCCTTTCAAATAGTCAATAAAGTGGTTCATCAGACAAATTATTGGTGGATGGGAAACCAGTATTTTTCCCCTACCCATTAAATAGTGCTTAGAATTAGCCCCCTCTGAAGTTTGCAGGTCCTAGGGGCTGAGATCATTTAGGTTAATGAAAGCCAAGTGTCTTGGTGAGGAGGGATTGGCCCTCAACCAGCCTTCCCCATAGGAACAGCCAGGACATTGCTTGCTTCACTATTGTTTTCTTCTGCAAGAGTCTCAAGTCCCTTGCTGCTAGGTTCCAGCCCTATTACCTGTGCTTTTAATCTCTGTCATTCATGCCGCTCTCACTACAAGTAAGCAGACTCTATATTTTGGCTACTTTGCTCACACTTGCAGCTTTCTGCATATTGCTCAGAAGTTTGTATCCCATCTAGTATTTGGGCGAGTTGAATCTCCCTACCAAAGCACAGTCACTTCATCCTCAGGTAGGTAGAAGAGGCTGAGGTTCACTCATCCTGAGTCAGCACGCCAAAAACTCCCTTTTGGTAGAGACCAGGGCCTCAAAGCCATCTTCCATAACCCTTATATAAAGCCCCCTCTGCAATCCAATATTCAAACTTAGAGTTGAGCCAGCCCAGTCTCCCCACAGTACCCACAAGGCACAGCACTGCCATTTGATAGATGTCCACCAGGAAACAGATGTTGCCAAGCAACTGCTGCCAAATGCCTGAGGGCACCTTCTTCCAGGACTTAGATTAGCTGCAACATGAACACCCTTTAAGGTATGCATAGAAGACCCTCCCTGTATGTGGTTCACAGAGCTCAAAGTTTCCTTTCAAATATCAAACCTCAGTGGCAGTTGTCTGAGGGTTAAGGTCTTTCTCAAGACAGGCTCACCCTTCTGCAAAAGCAGGCTTTGTGCATGAGTGTGTTCAAGGTAGAGTGGAACTTTAGGATGCTAAAGTCCTTTTCTCCAAGAAAACTCCTCTATCAGACACCTTTAATCTGCCTATTACTGGCTATGTCCTTCCTTGTCTCTAGGGGATTTGAACTACTGTAGCAATCAAGGCTCTTTAGGTGAATTCAGAGACTTGTGCACAAGACATGGTATCTAGAGCAAACTTGGAAGGAGAAGCTATACACCATGCAGGCACTAAGCAACTCACTGAGATCTTGTCTCTAAATAAAATACAAAATAGGGCTTGAGAATGTGGCTCAGTGGTCAAGTTCCCCTGAATTCAATCCCCAGTACTTTACAAAGTAAATACATAAATAAATGAGCAGAAAAATTAGGATGTTATTGGTTCTGTTCCTAAAACAGAATCTCGGGGAAGTATTATGCAAGGCTATTATGAATTTAATATTATTGTTTAAATTTTAAATTTTGTTAGATACCATTTAAATGAATGGTGTTCATTCAAAAACAAAGGTTTTTGTTTGTTTTTCACACAAGCTCAAGTGATTTTAATAATATTTAATGATATTTATATAGCTACTGTGGTCAAATTTCCCCTCCTTTTCCATAAACTGGGTGTTGGTTGCATGAACATTTCTCTATTCTTAAGTCTTTTGAGCAGGATCACATTCCCCTCCTAGTTCCTTTTCATTCTCTCATGGTATTGTTTACCTCTTCATGGTTCAATAAGAAGATTTATCCAGCAGACCAGTTGAGAAAGAACTCATGTGATTTTAAATGAAATTGGATCAAAATAGTCCATTTGAGTAGGCATCAATTTTTCATCATCTCTCAAGATTACTGTAATGTCCCTAATTGGAAAAACTTATGTCATTTCCAGAATAGCTTAAATTTATTACAGAAATTCTGCTTACTGCTTGACATTGTTATGGTTGGGACTTCCCCCCTTATATTGTGTTGGCATATTTTTTCCATGACCTTTGCAAGAGATTGTTTTTATATTTGCATGTTCATTTTATAACTATAGTGAAATTAAGCTATACTTTTGTGAAAACTAGGAAGAGTTGGCAACTTCAGGTTGCTACATAAAGAAGGTACAAATCATAGTTTAGAGGTTTCAGCAGAAATATTTCATAGTGAAGAATCATATTTGATGCACAAGGAAAAAATAGAGAAGGAAAATCAGATAAGATAGACTTTTTTATTGAGAGATATTGCTAAGAAGAGAACAATACACCTGCATTGTTCCTCAAGTAAATGTAATCATATTTTCCAGTCATTAAGAGTGGAGTCTTACAAATTTGTAATATTTTTCTCCATTTCTTTGCTTAATGTTCACAGATTCCAAATTCTGACCTATAATCTCTATGTGGACTCCATATTATCTCATTGCCTCTGATAATGAACCAGGCTTTTTTTTGACACACAGCTCAATATGTCAACCTCTGTGGCAATGAGTTTTGAAATACAATAGTTTTATTCACTAGGCAGCCAGATTAGAGGATGTTTGAGTCTCAGGACTCAAATTGGAATTAACAGTGCCCTTAGGTTGAAAAATATAGGGCATCAGAAGTGTGGAATGATGTTTAGAAGTAATGAAAGTACAGCACATTCATCATGTGCCCATTAGTTAACATACTTCATGATTATTTACATGACATTTATTCTGAGAAGGGGGGGTGGGTACACCAAGAATGAAATTTCACACATCCTGAAACAGGATCACATATTTTTGGGGAAATTTTGTAGTTCTGATTAAATTGTGAGTAAATTCCCCCATTCTGCATTGACAAAAGTGATCTCCAAGTACATGAAAAAATACTTGAACAAACATTAAGCACCATAATCATGGTAAAAAGTTATTCAATAGGTAATCTCATGGGTATATATTATTTAGCTATATGATCACTAAATTTGATGTTAAAGAGAAATCACTATAAGCAGGTGAATCCAGAAGGCTTATTCAGATTTTCCTGCCATTTTCTACTAGGTTTTAAGAAGATACAAGGGCACTTGTGTCCTTCTATTATTTGGCACTTTCAACTTTTAAAACATATATCATTGTTTCTTGTTTTATTCTCTCAACCCACAATTTGTATCTTTTAATTCTTATTAGTAAAAGAGGCAAAATCTTTAAATTTAATATACTGTGGAAACTGGTAGAAAAGTGGAGAGTGTGCACAAATCTTCATTTATTAATTACTTCATTTATTAAGTCCTTCCAAGAGGAATGTCTTTGGTAATTTTGTTGAAAAAGATAGGAGTAGGAGTAAGACCATCTGGAGAGCTATCCCTTACAAAAACAAAAATAACAACAACAACAAAAACAAAACAGCACACTAATAACAAGGTTTTTTAAAAATTTATTAATAATATCAAAAGGTAACCAGAATAAAAAGTAAGGGGAGGGGCTTGGGTGTGGCTTAGCAGCAGAGTGCTTGCCTTGCACATGCGAGACACTGGGTTCGATCCTCAGCACCACATAAAAATATATGAATAAAATAAAGGTATATATGAAAAAAGTAAGATAAGTCATCATTATGGGCCAGGCTATATGCACAATGACCAAACAGACTCCATTCTACCCTGAGACTCCATATCATGTAAAAAATGCTTCTCCTATGGGAAAGCCCCACCTCTGTACCCATTAATAGTTACCTAGCATAACATACTTGGCAACACAAAATAGCAATTGTTGCACAATATAAAATTATTCTCTTTGGTTTCCATTTTTCTTGGGAAAAATACTTTTTCAGAGATTGATTGTCTAGACGTTAGTAACCATTCTTTAACTTGTACAGAACCAGGGTCATTTTGAGTCACTTTCCTTCTGCTTACTTGCTGCTATGCCAACCTGGAAAGTCCTGTAGGAAATACCAGTGTACCCATTGCATAGCTAATTGCCCAATTCAGCTTCTGTACCTGCTTGCTTGCAGCTACGTCAATCCAGATGTGGTTTTTGCCTTTAAATATCCTAAAATCCTCAGGCTTGGTGCTGTTCCTTGCAGAGACAGTTATGGGTTCTGTGGGGAGCAGTCACTGGCTATCTGGCTAAATAGAGACTCTTCAATTTGGACAAAACTGGGACTTACTGTGTTTTCTGAGCAACTTGTCCCACAACACCATCACAACACCATCACTAACACATTGAATCAGCTAGGAGATAGATTCTTCCTAGTCAAGTCTGAGACTGGAAATGCATCCCAGGTTATATTTTGACAGCAGCTTTGAAAGATCCAGAGCAAAGGAATCAGCCAAGCCCTAACCACATTCCTGAACAATGGTAAATACTCTAAATAAAAAGGAGAGTGATTACCATCTAAAAAGTAGTAAATGTTGTAAATTCTAGATAGTTTTAATATTCTATTATGTATCCATATAAGACTCACATAATATTAAATGGAATCTAACCAAACAATAAAAACCCACAATCTACATTATTTCTGAAAACTCTTGATTCCATTGAAATTTCAACAAAACCTCAACCCCTGCTATCCCCAGTTTATCCAATATTCTTCATCAGGTAATGTTAAGTAATGACAGACATAGAAGACAAAAGTATCTATATATAAAGATGGTGCTTCTAAAATATAAAATTTATAAATACTTAAGAAAAAATGTCATTGAATTTCATTGTGTTTTGTAATATTCCATGACCGTAAAAAATACTTGATACAATCAACTTCAAATGTCAAATGCTTTATTTTTAATGCAAGTTTGTGTCTTTCTGTCCAGGGCTGGCCCAGTTGCTTTGAAGCCTGTGATGAGGCAGTAAATCATGCCATGGATTACATTGTGGGGTCCTTTCCTCAATTTTTGGTTGCCAGGAAGGGAAATGTGAGATGGTGAGCCTGGGTCCCATAGTCCTCTTCCAGACAATAACCCTTATGACTTAAACTTCCAACCCAGCCCCACCACTTAAAGGTTTCCAACCCATTCCCTAAGCAAGAACCTGAGGAACAGATATTTCAGAATTGGGTCTTGAAGGACATTTCATGTCTCAGCTAGAACACGAAAACAGAAATAGTAATTTCATTTCCATAAGCAAAAATTGAAAATACATAAAAATGTAACATTTCTTAGAAGATCAAAGACCTGAGAATAAATCTAAAAAGCCAATGTAAAACATCAAAGATAAACTTGTAATATTTTAGTGAGGAGATTGAAAAATTAATGTTATGTCTTCTCCCTAAATTTGTAATAGATTCAAATTTGTTTCAATCAAAACTCATGCTATTAAGGGCTTAGCATTTTGAGTATCATAAGTGTATGAAGAATTTTCCTTTCTTTTTATCTTTTTTCCATCTTGAAAATACGAAATCTAAATAAAAAGGAAAAAGTATAGAAAATACAGAGAAAGATAACAGAACAGAGTTAGGTGTTTTATCTTGTATAAAATGAGGAGTCCACTAGAGTGGGAGTCAAACTATGGTGTGGATTTTAATTGAGAATATCCCTGAAAGGAATATGCTGTAGAATGTAGAATCCCAGAATCAACACGAGAGGCATCCATGTGAGAATGGAGGAATTTCCCAAGAGGATTCCCACATCTAAGGGCAATCAATGACCTGAAAAATAGGGAGACATGACATACTTGGTCAGAGAAAGCATGGAAGGAATAAGATATCCACATGGGAGGGAACATGCTAGAGGCAATATAATGGGTGTTGGAGTCCCACAGAGTCAGCAGGTATCCTGCATATTGACAGACACAGGAGGCTGATTATACATAAGACAGAATAAATCAGTAAACACTCTAAGTATAAAGAAAACTGGTACCAAAAAGAAGTTACAGTGCTGAGGTGTGGTCTGCAGTATATCATTTGCTCATCCTACACAGGGCACCCAGGTCTATTCCAAATAACTAAATCCAAAAGACAGAAGCAAAGTAAATGGAGTTCCAAATACTGAAACAGTATGAATAACTGGACACCAACACTCAATGGCTCTAAAACAAAATAATGTTATAGAGACATAAATTTAAATTATCTTATTTTTTCATAGTGCTGAGATGTCTTCAAGTAGCACAATGAATTTAATACCTATGTAGAAATATTTCAGATTGATCAACATTTTAAATTTAAAAATTTTAATTTAATTTTAAATTGACAAAATAAAATAAAATAAAATAAAAATAATAAAATCTGAACAAAACAACAAAGAAAGACAAAATAGATTTTTATTTATCCCTGAAAATTAATGATTTCAAGATATTTGCCAGTAAAGATATCTATCTGGAGACTATCATGAAAAATAAAGTAAGTCCAATCCCCAGAAAACACATGTTTATATTTTCTCTAATATATGAATGCTGACACACATCAAGGGAGGAAGGATAAGAATAGAATTTCAATGGATTATACAAAGGTAAATAAAAGGAAGAATATGGGCCTAGAAATAGAAAAGAGAGTGGAATGAAATTAACATGATTTTTTGTGTGCATATATGAATATGTCACTGTAAATCTCCACATATTTGCATCCACTAGACTGGGAATCTGATTAGAATAACACATATTTTATTATTTTATATAAATATGTCAAAATAAACTCTACTGTCATGCATAACTAAAAAGTACAGATAAAATAAATAATAAAAAATACAGAATAAATGTTAAAGTAAAATGTAAAAAAAGACAAGAACAAATAATAAAATGAAGAAATCTAGAATGAACCATGAGATACTGGACTGGAAGTATAATTGTAATAAAATCCTTGTTTTCAGTGTGTTTTTTATTTGTTCTAATTAATGGTGTATGAAAATAGAATGCATTTTGACACATCATAAATACATGGAGTATAGCTTCTCATTCTTCTGGTTGTGCATGGTATAGAATCACACCAGTTGTGTAATTATTTTTTTCATACTGCTGAAATGTATAGATAGGGTAATAATGGGTGTTGGAGTCCAACACAGAGTCAGCAGGTATCCTGCATATTGGCAGACAAGGGGACTGATTATATGGGGTATATAGGGTAATAATATCTTACTCTTTCTACTATCCTTCTTAGCCCATTCCCCTCCTCTTCTTTCACTACCTTCTGCCTGATCCGAAGCACCTGTATTCTTCCCTAGGCCCCCCATTATTGTAAATTAGCAACCACTTATAAGAAAAAACAATTCAGCATTAGGGGACTAGGCTTATTTTGCTTATCATGGTATTCTCCAGCACGATCAATTTACTGGCAAATGCCATAATTTTGTTCATCTTTAAGGATGAATAATATTCTACTGTGTATATATGCCATATTTTCTTTTCCATTCATCTGTTAAAGGGCATCAATAGTGATTTCATAATTTAGTGATTGTGAATTGAGCTGCTATGAACCTTGATGAGGCAGTATCACTAGTTATACTGATTTCAAGTTCTTTGGATACAAAACAAGGAGTGCAATACCTCTGTAAAATGGTGGTTCCATTCCAAGTTTTCTGAGGAATATCCACACTGCTTTCCATAATGGTTGTACCAATTTATAGTCCCACCAGCAATGTATGAGTGCATGTTTTTTTCTACATTCCACAATAAATGTTGCTTTTGTTCTTGATAACTGTGATTTTGACTGGGATGAGATGAAACCTTAGAGTAGTTTTGATATGCATTTCTCTAATTGCTAGAAATGTGGTTTTTTTTCATTTTTTAAAAATCACTTGTATTTCTTCTCTTATGAAATGTCTGTTCAGTTACTGAGCTCATTTACTGTTTGGGTTACTTGGGAATTTTGGTGCTGTTTTTTGAGTTATTTATATACCCTAGACTTTAGTACTTTATCTGAGGCACGTGTGTTAAAGAATTTTTCCCATTCTGTAGGCTCTCTCTTCATGTTATTGAAGGTTTCCTTTGCTGAGAAGAAGCTTTTTAGTTTGAGTTGGTCCCACTTATTTATTCTTTTTTTATTGGTTGTTCAAAACATTACAAAGCTCTTGACATATCATATTTCATACATTATGAGTGTTGTTAAGAAAGTTAGGTCCTAAGTCAACATGGTGAAGATTTGGGCCTACTTTTTTTCTATTACATGCAGGGTCTCTTGTCTCATTCCTAGGTCCGATCCACTTTTTGTTGAGTTTCATGCGGGCTGAGAGATAGGGGTTTAATTTCATTTTGTTACATGTGGCTTTCCATTTTCCCCAGCACCATTTGTTGAATAGGCTATTTTTTTTCTTCAGTGTTTTTGTCACCTTTGTCTCATATAACATAACTTTAATTATATGGATGTGTCTCTTTATTTTCTATTCTGCACCAGGTCTTTGTGACCTTGTTGGTGCCAATACCATACTGTTTTTGTTACTATGGCTCTTTAGTATAGTTTAAGGTGTGGTATTGTGATGCCTCCTGCTTCACTCTTCTAGGTAAGAATTGCTTTAGCTATTCTAGGTCTCTTATTTTCCAAATATATTTCATGATTACTTTTTCTATTTCTATGAGGAATGTTGTTGAAATTTTAATTGGAATTGCATTAAATATGTATAACAATTTTGAGAGTATGGCCATTTTGACAATATTAATTCTTTCTATCCAAGAACAAGGGAGATCCTTCCATCTTCTAAGGTCTTCTTTCAATGTCTTTCTTTAGTGTTCTGTAATTTTCATTGTACAGATATTTCACATATTTTGTTACATTGATTTCCAAGTATTTTAATTTTCTGAGGCTATCATAAATGGGGTAGTTTTCTTAATTTTCCTTTCAATGGACCAATCATTGATATATAGGAACACATTTGATTTATTCTGCTATTATGATGAATTCATTTACTAGTTCTAGAAGTTTTCTGGTAGAACTTCTTGGATCTTCTAAATATAAAATCATATCATTGGCAAATAATGATAGTTTGAGTTCTTCTTTTCCTAATCAAATCTCTTTAATTTCTTTCAGCTGTATAATTGCTCTGGCTAGAGTTTTCAGCACTATGTTGAAAAGCAATGTGAAAGAGGACATTGTTGTCTTGTTCCACTTTTTAGAGGAAATGCTTTCAATTCTCCATTTAGAATGATGTTGGCCTTGGGTATAGCATAGATATCTTGTACTATGTTTAGGTATATTTCTACTATCCCTAGTTTTTCTAGTGTTCTGAACATGAACAGGTGCTGTATTTTGTCACATGCTTTTTCTACAGCAATTGAGATGTTTATATCATTCTTTAACTCTATTGATATGATGAATCATGATTATTGATTTCCATATGTTGGGACAACCTTGCATCCCTGGCATAAACCCCACTTGAATGTTGTACATTATCTTTAAAATATATTTTTGTATGCAATTGGTCAGAATTTTATTGAGAATTTTTGCATTTATATTCATCAGGGATATCGGCGTGAAGTTTTCTTTCCTTAATATGTCTTTGTCTAGTTTTGGTCTCATGGTGATACTTGGCTAATATAATGTTTTGGAAGGGTTCCCTCCTTTTCTATTTCATGGAATAATTTGAGGAATATTGGTATTTATCCATCAACAAGTGATTAAAATTTGTCATTTATCCATCAATAAGTGAATACAATTTCTTCTCAGCATCACATGTATCTTTCTTTGAATACATTTTAATCTCAGCTGAAAATTCATTTTGTCCTGGGGTTTTCTTGGATGGTAGGCTTTTGATGGTGTCTTCTATTTCATTGCTTGAAGATGATCGGTTTAAATTGTGTATGTACTCCTGATTTAGTTTGTGTAGACCACATGTCTCTAGAAATTTGTCAATATCTTTGAGATTTTCTACTTTATTGGATTATAAATCTTCCAAATAGTTTCTAAGTATCTTCTGTATTTCAATAGCATCTGTCATGATTATTTCTTTTCTCAGCACAAATTTTATTAATTTGACTTTTCTCTCTCTTTGTCTTCATTATTGTGGCTCAGGGTTTATAAATTTTATTTATTTTTTCAAAGAAGTCACTTTTTGTTTTCTCAGTTTTTTGAATTGTTTCTTTTGTTTCAACTTCATTGATTTCAGCTGCAATTTTAATTATTTCCTGCCTTCTATTGCTTTTGTGTTTATTTGTTCTTCTTTTTCTAGGGCTTGGAGATATAATATTAGGTCATTATTCCATGGACTTTCAATTCTTTTAATAAATGAGCTCAATGCAATGAACTTTCCTATTAGCACGGTCTTCATGATGTCCATAGATTTTGGTATGTAGTATCACTATTCTCATTTACTTCTAAGTATTTTTAAAATTCATCCCCGATTTCTTCTGCTATCAATTCATCATTCAATAGTGTATTGATTAGTCTCCATATGTTAGAGTGGCTTCTACTTTTTATTCTGTCATTGATTTCTAATTTCATTCTATTTTGATCTGATAGGATGCAGGGTATTATCTCTATTTTTGTATTCGCTTAGAGTTCTTTATGACATAACATGGTCTAATTTAGAGAAGGATACATGTGATGCTGAGAAGAAATTGTATTCTCTTGTTGATGGATAAAATATTCTATTTATATTCATGTTATATGTCTAAATTATTGATTGTATTATTTAATTCTAATGTGTCTTTGTTTAGTTTTTGTTTGGAAGATCTCTCCAGTAGAGAGAAAGGTGTATTAGAGTCACCCAGTATTATCATGCTGTGGTCTATTTGATTCTTGGAATTGAGAAGGTTGAAACAGTAGATGCTCCATTTGGGGGTAGGGATGATTGTTGTATCTTGTTGATGTATGATTCCCTTAAGCAGTATGAAATGTACTTTTTCCCCTTGTGACTAACTTTGCCTCAGTGTCCACTTTATCTGATATGAGTGTGGAAACCCCTCCATGTTTATATGATCCATATCAGTGATATAAATATTCCAATGTTTTCACCTTCTGTCTTCAGAAGTCTGTTCTTATAAGGTGAGTCTCTTGAATACAGCATACTGTTGAGTCTTTTATTTAATTCAATCTGCCAGTATATGTCTTTTGATTGATGAGTTTAGGCCATAAACATTTATTGTTATTGAGGTATGATTTGTATATCCTGTCATCCTTGTTTATTTCTGTTTTTTTAACTTGACATAGTTTCTCCTTTGATTGACTTTTTCTTTAATGTAGTTCCTCTGTTTGTTGATTTTCATTGTTTTTAATTTCATTTCCTCTTTATGGAATATTTTGCTAAGAATATTCTATAATGTAAGCTTTATAGTTGTGAATTCTTTTAATTTTGTTTATCATAGAAGAATTTTATTTCATCTTTAAATATGAAGCTTAATTTTGGTGTATATAAAATTCTTGCTTAACATCCATTATTTTTCAGAGCTTGGTAACATTGAGGGTCTGGCTTGAGAAATCAGGTGAGATCGAAATTGGTTTTCCCCTGTAAGGAGAATTCTACAGTGAACCATATGATATTGGATCAGAATTATAATTGTAATTAATCACTCTTTGTTTTCAATATACTTGATACAGAAAACTAGACAAGTGCAAGCATGTAAATATGTGCATTTATGTATACACACATATGTCTCTTCTCGCTGTTTTCACTGAGAAATGCTGGGAGCAAAAACAACTCCAATAGCAATGTGGAATTAGTCCCTATATCTGGATTTCTAAGTATCGTGTCTCCCAAAATGATTTAGGACTTCTATCAAAAATAATTCCAGGGCTTTGACAGAGAGACTATCATCCAGGAACATATTAAATCCCAGAGAGAAGAATGTATTCAAAGAATAATAGTGTCAGGTCAAAACTCATAGTTAGCTTGAAATGGTCACCAACAGCCATATCTTTGTATTGTGAGGACCAAAATCATTAGTTTTATTTTCCAAAGTCTTTACAGTTTTGTTTTATTCAAAAAGGTAGAAGCAGTGAATAACCATCATTTAAAATTTGCACTAACACATTGAATGAACTAGGAAATAGATTGTTCCTTGTGAAGTCTGCAAATGAAAATGCAGCCTAGATTATACATTGACTACAGCTTTAGAAAGCCCTTAGCAAAGACTCAGTCAAGCCCTGCTCAACTGCTGAACCCCAGAAGGTATGACTTAGTAAATGTTTACTTTTCTGGATTGTTGATATATACTCATATACACCAATATAAAATGTACCTAGAAATAAATTATATTTATCATACCACCAAAACAAACTTCACCATCTACATACTTACTAGATAATATTGTTTCCTTTGAAATTTTATCAAAACATGCAAACATTCTATCCACAGTTTATTCAAAATTATTCTTTTTGTTGTTGTTGTTGGAAATGAACATTTACTCATGAGACAAAACAGAAGTTCTCAACAAAATTCTTAGGAGATACTCCAGACAATGACCATATCACAACCAGAAAATGCAATAAATAGTTAAAAGGACTTTATCACTTTCTAACTATACAATATTTATCCTGAACCAGTTCTCTTCTTTAATCATTTAAAATGTATCAATGGAGTTGTTCTACACCAAGAAAAACTAGTTTCTATGTCAGCTATATTCTTTAATATATAAGATTTCTCTCTGCACCAGGAGAATTTCTCTTGTGATAGATATAAAAAATAATCTCTAACAAATTTTAGCTTTAAAACAGTATACTACCTACAGAAAAAAATAGTTGTAAACCTTTCAGGTAGCAATAACCAATATTTGTTTTATGTTGGTAGGTATCAATAACAAAAAACATGCAGAAGTGAAAACTTGCCTACAAGCATTGAGAAGATGTGTTGCTTTATGCTAGTTCAACCAGGGACAATGCAGAATGTGATCACTAAGAACTAAGTTAGTTCATGAAAGTTAAAGCTGCTTGAACAATCTGCTTCAGTCTGCTCTTTCTAGTTCTTTTAAGCAAGCACATTTAGAGGGTGTTTCAGACCCTTCATCCAGAGACTCTTAGGAAGAAAGCAGTTCTATCTCATTTCCTCAAGAAAAGGGAAGAACCTTGAAATACTTACAAGGTCATTTCTCCAAAATTTCATTGATATACAACTGGTAAAATTTTTCAGAAAACTCCCTTGAAATGCAGAATCCTGCTGGCATTGAACTGTGGTATACCCATTGCAAAAAGACATCAAAATGGAAACTTTGTCTGCAAGCTCTACAAAGTTGTGATAGTTCATACTAGTTCAACCAAGTACAAACTCCAGTGTGAATACTGAGACCCATGTTTATTCCTGGAATTTGATGTGGCTTGCACAAACTGTTTCAGATGTTCCCTTCATAGCCATTCTCAGCAAGCACATTCTGAGCACAGTTCAGATCCTGTATCCAGAGTGCATAAAAAAAAATTACCATGTGCTACTCAAGTGTGAGTGCAATCTTGAAATATCCTCTTTTGTTGGACATTGGAAGTCTACTTCCACTATTGTAGCATCTGCATTTATTTGTCTGCTTTTCCTCAGGTGTTTGGAATGGGAACATGAGTATTCTTAGGGATCACTTGTACCTAGAAGCCCCAAGTTATAGGGAGAAGTGGGGTCTGATAAGAAGGTCATTTCTCCAAAGTTTCATTGAAATCTTAACCATTTCAAACATGCTTCAAAAGTGAAGCTTTTCCAAAAAGGTCTGAGAAGCCTGATGGTTCAACCAGGGACAAACAAAATTGTGCTCATTTAGACCCACATCACTTCCTGCAATTTGAAGCTACTTGAATTAACTGCTTCAGTTCTGCTCTTCATAGCTGTTGTAAAGAAGATCATTTGGAGAATAATTTAAATCCTGTTTCCAGAGTCTCCTAGGAAGAATTGCAAGGTACTGCTGAAGTGTGTGTGACTATTGAAACTTCCCTGTGGTGAAGTTTTGTTGTGTTTCTGCCACTTGTTTAGAAGCTGCACTTGCATGTGCTGCTTCTCCTCAGTTAAGAATTTGGTATTAGAATGTGAAGGTTCCTTGGCAGCACTTGTATCTAGGTTCCCAAAGTTAGAGACAGAGTCTACAAAGGTCTGTGATTGTGCCCCTTTTTCAGCAGCTACACTTGTATTTGCTGCTTTTCCTTATTAAGCTTTTGGTAGAGGAATATTTAGATTCTTAGGGAGACTTGTACCTAGGGGCCCAATTTAGAAAGAGAAATGTGGACTATTATGAAGTTCTGTTCCCTAAATTTTCATTTACATGGAAATGGAAAACATTTATAGAATTCTCCATTGAACTGTCAGATCCTACTTGAAAGAAATGCCTTTATCATAGTGCAGATGCTTCAAATTGAATCCTTGCCTTGAAGCTCTAAGAAGAGATATTTCAACACTCTGATTAATCCAAGGAAAAGTAGCAGTGTGCTCACTGAAAACTCAGTGAGTTCCTGTAAGTTGAAGATGCTTGTTCAAGTTGATTCAGTTATTTTCTTTCCATGCTGTCCTCAGCAAGCAGATTAAGAGAGTAACACAGACTGTCTACCCAGAGACAGCACAGATGGTGAAACTATTCCTTCAAGTTCAAAGAAGGAATGATGCTTCATGCTTTTTCAACTATGGACTTGTATGTGCTGCTTTCCCTCATGTAATCATTTGGAGTATGAAAACAAAGGTTTTTGGGGTCACTTGTACTAAGGTGTCCTAAGATAGAGGAAGAAATGTGTAATATGAAGAAGGCCATTTCCCCAAGTTCCATTGACAATGAACTGGCAAATTTTTCAGAAAATTTCTTTAAATTGCAAGTATGTATCCTGACCATTTCATATATGCTTCAAAAGTGAACATTTTAAAGAAGTCTCTGAGAAACATTAATACTTCATCCTAGTTCAACCACGGACCAACCAAAGTGTGCTCACTTAACACAAATTAGTCCCTGCAAATTTAAGCTGCTGGCAATAAGTGCTTCAATTTGGCTCTTCACAGCTATCATAGGCAGGAACATTCAGTATCTAGGGTCTCCTAGGAAGGATCACAATGTGCTTCTGAAGTGTGTGTGACACTTGACAAAACAGTCTATTCCCCAAAGATTTACTGAAATTGAACTGGCCATCATTTATAGAATTAACTCTTGAAATGTCAAATCCAACTTTCAAAGAACTGCCTTTACCAAAACACAGATGCTTCAAATTGCAACCTGGCAGTCAAGCTCTGAGAAAAGACAATGTATCATGCTTGTTCAACCAGGGACAAATGCTGCTGTGCTCTCTTGAAACACATTAAGTTCTTTTAAGTTGAAGCTGCTTGCAAAACTTGCTTTATTTTTGCTCTTTCTTAATTGTTCTCAGCAAGAAGATTCAAAGCAAAATTCAGAACCTCTATTCTGAGACTCCTAGGGAGAATTGTAATGTGCTCCTGAATTGTAAATGCACAATTGTACCATCTCTTCTGTGTGAACTTGCTTGTGTTTCTGCTTAACAGCTGCACTTATATATGTTGCTTTACCTCAGGTAAGCATTTGGAACAGGAATTAGAAGATTCTTAGGGAGAATATTATCTAGGTGCCCCATGTTTGAGGAAGAAACTGGGACTATAAAGTGGTCAATTGCCCAAACTTTCACTGAAATAAAATTGGAATTTTTTAAAATAAAACTCAAATGGAATGCCAGATCCTGCTTGCAATAAAGAACCACTTGTACAAGCACTTCAAAAGTGAAATTTCTTCCAAGTTCTAAGAAGTATTGATGCTGGCTCAACCACAGCCAAACCAACTGTGCGCACTTAGAACCAAGAGAATTTCTGTGTGATGAGGACACTTGCACAAACTGCTCAGTTCTGTTCTTCATGGCAATTCTAAGCAAGTACCTTCAGAGCACAATTCAGACTTGTATTCAGGGCCTTTCTCTCTCTTTTTTTTCTTTTTTGAGGGGGGTACTGGGGATTGAACTCAGTGGCACTCAACCACTGAGCCACATCACCAGTCCTATTTTGTATTTTATTTTATTTAGAAAAAGGGTCTCACTGAGTTGCTTTTTGCCTCACTTTTGCTGAGGCAGGCTTTAAACTTGTGATCCTCCTGTCTCAGCCTCCTGAGCTGCTGGGATTTCAGGTGTGCACCACTGGGCCTGGCTCAGAACCTCTTAAGAAGAATTGCAGTATGCTGCTGAAGTATGAGTGCCTCTTGAAAAGTAACTCTGCTGAACTTTGGTAATGTTTCTGAAACATGTTTAGAAGCTTCACTTGTATGTGCTTTTTTTGTCACTTAAGCACTTTCAATAGGATCTTAAATGTTCTTAACAAATCACTCACACTTAGGTGCCCCAAGTTATAGAGAGACATGGACTACTATGAATGTATATTCTCCAAAGTTTCATAGAAATCTACCTAGACACATTTTTTAGAAAACTCCCTTGAATTGCCAGATCTCACTTGCAAAGATGTGCCATTTCCAAATGCACACATGCTTCAAAATTGAAATCCTGCCTGCAAGCTCTGAGATTATGTTTCATCTGTGTAAACAAGGGACAAACTCCAGTGTTCTCACTTATTTCTAAATGAGTTTCTGCACATTGAATCTTCTTGCACAAATTGCTTCAGTTCTTCTCTTCCTAGGTGTTCTCAGTGAGCAGATATAGAGCACAATTCAGACATTGTATCCAGAAACTCACAGGAATAATTGCAAGGTGCTCCTGAAATGTGAATGCACTGTCCTTCCCCCAATTTTTTAAGGAACTTTACTTGTGTGTTTTGCTTCTCCACAGGTTATTGTTTAGAATTGGAATAGGAAGGTTCTTAGGGAGCACTTAAACCCTGGTGATGCTAGTCATAGGGAAAACATGGGGCTACTATGAAGGACAATTTCACACAGTGTCATTAAAATTGAACTGGCTAATTTTTCCAGAAAACTCCCATGAACTGCCAGAATCTGCTTGCAAGTAAGTGTCCTTTACACAGATGCTCAAAAGTGACACTTTTTCTGCAAAATCTGAGAATAATGCTTCAATCTGATTTGACCAGGAAAAAACCCACGTGTGCTCACTTAGAACCAAGTGTGTTCCTGCAAATTGTAGCTGCTTGCACTAATTGCTTCAGTTCTGCTCTTTGTAGTTGTTGTAAGCAGGAATATTCAGAGCACCATTCAGACCCCATATACAGATTCTTCAAGGAAGAATTATAATGTATTGCTGAAGCAAGGGTAACTTTTGAATGTCACTCTGGGAGAACTTTGGTCATGCTTCTGCCACTTGTTTAGCAGTTGCACTTGTATGTGCTGCTTTCCCATAAATAAGCATTTGGTAGAAGCACATGAAGGCTATTAGGGAGGGCTTATACATTGGGCCTCAAATTTAGAGACAGAAACATGGACTTCTATAAAACTCTACAAATTTTCGTTGAAATCAAAATGAAACCATTTGTAGAATTCTCCATTGTCCTGCCAGAACCCATTGGAAAGAAGTACCTTTTACCAATGCACAGGTTCTTCAAATTAAAACCTGGCTTGCAAGCTCTAAGAAGAGATAATACAAAATTCTCATTCAATGAAAAAAAAATACTAGTGTGCTCATTTAAAACACAATGAGTTCTTGTAAGTTGAAGATGTTGTACAAATTTTTTCAGCTATGTTTTTATTCCACCTGTCCTCAGCAAGCAGACTAAGAGAGCAACACAGACACTGTATCCAGAGACACCAAGGGAGAATTGCACTGTGCTCCTGAAGTGTGAGTGCCCAACAGAAATGTTGTGTTGGGCAAACTTTTATCTTGCTTCTGTAACTTGCCTAGTAGCTGCATTTGTGTGCACTGCTTTTCCTTAGGTATATTTTTGAAATACGAACATGAAGGTTCATAGGGGTCATGTGTACCTAGGTGGCCCAAGATAGAGGAAGATCCTGGGACTACTACAAGGTCAATTCCCAACATTTTTATTAAAATCTAATTGGCAATTTTTAAAAATAAAAATTCCTTGAAACTCTAGATTCCCTTTGAAATCAAGAGCCATTTACTAATACCCATATGATTAAAAAGTGAGCATTTTCCTCTAAAATCTGAGAAGCAGTAATGCTTCCTGCTGGTTAAACCACAAATGAATCACAATAAGCCTGATTAGAACTAAGTAATTTCCTGCAAGCTAAAGATTCTCACAACAAGTGATCATTTCTACTATTCATAAAAGATGTATAAAAACACCTTTGAGCATAAGTGAGACCTGCATCCAGAGTCTCCTGGGAAGAATTGCAATTGTCTGCTGAAGTATATGAATGCCTCCTGAAATTTCACTCTGCTGACTTTTGTCATCCTTCTGCCAATTATTTAGCAGCTGCATGTACTGTATGTACTGCTTTTAATGAGCTAAGCATTTGGTATAAGAACATGAAGATTGTTGTGGATCACTTGTACCTAGGTGTCCCAAGTATTAGGAGAAACTTGGACTGCTAATGTTTCATTGAAATCAAACTTTTTCAGAATATTACTTTGAAGTGCCATATTATGCTTTCATGTATGTTACCTTATGGAGTCCAAGACACTTTAAAACTTAACCTTTTACTCCAAGCTCTGACAAGTAGTAAATATGCATGCTGCTTAACCACACACAAATCTCAGTGTGCTCACTTAAAACTAATTAGGTTTCTGAAAATTGAAGCTGCTTGCATTATTTGCTTCACTTCTGCTCCATCTGGCTCTTTTCTTATGCACATTCAGAGCACAAAACTGACCTTGTTTCCAGAATCTCCTAGGAATGCTAAAGAGTGAGTGCACTCATGATAGTGGAAGCAATGTTCTGCTTTTCCTCAGGAAAACCTTTGGAATAGGAATATAAATGTTGTCAGGAAATACTTGTACCTACATTCCCCAATGTAGATTGAGAAAATTGGGCATTATGGAGGTCCATTCAACAATGTTTTATTGAAACTGAACTGCCAAACTTGTTCAGAAAACTCCCTTTAAGTTCTGGATTATGCTTGCAAGTATGTGCCCTTACAAATGATGCTTCAAACATGAAACTTTTTCTCCTAGCTAAGAGTAACAGTAATGTTCCATGCTGGTTTACCCATGGATAAACCCCAGTTATCTCACTTAAAATCTAAAAAAAGTTTCTTCAAATTGAAGCTGATTGAACTAAATGCTCCATTTCAACTATGTATACATATTCTTGGCTAGCCCATTCAGAGCATAATATTAACCCTATATTATCTCCTACAAAGAATTATAATGTGCTGCTGAAGTGTGTGTGCACCCTTGAAACATCCTCTATGGGTGAAATTTGGAAGTGCTTCTGCCACTTGTTTAGCAGCTGCTCTTATATGTGCTACTCTTCTTTAGGTAAGCCTCTGGAATAGAAATATGAATATTCTTTGGGAATACTTGTACCTGTTATGCTTGAATTCAGGACCCCCAAAAGACCACCAGAGACCAAGATCGATGTAAGCAGCAAAGAGGTGTTTATTGCAAGCTAGCTCGGTCCTCCTTATGCACACAGCAACTGGTGACACTGAGAGGCCCCGAGCCCAGGGTTTTCAGCAGTTTTACAGTCTTTGAGGGAAGGCAGGGACCCCATATACATCATAGCATCTCTTAGCAAATCATCACACACCGTGGGAAAAATCAAAGAACAACTCTAAAACATAATTAGTGTATCAAGTGGCGGGAAAGAATCTGGAAGAATTATTGGTTAGTTTAAGGGGTTGATGCACTTAAAATGATTGGTTTAAACCATGAGGGTGTCACAAGGGGGTATGTGACAAGCTGTAGGGCTTCTAGTTTAGATATTGTTCACCACACCTATGTGGGGGGCCATCTGGAATTTCAGGTATTTTGATATCTTGGCCTATCTTAGGTGATCACCATCTGCAGCTTTTCTGAAAACTGTTTCCACAGAACTTTTCTGTGGTATTTTCCTGATTTTAGGACTGCAGTAGGTCAGGGATTAAGTTTCAGAGCAAAATGAGGTCCCAAGTAGAATGAGGTTGCTTAGGTCTTTCATACCTAGGTGCACAAAGATCTTGGGAGATACTGGGATTGCTACAAATGTCTATTTTCAAAAGTTTAATGAAATCAAGTTTTCAAACCTTTATAGAATCCTCCCTTGATGTGACAAATCTCATTTTGGAAAAGAGCCTTTTTCTAAAGTCCAGATGCTTCAAATTTTAAACCTTTCATTATGCCAGTTAAACCAGGAATTAATACCAGTGTACTCATTTTGATCTAAGGGAGTTCCAGCAAATTGAAGCTGCTTGCATAAAATGTCTCAGTTCTGATTTTCCTTTCTGTTCTCACCAAACATAATCAGAGCAAAATTCATACACTTTATCCACAGTATCCTAGGATGAATGGCAACATACTGTTAATCTGTGAGTGCCCTCTTAAAACATACTCTTTGGGTAAAATTTGGAAGTTCTTCTGTCACTTCTTTAGCAGCTACATTATAAGTGCTGCTTTTCCTCCAGAAATTGTTTGGAATTGGAGCAGGAAGATTTTACAGATCACTAATACCTTGTTGCTCCATATTATGGGAGAACGTAGGTATCCTAAGAGGTCAATTCCCCAAAGCTTTATTGAAATTGACCTGGCAAAGCTTTTCAGAAAACCCACTTGAAGTGCCACATCATGCTTGAAAGTAAGGGCCCTGTCCAATTCACAGATGCTTCCAGAGTGAACCTTTATCCACAGCTCTGAGCAGCAGTAACACTTATGTTTTTTTCCATGGAAAAACCCCAGTGTGCTCACTTAGAACCAAGGAAGTTCATGCAATTTGAAACTGTTTGCACTAACTGCTTCACTTCCTCTCATCCTATTTATTCTCAGCAAACACATTCAGAACACAATACTGACCCTGTATCCAGAATCTCCTAGGAAGAATTGTAATGTGCTACTGGAGCATGAGTGTACTCTTGAAATATCTGCTCTATGTAAACTTTGGAAATTCTTCTGCCACTCCTTTACCAGTTGCACTTGTATTTAGTGCTTTTCCTCACTTAAGCCTTTGGAATAAGAACATAAAATTTCTTAGGGTACACTTGTACCTAGTTGACCCAAGTTAGATGGAGATACTGGGTCTATTATGAGGGTGTATTCAACAAAGTTTCATTGAAATCGACCTGGCAAACTTTTAGAGAAAATTCCAATGAAGGGCCAGATAGTACTTGCAAAAAAGTGCAATTTACAAATGCAAATGATTCTTCAAAATAGAAACCTTGCCTGCAAGGTATGAGGAAGTCAAGCTTTATTCTAGTTCAACCAGTGAAAAATACCATGTGTGCACTTAAAAGTCTATGATTTTCTGCTCGTTGAATCTTTTTGTACAAATACCTTCCAATATGCCATTTCTATCTGTCCTTATCAAGCAGATTCAGATAATAATTCAGACCCTGTATCCAGAGACTTCTAGGAAAAATTGCAATGTGGTCTTGAAAGGTGAGGGGACTCTTGAAACATCCTATTTGGTTTAACATTGGAAGTGTTTCTGCCCCTGTTTAGCAGCTGCACTTCTGTGTGCTGGTTTTCATCACATAAGTGTTTGGAATTGGATATGAGTATTCTTTGGGAACACATGTACCTAGGTAATCCATGTTAGAGGAAGAAAGTGGGACATCTAAGAAATTCAACTCCCCAAATATTCACTGAAATATAATTGGCAATTTTTAAAAATAAAACTCCATTGATTGGGCTGGGGTTGTGGCTCAGTGGTAGAGCACTCACCTACAATGTGTAAGGCACTGGATTCAATCTTTAGCACCACATAAAATATATAAAGGTACTGTGTCCATCTACAACTAAAAATAATAATAAATAAATAAAATAGCTCCATTAAAGCTCCAAATAATGCTTTCAAGGAAGATCCATTTACCAATGCACAAATGCTTCAAAAATAAACCTTGGCTACATTCTCTGAAAAGAGTTAATGCTTCAAGGTCAATTAAGGAGGGACCAAGTCCAGTGCTCACTTAGAACTGAGTGAGTTCCTGCAAATTGAAGATGTGTGCACAAAATGTTTTACTCTGTTCATTCTAGCTGTTCTGAGCAAGCACATTCGGAACCCAATTCAGACCCTGTCTTCACAGACCACTAGAAACAATTGGAATGTGTAGCTGAAGTGTGAATGCACTCTTGAAATGTCCTCTCTGGGTTAACTTTGAAAGTGCTCTGCCAATTCTTTGGCAGCTCTACATGTATGTGCTCCTTTTTCTCATGTAAGAGTTTGGAATTGTAACAGGAGGCTTTTCAGGAAGCACTTGTATCTAGGTGCCTCAAGTAAGATGGAGAAACTGTGACTGCTATGATGCTACAAAGTATCATTGACATCAAAGTGGCAAACTTTTCAGAAAACTCCCGTGAATTGCCAGATCCCACTTGCAATGAAGTGCTGTTTACCAATGCACAGACACTTCTATAATAAAACTTTAACTGCAAGCTTTGAGAATCTGAAATTATATACATTTATTCAAAGAGGGACAATTCCAAGTATATTCGCACAGATATTATAGAATTCCTGCAAGTTTATGATGCTTGCACAAACTGATAATTTCTGCTATTTGTTACTGCTGTAAGCACATTAAAAGAATAATTCAGGGCCTGGATCCGGAGTCTCATCTGAAGAATTGCAGTATGATGGTGATATGTGTAGGCCTCTTGAAACATCCATTCATGAACTTTGATGGTGCTTCTGCCTCTTGTTTAGCAGAGGGAATTGTACATATTGCTTTTCATCTCATAAGCACATGGAATAGAAACCTGAAGTTCCTTAGGGAGCACTAGTACCAAGGTGCTCCAAGTCTGAGGGAAAACCTAGACTGCTACTAAGTTTAATTCCCCCCAAATTTATTGACATTGGACTGGCAGTTTTCTTTTACAGAAAACTCCCTTGAAGTGAAAGATCACATTTTCAATTTACTGTCCTTATCAATTCACAGATGCTTCAAAAGTGAAACTATTCCTACAAGCTCTGAGAATCAGTAATGCTTCATGCTGGTTCAACCATGTATAAAGCCTACTGTGCTCACTTAGTACAGTGTTTCTGAAAGTTGAAGCTGCTTGCCCTAACAACTTTACTTCTGTTCTTCCTGGCTTTTTAAATCAAGCACAGGCAGAGCATGTTTCAGACCCAATATCTAGACTGTCCTAGGTTGAATTGTCATGTGCTGCTATAGAGTGAGTGCACTCTTGAAATGTCCCCTATGGGTGAACTTTGGAAGTGCTTCTGGCACATGCTTAGCAGCTGCTATTATATATGCTGCATTTCCTCAGGTAAGCTTTTGCAGTAGGAATATGAATGTTCTAAGGGAACACTTGTACCTATGTGCCACAAATTAAAGGAAGATATTTGGTCTACTGTGTTCATCTATCCTACAAAGTTTTATTGAAATTAAGCTGTCAAATTTTATAGAAATTTTGTTTGAACTGCCATATGCCACTTGCAAAGAAGTATCATTTACCAATGCACAGATGATTCAAGATTGAAACCAAGCCTACACAATATGAGAAGAGATAATGTATTATTCTCATTCAACCAGGTACAAACACCAATGTGCTAATTTTGAACCAATTAAAGTCCTGCCATTTAAAACTGCTTTCGCAATGTGCTTATGTTCTGCTGTTCCTGGCTGTCTCCAGAAAGCTGATTCAGAGCACATTTTATTTGTATATACAGAGACTCCTAGGAAGAATTGCAATGTGCTTTTGAAGTGTGGGTCCATCTTAAAACCTCCTTCTGGGTGGACCTTAGATGTACTTCTGACCCTTGTTTAGCAGATGCATGTGTATGTGTTCTGTGTCTTCAGGAAAATGTTTGGAACTGGATCAGGAAGGTTTGTAGTGAGTGCTTATACCTACATTCCCCTCAATAGAGGGAGAAACTAAGACTGCTAAGAAGGTCAACTCTCAAAGGTTCATTAAAATTGATTGGCAAGAGCTAGGGATGTGGCTCAAGTGGTTGCACGCTCCCCTGGCATGCGTGCAGCCTGGGTTCGATCCTCAGCACCACATACAAAACAAAGATGTTGTGTCCGCCAATAACTAAAAAATAAATAGTAAAATTCTCTCTCTCCCTCTCCCTCTCTCTTTAAAAAAAATTGATTGGCAAACATTTTCAGAAAATTGATACGAAGCGTCAGATTCCACTTGCAATGTAAACTTCTTTTGCAAGTTTACAAATGCACAACCTCTTCAGAAGTGTAACATTATGAAGTAATAATGTTTCATGCTGGCTCAACTAGGGTCAAAGCAAAGTCTTCCCACTTAGAAGTGATTACTTGCAAGTTGAAGAGGCTTGCACAAATTGTTTCAGTTCTGCTTCTAGTAGCTCTTCTCTGCAAGCAGATTCAAAGAAAGATTTGGACTCTCTATCCATATTCTCCTAGGAAATATTGGAAAGTGCATGTGAGTGCACTCTTGAAATCTCTCGGGATGTACTTTGGAAGTGCTTTTGCCACTTGTTTAGCAGCTGCACTTGAATGTGCTTATTTTCCTCAGGTAAGCATTTGGAATAGGAACATAAAGGTTCTTAGGGAAAAATTGTACCTAGTTGCCTTCATTTAAAGGGAAAACTGGGATTTTTAAAAAGGTGAGTTACCCAAAGCTTTATAATAATCGAACTGAAAAACATTGTAGAAAACTCCCTTGAAGTGCAAGATCCAATTTGCAAAGAAGTGCCTTTACTAATGTAAGATTCTTCAATAGTGAAATTTTTACTGCAAGATTTTGAAAGCAATAATGCTTCATGATGGTTAAACCATGGTTGTATCCCAGTGTATTTACATAAGGTTAAGTGAGTTTTGCAAGTTGAATCTGCTTGCAAACACTGCTTCATCTCTACAGATCCTAGTTGTTCTCAGCAAGCATAATTCATACACTACCCAGAATCTCAAAGGAAGAATTGCCATGTGCTGCTGAAGTGTGAGTGCCTCTTGAAATTTCACTTTTGGTGAACATTGGAAATGCTTCTGCCTCTTGCTTAGCAATTTCATATGTATGTCCTACGTTTCCTAAGGTAAAGTTTGGAAATCAAACAGGAAGGGTCTTAAGGAGCACTCTGCTTAGGTACCCAAAGTTATAGGGTGAAAATTGGAGTGCTACAAAGACCTATTCCCATATAACTGATAAAATTTTCAGGAAACTCCCTGGAATTACTTGATTTTGTTTGCAAGTAAGTGCCCTAACCAATATACATATTCATCAAAAATGAACTTTTTCCTCTATGCTCAGAAAAGCAATAATACTTCATGCTGGTTCAACCAGGAAATAACTCAAAGTGTTTTCACTTACAATCAACTGAATTCATGCAAATTCAATCTGCCTGCACTAACTGCTTCAGTTCCACTCTTTGTTGCTATTGTAAGCAAAAACATTCATAAAATAATTCAGACCAGAGTCTCCAAAGAAGACTATAATGTACTGATGAAGTGAGAGTGACTTTTGAAACATCATTCTGGGTGAACTTTGGTTGTGCTTCTGCCCATTGTTTAGCAGACACATTTATATGTGCTTCATTTCCTCAAGTAAGCATTTAGAATAAGAACAAGAAGATTCTTAGAGGGAATGTGAATCTAGGTTCCCCATGTTTGAGGAAGAAACTGGGATTATAAGGGGGTCATTTGCCTAAATTTTAATTAAAATCACATTGGCAATTTTTTAAATATAAAATTCACTTGAAGTACCAGATCCTGCTTGAAATGAGGACTGTTTATCAATGCAAGGAGATTCAAAATAAACCTTTCATGCATTCTTTGAGAAGAGATAATGTTTCATTTTTGTCAACAAGCAAAAACTCCAGTGTGCTCACTAAGAACTAAGGTAGTTCCTTCAATTTTAAGCTGCTTTCACTAACTGCTTTACTTCTACCCTTTGTATCTGTTCTCAGCAAGCACATTCAGAGCACAACACTGACTATACACAAATTCTCCTACGTAGAATTGTAATGTGCTGCTGAAGTGTAAGTGCACTCTTGAAATGCCCTTTGTGGTTAACTTTGGAGTACTTCTGCTACTTGTTTAGCAGCAGCAATTTCATATGCTGGTTTTCTTCCCATAAGCATTTGAAATTAGAACATAAATGTTTTTTGAGAGCATGTGTATCTAGGTACTCCATGATAGAGTAAGAAATTGGGACATCTAAAAAAGCCAATACACCAAATATTCATTGAAGCAGAATTGACAATTTTTTAAAAACAAATCTTCCTTAAACTGTCAGATATGGCTTGCAAGGAAGAGCTATTTACCAGTGCACAGACCCTTAAAAAATAATTCTTGCCTGCATGCTCTGAGAAGAGATAATTCTTCATGTTTGCCAATGAGTGAAAAACACCAGTGTGCTCAGCTAGACCAAAGTGAGTTTCTGCATATGGATGATGCTCACACAAAGTGCCCATTTCTGTTCTTCCAAACTGCTGTAAGCTTTATCCTTCATGGAACAATTTAGACTCTGTATCAAGAGTCTCCTATGAGGAATTATAATATAATTCACAAGTGAAAGTGCCTCTCAAATATCACTCCAGGTGAACTTTGGAAGTGCTTCTGCCACTTGTTTAGCGATTGCATTTATATGTGCTGCTTTTCTTCAGGCAATTTTCCAGGATGAGAACATGATGGTTCTTAGGGAACTCTTTTACCTATGTGCCCCAAGTTAGAGGGAAATTATAGGACTACTATGCAGGTCTATTCCCCAAAGTTTCACTGATATTTAACTGGCAATATTTTATATAGAACTCCCATGAATTTCCAGTTCACACTTGCAAAGAAGTGCCTTTTACCAAAGCACAGATGCTTTGTAATTCAAACCTGCTTGGATCCTCTAAGAACAGAGCATGATTCATTTTAGTTCAACCAGGGACAAATACCAAGGTGTTCTTTTAAAATTCAGTGAGTTCCTGTATGTTGAAGCTGCTTGGACAAATTGTTTTCATTATGTCTTTCCAAGCTGTCCTTAGCAAGCAGATTCAGAGTACTATACATATCCTCTACAAGAGATGCCTAGGGAGCATTGCAATGTGCTCCAGGAATATGAGTGTAAAATCAAAACATCCCTTGGGTGAACTTTGCTACTGCTTCTGCCACTTGCTTAGCAGCTGCATTTGTATGTGCTTCTTTCCTCAGATAATCATTTGAAATAAGAAAATGAAGGTTCTTAGGAACCTGTGTAACTCTGTGCCTCATTTTAGACTAAGAAACTGGGACCACTCAAAAAGGTCAATTCCCCAAATATTATTTAAAATTCAGTCTACAAAATTTTAATAAAATTGATAGTCTAAATACACTTGGGAATGTAGAGCCATCTATCAATACTGAGAAGCTTCAAAAGTGAACTCTTGTCTGTAAAATCCGAGAAACGATAATGCTTCATAAAGCACAGATAAATCTGGTGTGCTGACTTAGAATTGAGTGAGTTACTGCGAGTTGAAGCTGCTTAAATTAAAGTTTCACTTCTATATAACCTAGAAATTCACTGCAAGCACATTCAGAGAACAATTCAGACTCTGTCTCCACAAAATCTCTGAAGAATTGCAACGTGCAGCTGAAGTGTAAGTGTACCCCTGAAACGCCCTCTATGGGTAAATTCAAAAAAAGTTTCTGTCACTTGTTTAGTAGCTGCACTTGCATGTGCTGCTTTTTCTCAGGTAAGCCTTTGGAAAAAATTACAAAGTTTCTTAGGAAATACTTGTACATAGGTGCACCAAGATCTAAGAAGATACTATAACTGCTATGATGATCTATTCACCAAATATTCAATGAAATCCATCTGGTAAAATTTAATAGAATATTCCCTAGATGTGAATAGTCCCACTTGCAAAAAGTACCTATTTCCAACGTATGGATGCTTCAAAAGTGAAACATTCCTTCATGCCAATTCAATTAGGGAAAAACCATAGTGTACTCACTTAGAACTAAGGGAGTTCCTCCTAGTTGACACTGCTCTCTGGGTAAACTTTGGAAGTGCTTCTGGCACTTTGTTAGTAGCTGCACTTGTATGTCTGCTTTTCCTCAAGAAGGTCTGTGAAAGAATAACAGGAAAGTTCTTATGGAATTTTGTACCCAGGTGGCACAAGTGCATGGAAACTTTATTAATAACAAAATAATAAATTAAGTGCCATATAAAGTGATTGATTAGTAGATGGAAATCCAATTTTTATTTGGCTACTCATCAAGACGTACTAGGCACTAGTCACTTCCAAGGTTTGCAGGTCCCAGGGGCTGAGGCAGATTAGGGTAACAAAAACCAATTGTCTTGCTAAGGGGTGACCCACCATCCCTGTGCCGCCCCTGTGCCGTCCCCCTTGCCATCCCCCTTGCAGTCCCCCTGGGCACAGCCTGGAAGTTGCTTACTTCTCCCCCATGTACTCTTGCCAGAACATTTGGTCTCTTGCTGTTCAGTTTCAACCCTATTACCTGTTCTCTTCTCTGTCCTTCAGGCCACTCTTGCCATGAACAAACATAAGTGGCAGTTTGGCTACATTGCACTCACTTACAGTTTTCCACAGGTTGGTCACAGGTTTGTATCCCACCTGGTATCTGAGCCCTCTACCCAAAGCACAGGCAGTTCATTCTTACACCAGCAAAGGAGTTCTAGGGTCTCTGTTCCCTAGCCTGCACACCAGAAAACTTCCTCTTGGCAGAGAACAGGGCCTCAGAGTCACCATCCCTTGCCCTGACCTAAAATCGCCTCTTCTTTTTTTTTGGCATTAGATTTTATTGTTTTTTTTTAAATTTGTTTTAATTAGTTACACATGACAGTACAATGATCTTGACATATCATACATTTGAATCAGATGGGATATAATTTCTCATTTAAGAGGCCTATAGCAGAAGAATTAAAACTAAAATCGCCTCTTCCATACAGGACTAGAGCTTAGAATTCAGATAGTCAATATTGAAAGTGATAACAGCGGAACTCTGTGGTTTTTTAGCTGGCCACCAGGAAACAATCGTTTCCAAGAAACAGCCAAATGCCAGACAGGGCTCCCTTACAAGATTCTGATTGGCTGGGACATGAATGCTCTTCAGCATTCATGTGTGAGGCTATGTGTGAGGCTAAGAAATGCCCAGAATTTTCTTTTGAATGTCAAGTCTCAGTGGCTGCTGTCTTGAGTTTTCCAGTGGTTCTCATGATAGGCTTGTGCCTGTGGGAAAGCAGCCTTTGTGCATGAGTGGTCTTTGTGAGCTACCATCAGTGGTCTTTGTGGACTCAAGATAGAATGGAACTCAAGATGCTGAAACTCCTTCAAAGAAACTCCTCTATCCAATTCCTTGAATGTGACTGTCGCCTACTGTGTTCCTCTGCTAAAAGCCACTGTGCTCTTGCTTGAACGGATGCAGTAAGACAAGGCATTTCTCTTTCCTGAGTTGAGAGACAAGTGCAAAATATACACTATCAAGAGTGAACTTTGGTGGAGGCTGCCATGTTTGCTGACATAAAGGGGCCAAAGGGCCTACTTAGAGCAGGCACTCTGAGCCACCAAAGAAAAACTGCAGAATTGCCCCATTTCCTAGCACTTCTACACTTGCAGAAAATGTGTAGAATGAAAATGGGTGGCTATCCAGGGACTGGAGCTTCACCAGGCATTGTAAGGCCAACTGAACTGCATTCAGCGTGCTGTACAGTGTAGTAGTATGTCTTCCAGTAGGAGTTCAGGTGCCCGTGTAGCAGAAAGCCGCCTCTGGAAAGGAAACAGTGATGTCCCTAAGCGAACACCCCAGGAAGCTTCCATGGGAAAGGGCTCACAGGAAGCAGCTTTTGAGAATAGAAAAAGGCTTGCAGGAGCTGGTGCAGTGGGGTGGCCATATTGGGAAAGAGCACTGAGAGCAGCCTTGCCCCAGGGATGGAGCCCCAGGGAGACCTCTGGAGTGGGGAGAGCCCAGGAACCGTGGAAGGAGTTGGAGAAGAATTTAAGGGCAGGGCTCAGAAGTTCACAGTCTGCTTTGTGTGACCCAAGTGCCCAGTCGTTGCAATGGAATGGACTTTTCAACTATGTTGTTGGGATAATCGGATATCTACATGAAAAAAAAAAAGTTAAGACCGTTACTAAAGCATACAAGAAAAGAGCAAGAAGAATTAATCAAATAGCAAGACAGCATTGTGGAGCTGCTCTGGACAGGAGCTATGTACACATCTTTAAGTTCTGAGTTGTTGAAGGGACAAAGGAGGCAAGCAACTGAAGATAGCAGAAAACAGTTTTATTTGACTGCAGCCAGGTTCAGAGGGCACAGCTTTTGCTGTAAACAATTAATCCCCTGAACCCCAAATTCAGGGAGTTTCAGAGTTTTATACCCAGCATGTAAGGGGAGGGGCTCAGAAGTTCACAGTCTGCAGAAGTTCACATAAATGCCATAGTCTGGCGGGGCACACATAACCGGGAGGTCGAGCCACTTGTAGACTCAAGCAGGAACAAACTTTATTTTCACACTCACGTGAACGCCACCCACGCAACCCTCCAGGAACTCCAGTGCAAGCTCAACCAGAACTCAAGGGGAACTCCACAAGAACTCAAAAATAGCAGGCACCCGAGGCAGCAGGAACCGCCCCTTCTGGCAAAATGCCAGGCACCATCTTGACCTGGCCGTGGCTCTCAACATCTCCCCCCTTTTGTTTAATTAAACAACAATTATGTGGCTTAGGGACCGTGCCTGTCTTAGGTCGTCCAACACTACATATGGTCCTTACCCGTCATCGGATGAGCTGACCTCAAGGTGTCAGCCTCCTGTCTTAGGTTGGTACCATTACAATTGGATCTTACCCATCATTGACAACCAGCCCAGCATTTAGCCACACTTATGGGTAGTGGTTTTTACACAAACACTGTAAACAACCTGCTACAAGCAGAAAGGGGAGAATAAAAAACGCCATGACGCCAAGCCAATTGACGCCCCCTTTTGGAAAAATTGTACCACCGATGACATCATCAGCAAAGATACCCCGGCAATACCACAATTCACTGTGCAAACAGATAGTTCACAATGCATACAAGTGATATATAGTCCAGGTAAGTTCTGCAAGCAGTTCAAAGCAGAGGAATCCATTAATATGTCCATTTCCTCCCAAAGTAAATCGACTCCTTGATTGAGCATCACTTGTTATTATTCATTGATGCATGAATTTATACAGTTTACTGTGATAGCTATCGAAGAAGCTGTAGTTTGGTTTTATCTTTGTCTTCACTGGCACTGGGATGAAGATAGAAATTCTGGCAGTGATGGCTGAAAAAAATTATGTAACATTCCAGCAGGCACTAAAAAAAGCAATTTTTCTAAACAATTTAGTATCCTGAATAGAATTATATATAATGAAAAGGAAAGGTGAAAGTAAACAAACAGATCTGTTAACCTCCTTTTTTGTTCACATTTTAAAACAATCCTCAACAGCTGTTTACCCAATTTAAATTAAACCATTTAAATCCCATGAATAATAAAAAAAATTTGGATCCATTTTTTCAAGAGTGCTCCTCATATATGATATATGGACATATGCACATACAGACATACAACACAAAACACAAGTGTGTACACATAACACAATACATACAGCACATAACATAATAGTAAAGGCCTTGTAGCTTTTTACAGGTGAAATCCCCATTGCAATGCTCAAAAACTCCACAGTCAAAAAATAAAACTGATCAGAAAAACAGTAACCTAGGTCTGTATGAGCTCAAAAAACAAAATAAAACTTCATGATGTGGGAAAGGGCAATAATAAAATAGATATTGAGAAAAAGCATCCTGGTTACCACCTGGGTTTGACTCTTCTTTTGATATCCCATCCTTTTTCCTGTAACTTGCATATGGGTCTGAAGGTATTCCCACAAGCAAGCCCCAAGGTTTCTTACACTTGAAATAGGCCTTAATGGTGTTCATTATTCATTAGCCTCCTGGTGTGGGAGAACCACTGTCACAGATGTAAGGATAGCCAAACTGGAGTTCTGGATATCAGCTGGTATAGATTTGAGCCAAATCATCTTTTTTTTGGTCTGTAGAAATACCTTTAGTTAGTCTCTCTGGAATCCAAATCGGCTGCTGTTCTCCCAGTGGAAACAAACAAACAGACCCCTGACTCCAGACAATCACTGCGTCAGGACCTTTCCAGTGTCCTGTTAGAATATCATTCCAAAGTACCTTGGGCTTATGTACATTTTTTTGGACACATGTGCCTTTCTGCAGCACTAAGCCCTTATGAATCCAAATTTAAAAAGTTTAGAGAAAAAGGGTTATTTTAAGTTTATCTTTGGGGGATATATACCCCTTCCCAATTCCCTCTTTTTGCTTTAATAAGTACATTTTAATAGTTTGATGAGCTCTTTCAAGTATGCCTTGTCCCTGTGGATTGTATGTGATTCCTGTTATATGAGTAATGCCAAATGATGAGCAAAATTTTTTAAAAGAGGTAGAGGGATAGCCAGGGGCATTATCTGTTTTAAACTGTTTTGGAACGCCCACAGTGGCAAAATTTTGTAAGCAATGAGCTATAATATCGCTAGTTTTTTCTCTGGCATGAAGGGAGCCCATCAAAAATCCAGAAGAAGTATCAACTATAACATGCAAATATTTTAATTTTCCAAATTCTGGCAAGTGTGTGACGTCCATCTGCCAAATATGGTTAGGTATCAGTCCTCTAGGATTGACTCCAAGATTAACTTGTGGTAAAAAGGTCACACAATTTTGACATTGTTTTATTATTGTCTAGCTTGTTCCTTAGTTATTTTAAAATGCTTTTTTTAAAGTATTTGCATTGACATGGAAGGATTTATGAAAATTTGTAGCTTTTTCTATGTAGAAAAAATATGTATGACATGTGTAGTTTTATCTGCTAAATCATTGCCCAAACTAAGGGCTCCAGGCAATTCTGTATGTGCCCTGATATGTCCTATAAAGAATGAATCTTTTCTGTCCCAGATTAGACTTTGTATAGTGGAAAACAAAGAGAAAACAATAGAGGAAGGGGAAATCCTACCAGTGTCGTCATGGGATACTATAGCATTAACTATATACTGACTATCAGAAAATAAATTAAATACAGAATGTTTAAACATCACAAAAGCTTGTAATACTGCATTAAGCTCTACCTTTTGAGCTGATTGTTTGGGTGCTAAAAATGTAAAAGTTTGATCAGGGGTAACTACTGCTGCTGTAGCATTATTTGACCCATCAATGAATATATTTGGAGCATTTATGGTAGGTGTTTTTCTTGTCATTTTTGGAAAAAACTGCAGAAGACCAAAAAGACAACAAAGGATTAGATGGTAAGTGGTTATGAAATGAAACATTAGATTTGCACATGATTATTGCCCAAGTATTTTACTCATTAGCTAACTCATCAATTTGATCCATAATATATGGAATGATAATTTTATTGGGAGAAATTCCAAACACTCCCTTTGTTGCTTTTATTCCTTTGAGTATTAATTGCCCTACAGCCTTAGGATACCTAGTAAGAATAGTGTTAGGAGAATAAGATAAATGTATCCGTAATAATGGACTGTCTTGCCAAAATACTCCTGTAGGAATATTTTTTTGTTGGTAGTACAATAAATAATAAAGGCAAACTTATATCAATTCTATCCAAATGCATATTTTCCATGTATGTTTCAATTATTTTTAATGTCTTTCTTGCTTCAGGTGTTAACATGTGGGGTAAACTTGGATCTGATGGGCCTTTTAGGATATCAAATAAAGGTCCCAACTCTCCTGTTGGTATGCCTAGATAAGGCCTTATCCAATTTATGTCTCCTAATAACTTTTGAAAGTCGTTAAGTGATTTGAGTTGATCTACTTGTATTTGAATTTTTGGTGGCTGGACCATGGTTGAGGATAATAGAACTCCTAAATAATTAATTGGAATATTTAATTGTACTTTATCTATTGCTATCTCTAGTTTATAATTTTTTAATAAATTTATAAGTGTGGCATAACATTTTAGCAATGTGTTTTTATCTTTGTGTGCTAATAATATATCATCCATATAGTGAAATATTTGTAGTTCAGGATTTTGATTTCTAAGTGGCTGGATTGCTTTGTTAACATAAATTTGACACATAGTTGGGCTGTTATCCATCCCTTGAGGGAGTACATTCCATTCATATCTCTGATCGGGACCTTCATGATTCAGCACAGGGATAGTATATGCAAAACGTGGACTATCCTCAGGATGAATTGGAAATGAAAAAAAAAACAATCTTTAATATCTATAACTAAACATACCAGGTTTTTGGCAAAGCAGACAATTGAGGAATCCCTGATTGAGCAGGTCCCATAATAACCATCTCGTTATTAAAAGCTCTTAAATCTTGCAATAATCTCCATTTACCAGATTTCTTTTTGATGATAAAAATGGGAGTATTATAGGGTGATATAGAAGGTTGTATATGTCCCTCCAGTAATTGTTGTTTGACCAGGTCATGGGCTGCTTGTATCTTTTCTTTAGTCAGGGGCCACTGAGGAACCCATACTGGTCTTTCTGATTTCCAAGTAATTTTTATTGCCTCAGTGACCCCTTCTGAAAACCCAATCCATGTCTATTTACCCCTTGATCTATTTGAATTGGTGCTGCTATACCTTGTTCTTGTTCTCCTAATTCTTTGTCATTTTTCTCCTAATCCTTTTCCTTTCCTAAAACCTTGTCTAGCCATAATAGTGGGTGCATTTGAATTGATGTTATTTGTTAATATTTGTCCTAATTGATCTAGGACATCTCATCCCCATAAATTTATAGGAAGATGATCCAATACATATGGCTGTATAGTTCCTTCATATCCTTCAGAATCCTTCCAATCTAATATCATTGCATTTCTATTGGGATTAGTTGCCACTCCTAGGCCTCGAAGCGTTTGAGTGGCTTGTTGTAACGGCCAATGTTTTGGCCATTCTTGATGAGAGATAAATCTAAGGTCTGCACCTCTATCCAGTAGCCCATTAAATTCATATCCTTGAATATGTAGTTTTAGCATGGGGCGAGAATCTAAACTTAAAGAAAGCATAGCCCAATCTACACCTGTGGAGCCTAATCCCCTGGAACCTCTTTCTATAGTATGACGGGAAAATTTATCATGTAGGCTGGGTATTATTAATAACTGTGCTAGTCTATCTCCTGGTGAAATTACTGATATACTTCTTGGAGAACTGGCTATAATTTTTATTTCACCTTCATAATCAGGATCAATTACCCCAGGACTTATCATAAGTCCTTTTAGAGTAGAAGAACTGCGTCCTAATAACAAGCCTACTGTTCCCTGGGGAAGAGGTCCTTTTACCTCTGTGGGAATGATTTGAACTCCCATCTCTGGAGTTAGTACTGCTCTGGCAGAGGCACAGATGTCCAACCCTGTGTTATCTCTGGTTTGTCTAGTGAGGGATCTAATGGATAATGTGTCCTGGACACTACCCTGATGGTATTGCAGGGTTCCTCCAGTGCCCCATATATTTGTGGTCATGGGCCCCAGAGCATTGGTCCCCCCTGTATGTTTTTTGGCAATGGAGTCCAATTTTTTTCTCCATGATATCATGGGTAAACACCTGGTCCTTGTCCATTTTTTGATAATGGAGTACCCTCTATAGTGGTTTGAGAACAGCATTCATTAGCCCAATGTCTCCCTCTACGGCATCGTTGGCAAATACCCAGTATTCTACCCCTTTGATACCTAGTTTTGTTAAACCCTCCTCCTATGGGGCAACTTCTTTTAAAATGTCCTGTTTGTTCACAATTGTAGCATGTTTTTGGCCTGGCACCTAAAGCCTGTTGTATTGCAGCTGCCAAGACCTACCCTTGTTCATTAATGTCTCTGCATAATATATGTGTTTAAATCTCCATGTTTCCATGGTCTAATGGCCTCCCTGCACCATCTGTTTGCTTGTTCGTAGGCTAGTTGTTTTATTAATGGCATCGCTTGTTCTACATTCCCAAAGATTCTGGTAGCTCTTTGTATAAGCCTATCTACAAATTCAGCATAAGGTTCATTAGCTCCTTGTATTGCCTTAGATAATTGACCTTGTAAATCTCCATGCCCCTGTAAAGTTTTCCATGCCCTAATCGCAGCTGAAGTGATTTGTGAGTATATGGCAGGATCATATCCAATTTGTTGCAGCTGACCCTCATAAGATCCCTTTCCTAACAACATATCTAGATTTCTCTGAGGATAACCGGCTGCTGCATTTCGCCTAGCCGTCTCTGTGCAAAATTCCTGATTGGCAACCTTCCATAACAGATATTGTCCTCCATTTAGCACAGCTTTGCACATACTAGCCCAATCTTCTGGCATCATGCTCAAGTTGGTAATGGATTCGACCATACTCACAGTGAAGGGCAATTGAGGACCATAGGTTGTTACAGCCTCTTTCAGCTGCTTCACTGTTTTGAAATCTGAAGCATGGTGAACTCGCTGCCCTCCTGCCTCCTCAAATACAGGGCATGCTAATTTTTGAGGTCCTGTCTCAGGATCCCATCTATCAACCATGGGTGTTGAGGGCCACTCAGCATATGTTGTCTCCATAGGTGGAGCTGTTGGTTGAATTACACCCTCTGGTTATAGAACGGTGTTAGGAGCAGCCTCTTGTTGTAACTTCTCCCCTGATAGCTTTTTCTCCTCTAAACTTTCTTCCCCTTTCTGACTATCTCGACTGGCCTCCTCTTTTTCCTAATCTAATATGTCTTCTACCATAATCTGAACTGAACGCTTTGGCCTAGGCAAACAAAATCGTATCATCATCCACAATGGCAATGTGCCAACTGGCAAAGTTCCTGGGTTTTTCTTTTCCCTCTTCCTTAAGTCTTCACCATGATGGTCCCATTGTGATATATTCAACAACTCCTAATTAAAAAGCCATGGGCTACATTTTTTTTTATCGTATCAACATATGCCCTAACTGTTCTTGGTTTTACTGGGGTGCCTCCTTCCTCTAGAAATTTACTTAACACTCTTTTGGTTTGTTTTTTGCTAATTTCTGACCCCATATTTCTGCTACAAAGATAACGTAACCCAACAAGATAACACAAAACAAATACAAAACAGAATGAAACAAAAATGGAACAAAAATGCATTGTATCAATTTTCCTATTTTCTTGAAATGTATATCCGTGGTCTATCTCTATCTCTTTCTCAGGGCAGAACAACTTTTCTAGCATCCTATTTATTTCTAGGGGCAGGCAGCTTGACACAGAAATGTAACAAATCAAAACAAGAACACATTGTTCTTTGAAATGGTCACCCATTCTCTTGCCCTGCCCTCAGGGGCGAGCAGTTTCACTTACCCCCAAGCTTTAGGCGTTCCCTGTGCAGGCCACCAAATGCCGCAGTCTGGCTGGGCACAAATAACCGTGAGGTTGAGCCACTTGTAGATTCAAGCAGGAACAAACTTTATTTTCGAACTCATACGAACGCCCCCCACGCTACCCTCCAGGAACTCTGCTAGAGCTCAACCGGAACTCAATGTGAACTCTGGGAGAACTAAAAAATAGCGGGCACCTGAGGCAGCAGGAACCACCCCTTATGGCAAAATGCCAGGCACCATCTTGACCTGGCCATGGCTCTTAACACATAAAAGCAGTTTTTTTTTGTTCACTGTTTTGAGCAAGTTACCCCTTCATGGACAACATCTGAGAAGGGGAGAGCTTCTTTTCCCCTTTCTTTGCACCCCTGCCAGCTATTACCATGGAGTCCAGTTGGTAACTTCTCTTATCTTAAAAATGTAGACATCTCTGTGAAGCCCAGCTCAAGGCCAGAAGCCTTGTTTGCACATTTCTTCAAAGTACTATACTAGATATGTTTGTGAAAAACTAGTAAGGGGGTGTCCAGAGCTGAAGTGCTGGTATCTTCTCGGCCAGTGGCCAAGTAAATAGGGCGACACAAAAATAGGAAATTTATCAACATTGAATTCTTTTGCAGAGACTCTTTTGCTGACAGTCCTAAAATCAGTCTGGGTGAAAATTTCTGGAGAGGCCCAATTAAGACTTTTCAGTGGAGAAAGGGGGTGCTACTTCAAGTAAAGGAGTACTGAACAGTTATTGCACCCTGCAATACATTGGGCCTTTACCCTGCTCGGATAAGGAGGCTGGCTCCAGGAGTAGGTGTCACCTGGTGAGATTGAGCTACACTCACCTGTTCCTTTTAAATCCTACCCCTTTGCCCTTTTGGGGAAAGAATGTTCCATGTGTCCTCCCCTTTTGTGTCCCCTATATAAGAATGAAGAATTCCAGTGGTTCTCTCTCTTTCCACTTACCCCTAAGGTCAGGAGCTATCCCTGGATTTTGAAATGGTAAAAAAAAGAGTGAACCTTGAATCCAATGCAGTGCTTATTCTCCAGAAGAAATGAAGTGTAAATGTTCATGCCTTTTTCCATTTCCCTATGTCTCACACTTCTCTTACTTTTATAATCCACTATTAAATCCTAAATCCATGCACTATTTATTTGGGGATATGGAGTAACATATAAGGATGTGCCTGTTTTTACTTTTTCAACTGGTCATTCAATTGTCTCAATTTCCCTGCTGTTATAACTAGGTTAAAATGATATTTTCGGATCTATCTGATTATCTAAGGCTCAGCAGTTTTCTGAGCTCTCCTGATACTTTCCTTCACCTCCTACTCCTGGCCTTCCAGTTTTGCCTCAAGATCCTGCTCTTTTGAACTCCATATCCCCAGCAGCTGGTCATCTCTGGAAATAGCAGGAGTCTGTGTCCATAACCCCAACTCTCAGGTCTAACTGCTGAAACCTGTGTCCTCCTCCATCCTCTCTGTTCTGGTTGTCTGGGACTGTATCCAGACACCTGGCACCTACCTGGCTTTAATCTTCCCTCTTATTTAATCCCAGAGGAAATAGGATTCCTGTCTATATGCTAACCATCATGAGGAAATACTTTGAAGATGCATAACTGTGGCTTAGTAAAAGAGAGAGAGCACCCTCAGTGACCTTCAAGAAGAGGAGGTCTGGACACTGTTTGTCAGTGGTCTGCCTCTGGATAGCCATCTTCAGCAGATCCATCTGCTTTAAACATCAGGTAAGGGCTTGGAAGCATTCTTTTGAGTCAAGTCTAAGCACTGTACATTTTGTCAGTATTGACCATTGCTCGGAAGTGAACTGATTTGAATAGCATCCTGTTCCATCCAGAAATTCCACTAATTAGGGTTTATCAAGAAAATCAGAAATATGACCAAGAACCACATAGGGAAGACTCCAAACCCCAGTACTCCTCTGCCTAACAGTGTGCTGCAATTCATTGTGAGAGTTCTTACAGAACCTGCTCTTTACCCGAGGAACCGAGAAGTGTTGGACTGGTGCCTTCCTGAACCAGAGAAGTTATTTTCTGCTCTACCTCCTCCTGTTTTCACCTATCCTTCACCATTGAATTCCCACATGTACATGCATAGCTCACTTTTGGGGGCTTTGATGTCACCTCAGATCTGCTGAAAATGAAAATATAATGTTTAGGTATGTGATGATGGCTGCCATATGTCTTGTGGGTATTAATTCAGTCTTTCCTGGTAGACACTTCTCTGTTTGAATCAACATTACCAGAATTTGTTCCCTTTCCAATTTTGCCAGACCACTATCATGAATCATTTCTTCTCAATAGAAAATACTACAGATATTTTGCCATTTTACAATGAATCATTTAAACAAATGATATAATGTTTGTGAATGCAAATACTGACTACCTTAAAATTCAGGGATAGTGCTAACAAGAGCATAAAAGAATCAACAATTAGACCAAGAAAGTGTGCATCGTTTTACCAAATGTTCTAAGTGTGGCAGAATAGCTTCTGAAAATGAAATATATAAAAAATTTCTGCTGACTCTATGGTTGTGGTTAAAAAAAAATAGCTACATTTTTTCCTGTAATAGGGCTGTGTTTTGAAGCATGCTTCGAAGTATTTTCATATTCCAAGATTATGCCATTTAATTATCTGAATACTTGAAGACAAATCTGTGTAAAGTTGATTTAAGGATATCAGCAGTTTGCATTCACCTATTTCTCTTACTGTTATATTTACTTAACACAAGTTTGATGACATTTTCCTCTTATGATTCAAATTTTTCAATCTCAGTAAAGCCTAATTTATTTATTTAGTATAACAAGTATAGTTACCTGTGGTCAAACATACAAAAATCCTGTATGTGTGGATATAAAACCAGTTTTTGAAAATGCATACAAAAATGTTAAGTCACAAGTAAATAAATACTAAAGCCATTGTAATGTCTACACATGATTGTTCAGGTTATTTGCCTTTAGAATAAGCAAATATTAGAATACTTTGAAATAAAATAAAGAGGAAAGGATTATCCTAATAAAATGTTTTCAGATAAAATAAAAAAATTATCATGTTTATCATGTTAAATAGGGTTAAAAGAATTACTAACATAATAAGTGCATAAAGATGAACATTTTCTAAGCAAAATAAAACAAATGTCATATTTAATGCAAAATGATCATAGGAAATATGTTTATTGTAACTACACCTTTTCTGAAATTTTAGAGAGTGCTTTCAACTTACCTCAACCTCATGTTATCTGGCAAATGCTATACACTTAAGAATGACAATCTTCCCATGGTGATTCACACTGTTCTTGGTAATATCTCCCCACCTCTGCACTTTTCCCCCATATAGGCAAACAATTCATCTATACAACACTATAGAATAAGCTTTGTGCAATTTATTATTTTGTTTAAAATTATTGGGACTTTAGTTTAGACTTATTTTATATTTTACACTTATTTTCTAAGTAGAATGTAAATGTATGAACTTCTTATAGACTTGGACTATTTTTACCTGAGTATCATCATTCAGTATTTGAATTTTTAACTCACTATTCATCTCTACTATAACTGATTTATTTCATGCTTAATTTAGAGAAATAACCTTTTAAAAATCATACATAGGCTAGTAATGTCCATCTGAGCAATGGCCTTTCAGTGTGTTAACTAACCTTCCAAATAATTGCCTAATCTACTGTAGAGATATCTGATGCTCTCAATCCCTTTGAATTACTGAATATATTCTTGTAACACATTATATAACTTTCTAGACTATAACATGTTTCTTCTATATTTAAGACTAAGTTTTTGATATGTTGTATTTCTATTCTCATTTATAAGAATTTTTTTCCCCTGATGTCTTCTGTTATCCATCAATCCTACACAATTGTATTATTTAAATTCTAGGTGTAAAAATGCTTTATAATATTTATCCTATCATTTATTTCTGTTTTTTTTCTATTATGATGTGATAGAATGCTAAGTGTTATCTATCTATCTATTTGCATTTGCTAAAATTTGCCTTGTGATCTACAAATGTGTTCTATTTTAGAAAATGTTTCATGTGCTGCTGAGAAGAAAGTGAATTTAGGTTAGGATCAATGAAATACTCTAAAGATGTCAGTTAGGCCTATATTATTAATTATATTTTTTAGTTCTGTAGAATGTACACGTCATTTTTGTTTGGATGAACTATCCCATAATGAGACAGGTGTGTTAAAGTTAACCAGTATTAATTTATTGTAGTCTTTTTGATTCTTACATTTGAGAAGGGTTTGTTTGATGTACATAGATGCTACATTGTTTGGAGAATAAATATTTAGAATCATTACAACTTATTGATGAATAATTTTCATAAAAAGTATGAAAAATCTTCTTAATATTCTGATTAATCTTGTCTTGAGGTCATCTTTATTGGATATGAGAAGAGCAACACCTTCATATTTATAAGACTCATGGGATGGTATATGTTTGTGCAACCTTTGGCCTTTAGTCTGTGGATGTCTTTGCCTTTTGGTGTATGTATGTGCTCTGTTGTATTTTCTAATTAGATAAATCTATTCATTTATCTTCAAATTTACAAGTTATTTTCTTTGTAATGGACCCCTTTTAAATTTGTTCTTTTTAGGCATATATGAAAGTGGAGTTTATTTTGACATACATACAAAGAGTATGACTTTTTCTAATTTGGATCTCATTCTTGTAGTTGCACATGTGTAGTTTCTCTCATTGTATATTCACATATGAACATAAGAAAGTTATTTCCTAATAATTCTACTCTCTTTATTTTTCCCATTCTCACCTCCTTTACCCCTTTGTCTAATACAATACATTTCTATCCCTCCTGCATTGTGTGTTAGTATGCACACATCCAAGAGAACATTTGGCCATTGATGTTTTTTGGGGGTGGGTGGCCTTATTTTGAGGAGAGTGTCTTGCAGACAGTGTATTTGAGGGTATTGAGTTTTAATCAAATCTGCCAACTTATGTTTTTATTTGAAGAGCTTAGATCATTTACATTTAATGTTATCACTGAAGAAGTTTTTTTTTTTTATTTTGTGGCATTATAATTTATTTCTAATGTTTAAATTGGAATTGATTGTCCTGTAATTGACTCTTTTTGTGTAATTCCTTCCCATGCTGCTTTTAATTTCTATTTTTCATTTCTTTTTAGAAAATATTTTACTGTATTTTGTGGTGCAGGCTTTCTAGTTATGAATTCTTTTAGATTTTCTTTTTCACAAAAGATTTTTTATTTCATCTTCAATTCTGAGCTTAATATTTCTCTATTTTTTATTCTTGATTGGTATTCATTTTTTTCTGAGCATTATATATATTATTTTAACCCATCCTGGATTTTAGGGTCTGGGCTGATAAATTACTTGAAATCTGGATTGTTCTTATTTAAAACATGAGCAGTCATTTTTCTCTTGCAGCTTTAAAAAATTCTATCCTTATTCTGTAAGTTAGGCATTTTTAATTCAATGTGTCTTGGAATGGAGCTATTGTGATTTTGTATATTTGGAGTTCTCTATGCTGCCTGTGTTTTATTTTCCATTTCATTCTTTAGGCTTGTGACTGAGCCCTATTTATTATAATAAGCTCAGAGCCAAGCCACATTCTATTCAACCTCATAAGAAAAAAAAAAGTCTTGTTGCAATTGTATTTTAGGGTTCCTCAAATTTCAGGTATAAACCTATAATAAATAATCAATAATAAAGTCTAGAATAGGTCAAAATAATTAGTTGTTAAATTTAGTAAATTCAATACAAACTTAAGTGAGGGCTAAACAGAAAGAGGAAGATGCTTTTGAAAAAAGAAGAAAGAAAAAAAGAGAAAGAAGTTATAAAAGGATAATGTATTCCATTACAGAAAGGAGAAATAAATGATTGGTTGGTATTTAAAGTAATAACAGATAATTTAAGAGAAGGAGTAGGGGATAAAATAAATAAGTATATAACTAAAGCTAGGAAAGCAAAGATAGGAAGATTGATTCCAATTAATATTTCAAACTATTACATGAAATAGATTCAAGTGGTTTGTACATTGTACAGTCAACTGTACAATGTTGGCTATTGGGGGGTAACAATTATTCAAAAGAACGAGTTGTTTATAAGCTCAAAGGTGAGATTAGAGTTGTTTACATTAAACCATGTCAAGGGAAAGAAAGCTAGTGTTGAATTTTGGTTTCTATTTCCTTGGGGTTTGTATTTTTAGAAGATGTCCATCAGTCTTTGGCTGTGGATCTGTTCTGATTTGCAGGGGAACAGGAACCAATTTCTTAGTTGCTATGAACCTTCTCAAGGAATTTTTGTACCCTGTAGAACTGGAGGGAGAAATTGGAATATGTAAATATGTTGGAGTTTACAATTGGCTAATTAATCCTATGGACCATCAATTTTGAGAAAGAATTTATTTTTCTTTCAGATATTGGAGATCTTGGCTTCTGAAACCTCAAGAAGCTTAATTTTTAATTCAATGGTATTATACCATGAGTCAACTCATATAACAAGAAGAATATGTATGTGGTGATCATCTTCAGTAGGTAAACTGATATTTTGATAGAAATTATTTTAGAATATGAATTTAGCTACCAGTATAATCTGCATTCAAGAATTAATACCTGAACATATTGCTTTATTACCTATTTCATTTAAAAAATGTTAAATATAGGAGCTTGTGATGTAGCTTAGTGAGAGCATTTGCCTAGCACACACAAAGACCTAGGTTTGACCTCTAGTACTGCAAAAATAATAATTTTTTAAAAGAAATTCTATATAAAACAATTATTTATGAGAATAATTTTAATGTTGTGGAATATAATAAATTTGTAATATTAATGAAAACTATTAATTACTTTTTATAGTTTAGAAGCCTCAAATCAGCAGTTAAAACTATATGTTATATATAATTTTTTAAATGACATGAATGTGCTGTATACAAAAAGTAACTTCAAATATAATGCTTTAATTAGGTTAAAATTAAAAGTATTGAAGACCTATTTTATACATTTTGGTAGAAGTCTGATATGATTACAATAATAACATCAATGCAAACTACCAAGAATAAAAAGCAAACGTACATATTGATAAAATGATCAACTAAAAAATAATGCTTACTAAGTATACAAACATCATGAAGCAAAAACTGGCCAGCCTTAAAGGAGAAATAGACTAATCCATAATTACAGTAAAATACTTTAGCATTCTTCTCTCAGTGATAGAACTAGTAGACAGAAAAAATAACAAGTATAGAAAATAACTGAATAATATCATTAGCCAACTGTATCTAAGTGATATTTAAAATTCACTTCACCCAATATCAACAGAGCATATACTCCTTAAGGGGTTGATGGGATATTCAGCAAGACAGGCATTGCTATTTACCAACGTTAGCCAGTTAGGATACACTCTGGCAAACAAAAAGTCTAATATAAATTAAACAATCACAATATAGAGAAATCTATAAACATTTGGAAATCAAACAAACTTTGAAATAATATGTGGACAAGGAGAATTACCTAAGCCCATATAAAAAGCACAATCAATCTCACATGCACAAAGCCCTGAATTCAATACTCAGCACTACAAATAAAAAAAATCAAAATATGTGGACTGTAGTTAAACCAGTGATGACAACATTTAGTTCCATGAACTACATGTTGTGTTAAGGAGACACTGTAAAATTGCTTAATACTTAATTGTTTTTAAGCACTGGAAGCTTATGAAATACCAGTTTCTTAATAATTAAAGGCATATTAGTACTGATTAAGTTTATGCCTAAAATTTAGGGCAAAATTCAAAGTCAGTGTTTTAGTCTAGAGCTATTGTATAGAAATTGGACATGCTCTCTGTATCTTACCTTTGAAGGGAATTTAGTTCTGAATATGTTAGAACTTGAATCTATATTATGATTCCTTGGAGATTTATGGCCTGAGCAGGTGCACTTTATAATATTGACACTATATAATAATGACACATTGACTCATCTGTTTTATGAGTTTAAATTTGAAAGTTGACATGCAGTGTTTCTAAAACACTAACTTTTCTAAAACCTTTCTAAAACAGGGACTTATTTTACTTCAATATCATAAAGTCATTTTTTAGTTTTTCTGTTTCAGGAAATGTTGGAGAGAAAGAGTAAACTACTTCTAAGATAATATTGTAATTCTTACTTTATAGAGGAGGATTCTTCAATTTCCATGATTTAGGAGGAGAGAAGAGCTCAGCTTTTCAGGTTCTTCTTTTCCATAGCTATCTATTTTAAACAATCTATGTCTATCATTTAGCTTCAATAGTATTAATTAATTAATTAATTTATTTATTTTAAAGAGAGAGGGGGAGGGAGGGAGAGAGAGAAATTTTTTTAATATTTATTTTTTAGTTTTCGGCGGACACATCTTTGTTTGTATGTGGTGCTGAGGATCGAACCCGGGCCACATGCATGCCAGGAGAGTGCGCTACCACTTGAGCCACATCCCCAGACCTTCAATAGTATTTAAAGAGGGCCAGTGTATTTTTACTAAGTCAATAAGAAAAGGATAAAATGATGACATGCCTGGCATGGTGGCACTTGCCTGTAATCTCAGTGGGACAGGAGAATTGGAAATTCAAAGTCAGCCTCAGAAACTTAGAAAGGCCCTAAGCAACATAGTGAGGGCCTGCCTCAAAATAAATATCTAAAAGGACTGGCAATGTGGTCCCATCGTAAGAACTCAGGGTTAAATCCCCAGGACACACACACACACACACACACACAAAAAAAAAAAAAAACCTATAATAATAAAAAATAAAAGGTAAGAAATTAATAACAAACATATAACAAAAAAGCACATGTAAAACCAACAATGCAATCAATCAAGGAGTTACAATTATTTAAAAGTTGCATATATCTAATAAAATTACCAGTGTATACAGTAAAATTTTATCAAATAAAAAATTAAAATGTCAGTAAAGATTTTAACTCTTGTTTATCCTAAAAGTTATAATTATGAAACGTTCTTTAAAACACAATCTATAAGTAAGTTAATAATGAAAACAAATTCTTTCCTTTTTTGATGCTGGTATTTTAATCCAGAGGTGCTTCACCACTACTGATCTACGTTCCTTTTTATTTTTTATTTTGAGATGGGGCCTCCCTAAGTTGCTGAGGCTGACCTTGAACTTGGGGATCCTCCTTCCTCTGCTTCCCAGTTTGCTGAGATTTCAGGTTTTTGCCACCCTACCCAAACCATTAATGCCTTTCACCATTACCTTTTCTGTTTGTTTTTGGGGGCAAGTGGTAGACCTGAGTCATTGGATCCCTAGAGCCAGGCCTTTCACCTACAATTCTGGTAACAGCTTTGGGGAGCTGTGGCAGGAGAAAGTGTACCATTTTGGCATTACTCAGTTCCAGCTATCTGACCCTGGAACTAGGACAACAGAAAACCTGATAAAATTACATTAATTTTGGTTACTCCCTTTCTTTTCACTTTGGGATGGCATTGGCTGCTTTTTGTTATGATTTGGGAAACAGGAGTGAACTTTTGGACTTTTGTGGCTCTTAAATCTGATACCCGACTTTTTGGATGGGAAAAAAGATGGCGGCGAATAGAGTGCATCACCCCCATGTACTGCGTCACTGCACAGGTGAATAGTGAGTTAAAACGGCTAGAAGCTATCTTGTTAGGAATTTCCAGCAAAATTGGGGTGCACTAAAACCTAGAGGAAGCATTTCCAACACCCGAGGATCAGTTACTGCGGCTCAATCGTGAGTGAACCGTGCACCTGGAGATTCAGGCTGATTGATCAGCGGCAAGCCCCACAGCCGGAGCCTGTGCGCCGAGAAACGGCGTGCCAGCAATGCAAAGAAATGGTGCTACGGTTTCTGTGGGGTCCTTCCAACTGTGCCCTCACAGTGCTCCAGGCTGAGTTCTGGGTTTGAGACAGGGGAGAGAAGCAGTCCAGATCTGCCCTCCACACCGGACAACAAACCGAGGAAGCCAGCGGCCACCATCTTGGAGAGCTGATGTCACCATCGCCAGTTTCTGACAGATCGCAGCAAGTTCAGTGATAGAACAGGTGTGTAACATTTAGCCCTTCTCCCACACAGCGGGGAAATCACATAAAACCTCTCCCCGGCTTTCCGGGGGCATGATTATCAGAGTGAGTGTGAATAGAGGTGTGGGGAAAGGTAAAGGCACCTGACCTCCAACTCCCCCCACCCACCAGCGGCGAAAACGAAACCTGTCTCACCATCTCTCGGAGGAGTGGCTATCAGAGGGAATCAAAACAATAGGGGCCAGTTCCCAATAGCCATGCTCCACATCCAGGAAACTGCAGGCCCAGAGTGTAGCTTGAACTGCGGAGAGGTATCACACTGGGGAAGGCCAGTCTGGCAGGAGAAGCGAGGAGACTAGAGACCAGGAATAAACCTAAGTTAACAGGTTTGGAGAGACACCAGGTGGGGGAGGAGGGAGCGGCCTCATATGGATTGTTTCCTACAGCTGGAGGGCAAAATCTTGGTCCGGAAGGCACAGCACCACCTACCAGAAGTGAAGAAAATAGAAGCCTAACAGTGCCTTTTTTTATTGTAATTTTTATTTTACTGTATTTTATTATTTTTTATCATTTCTTCTTTTTCTTTTCTATTTTTTCTCTTTCTTTCTTATCTCCCTCTCTCTTTCTTGGTTTGCTTCCTTACCTTTTCCCTATCTTTCCTCCCAAGCATGACCACTCCGATTACGTGTATTTTACTAAATGCAAATAGATGAATAATACGAGACAGTCTATAGTCTGCCTAAGCCCTTAACTACCCCCAAGTACTCCTGTCTATTCTCTTGTTAATATCCACCTGCATTTGAGCAACCCCCAAAGAAGCTAAGATATACTAACCTCCATACCATCAAATCGCCCAACCTTAACATAAAATCCTAAGTTCAAACCTCAATTCTCTATATGCCATCAAAATCTGTAGGCCTTTAATGAAACTAATGAATTTACCTTAAATCACAATTAAATCCAACATCTCTAAACATTGTTTCCCAACACAAAGGAGAGATCTTGGAGCTATACAAAACCAAAGCAAATTTATAGGAGAAAACAGAAACACAGCAGTCAAACAGAGTTGGAAAGTAACGTGAGCACCATGAAAAAACAAGGGAAAAAAGGATTACAAACAATGCACGATAACTTAAATTACAGGAGAACCTAGAGGCATCAGAAAAATGGACAGAGAAAGAACTCAAGGCATACCTGACTCAGATGGAATGGAATCTTAAAGTAGTCATTAGACAGCAAGTCCAAACAATGAAAAAATACTTTGAAATGAATTACATAAGCAGATTCAAATAGCAAAAAATGAACTCTACCAGGAGATACAGATTTTTTCAAAAAAAATCAAACAGTAATCCTAGAAATGCAGGAAACCATAAACCAAATCAAAAACTCAAATGAGAATATTACAAATAGACTAGATCAAATAGAAGTCATAACATCAGATAATGAAGACAAAGTTTATCAACTCGAAAAGACTATAGCCAATGCAGAAAGGCTGTTAAGAAACCATGAGCAAAACATCCAAGAGATATGGGATGTCATAAAAAAAAACAAACTTAAGAGTCATTGGGATAGAAGAAGGTATAGAGGTCCAAAGCAAAGGAATGAGCAAACTATTGAATGAAATAATCTTAGAAAACTTTCCAGAAATGAAAGATGGAATTGACTGCCAAATTCTGGAAGCCTACAGGACCCCAAACATACAAAATCATAATAGACCAACTCCAAGACACATTATTATGAAGATATCCAACATACAGAACAAGGAGAGAATATTAAAACCTACAAGAGAAAGGAGGCAGATTACATTCAGGGGTAAACCAATTAGGTTAACAGCTGATTTTTCATCACAGACCTTGAAAGCAAGAAGATCCTGGAACAACGTACTTCAAACACTGAAAAATAATGGATTCCAACCAAGAATATTGCATCCAGCAAAATTAAGCTTCAGGTTTGACAATGAAATTAAAATATTTCACGATAAATAAAAGTTAAAAAAATTCACAGCCAGAAAACCAGCACTGCAAAGCATTTTGAGCAAAACACTACAAGAAGAGTAAACAAAAAACAGCAACCAAAACGAACAGTGGGAGGTAACTCAGTAAAGGGGGAGAAAATAACCAAAGAGGAAAAACAAGCCAAATTAAAATAAATAAATAAATAAACATGACTGGAGGTACAAACCATATATCAATAGTAACCCTAAACATTAATGGCTTAAACTCACCAATCAAGTGACATAGGCTAGTAACTTGGATTAAAAAAACAGACCCAACAATTTGCTGCCTTCAGGAGACTCAACTGACAGGAAAAGACATACACAGGCTGAAGGTGAAAGGTTGGGAAAAATCATACCACTAATATGGTCCTCGGAAGCAAGCAGGAGTGGCCATACTCATATAGAATAAAATCAACTTCAAACCTAAGTTAATCAAAAGGGATAAAGAAGGAAACTATATACTGTTAAAAGGAACCATTCACCAACAAGACATAACAATTATCAATATGTATGCACAAAATAATGGTGCTGCAACGTTCATAAAACCAACTCTCCTCAAGTTCAAGAATCAAATAGACCACAACACAATAATTATGGGTGACTTGAACACACGGCTCTCACCATTGGACAGATCCTCCAAACAAAAGCTGAATAAAGAAACTATAGGACTCAATAACACAATCAATAACCTAGACTTAACTGACATATGTAGAATATATCAACCATCATCAAGTGGATACACGTTCTTCTCAGCAGCACATGGATCTTTCTCAATGATAGACCATATATTATGCCATAGGGCAACTCTTAGTAAATATAAAGGTGTGGAGATAATACCATGCATCTTATCTGATCATAATTGCAACTTTCTTATATTTGATAAAGGGGCTAAAAGCATGCAATGGAGGAAGGATAGCATCTTCAACAAATGGTGCTGGGAAAACTAGAAATCCATATGCAACAAAATGAAACTGAATCCCTTTCTCTCACCATGCACAAAAGTTAACTCAAAATAGATCAAGGAGCTTGATATCAAATCAGAGACTCTGTGTCTGATAGAAGAAAAAGTTGGCGCCGATCTACATATTGTGGGGTCGGGCTCCAAATTCCTTAATAGGACACCCATAGCACAAGAGTTAAAAACAAGAATCAACAAATTGGACTTACTCAAACTAAAAAGTTTTTTCTCAGCAAGAGAAACAATAAGAGAGGTAAATAGGGAGCCTACATCCTGGGAATAAATCTTTACTCCTCACACTTCGGATAGAACCCTAATATCCAGAGTATACAAAGAACTCAAAAAATTAAACAATAAGATAACAAATAACCCAATCAACAAATGGGCCAAGGACCTGAACAGACACATCTCAGAGGAGGACATACAATCAATCAACAAGTAAATGAAAAAATGCTCACCATCTCTAGCAGTCAGAAAAATGCAAATCACAACCACTCTAAGATACCATCTCACTGCAGTAAGATTGGAGCCATTATGAAGTCAAACAACAAGTGCTGGTGAGGATGTGGGGAAAAAGGTACACTTGTACATTGCTGGTGGGACTGCAAATTGGTGCGGCCAATTTGGAAAGCAGTATGGAGATTCCTGTGAAAGCTGGGAATGGAAGCACCATTTGACCCAGCTATTGCCCTTCTCGGACTATTCCATGAAGACCTTAAAAGAGCGTACTATAGGGATACTGCTACATCGATGTTCATAGCAGCACAATTCACAATAGCTAGACTGTGGAACCAACCTAGATGCCCTTCAATGGATGAATGGATTAAAAATGTGGCATTTATACACAATGGAGTATTACTCAGCACTAAAAAAATGACAAAATCATGGCATTTGCAAGGAAATGGATGGCATTAGAGCAGATTATCCTAAGTGAAGCTAGCCAATCCCTAAAAAACAAATGCCAAATGTCTTCTTTGATATAAGGAGAGCAACTAAGAACAGAGCAGGGAGGAAGAGCATGAGAAAAAGATTAACATTAAACAGGGATGAGAGGTGGGAGGGAAAGGGAGAGAGAAGGGAAATTGCATGGTAAAGGAAGGAGACCCTCATTGTTATACAAAATTACATATAAGAGGATGTGAGGGGAAAGGTAAAAAAACAAGGGAGAGAAATGAATTACAGTAGATGGGGTAGAGAGAGAAGATGGGAGGGGAGGGGAGGGGGGATATAGAGGATAGGAAAGGCAGCAGAATACAACAGTTACTAGTATGGCAATATGTAAAAACATGGATATGTAACCGATGTGATTCCACAATCTGTATACGGGGTAAAAATGGGATTTCATAACCCACTTGAATCAAATGTATGAAATATGATATGTCAAAAGCTTTGTAATGTTTTGAACAACCAATAATAAAAAAAACAGACTTTTTCATAAAAAATAATGAAAACAAATACAAGTTAAAAATAGAAAATAATAAAACACATAAGGTCAAATTTAAAGTTTTTTTTTAAATGATTCAGATTATTTTAAAATCTTATGCTATTGACAAATCCTTGGCAAGACTTACACAAAACAAATAAAACACAAGAAAACTGTAAAGGAATATAAAAGCATATTATTGCACCACTTATAGATATTAAAGTACAATAAGATGTATTGGCAGAATTTATGCAGAATGGTTATATTTGAGATGACATGAGAAATTCCCAGAAAAAAGGTATCAAAAGTGAAAGAAGAAAAAATTAAAAGTGTGAGTATTAAATCACTTTAATATTCATTTTGAATATAATTAAAAAGAACAATACAGATCAACAAGTTTTCATTAACACATAACTTCAAATGTTTTATTTTATTTCAGGAATTCAAGTACATTTATTTTTAAACTTTGACAATCAAAATAATCAGCAGTTTATATCTTGCTAACATAAAAGAAGAAATAGTAGTATCCTCTAATGAAAGCCACAGAAATATTTAGTCAATTTACGTTTTCCTGCACACAGTGTACAACAGACCATGTTCTGTCCACATGTACTCTTTCAAATGTCAGGAACCAGGATGGGGCACACTGCCATGGTCAGCTCTACGGAGCTCATATTCTCACATTTTCCAGGACACATTCACCCCATACAATGAGTAAAAATTGTGTGACTCCACAAATATAAAGAGGGAAGAGAGATGAAAAATAATCCTGTTATTATAAATCAGGATTGGGATCACTGTGTGGGAAGTAAGAGAGAACTAAAAATAAAAGTTATATTTTAAAAGTATGTTGTTACTAAATCCAAGTGATAATTACAAGCATATACTGTTTGTAAAGATTCATCCATATTAAATACAGTTTACATATTTCATGCTTTAATAAACTATTTTAATAATAGACTACCAGGTAAAGTGGAATAGAATTCTGTTTCCAAGATTTTTCAGGTGAGAAAAAATATATATATATATATATATATATATATATATATATATATATATATATATATATATATATATATATATTTGTGTGTGTGTGTGTGTGTGTGCCCAGGGAGAGAAAGAGAAGAGCCCCAAGAATCAAAAACGAAGTGACAGAAAAACTAAATCATAGAGAAAAGTAGAAAAACAAATCAAAGAAAAGTATAGAGCAGCCCAAAAATAGAGCTCACTTCCCCAAGGGGAGGACAATAAAATGTCAGAAGACCAAGGCCAGCCTCAAGATTACAGGTAGAGGGGAGGGGGTTGTGGCTCAGTGGTAGAGCGCTTTCCTCGCATATGTGAGGCACTGGGTTCGATCCTTAGCACCACATAAAAACAAATAAACAAAATGAAGGTTTTTTTTTTAAAAAAAAGATTACAGGTAGAACTGACCAAGAGAAAAAAAAATATGAACTGACATTTATAGCTTCAGGAGAAACACTTGTTATTGCAAATTTTAAAGGGATTTGGGATGAAATTTACTAATTCTACAGGGCAGGCTCACTTTGGAGAAATACATTGTACTTCTCACCATTTCTTGGAGTAAAATAATTAGAAGTTGCCTTAAAAGAGGGCTTAATTCTTGGGACATTGCTGTATTGAGGATTAGAAAACACAGAGGAAATTACAATTCAGGGTCCCTGGAAGCATTTTGAAACAATGATTAAATGGGAGAGAGTCATGGAGGGCAGTCCGTGGAGAGTAGCAGGGTTCAGTTGTAAATACAATGAGATAAATAAGGAGTGGGACCTTGGACTGTGGAGAGTATGAGTTTTAGTAGTACAGCTCTGTGGTGAGGAGTGAGACCAACTGCATGTAGTTTACTGAGGGGGAAATCACACAGTTGTTCCACTTTAAGATAGAATTCAGAAATTTGCTTTCCCCCCCATCACACAATTCACTAGTGATTTGCCTTAGCTTTGACATTTGCCAAGCCTCCAGGTACAAAATAGGGTTATCTGAGGTAAATGTGTATGTGCTTCACCCACATGCTGTGGAGGTAGTTAGAAGATTCACATTATTAAAAATTTATGTCTTATTCTAATTTGTTATATATGGCAACAGAATGCATTACTTTTTGTAGTACACATATAGAACACCATTTTTCATCTCTCTGGTGGTACACAAGTATAGTCACACCATTTATGTTTTCATATATGTACTTAGGGTATAGCAGCCTTTCCTTCCCACTCATTTTCCCTATCTTTGGGAGGATTATGTGAACTCAGATGAGCATTTTACAATGACTCTGAAGTGAATGCAGCCCTGCATTATTGTCAAGAGCCATCAGTGGGCTGTGTGTGGACTACATCGGCATCACAGCCTAGTGAATAGGAGAATCTGGTGTCTGGGAACTTCCAGTGGAAATTTCCTCTGGCTAAGACCACACATACACACGTGACCCTCTTCAAGGGTCCAGAGATGGGGTGACCTGCTGCAGCCACACAGCCTCTCAGAGATGGATATGACCTGCCAATATGCCAATCAACCTGCTGACTGCGAGACACCATGAAACAAGACTCCACCCCTGAAATCTTACCCCTGCTTTCATTTATCCCTTTCAATAAACCACGTGGTCATTTTCTATAGTCCAGCTCCAGCTTCTCTGTAGCCTGGGCCTATCAGGTGCTTACTCTGTGTCTTTTCTTTTTCATTAACTATTTCTGACTAATCTTCTCCAGTGTCTTACACTCTCTGCAGGCAGGAAGAAGACCCCTTAGTGAGGCGCTGGCTGCGGCCTCATACAGTATGACATAAAATTACCCATCTTAACCTAGTTCAAAATATGGCATGGGACTCAGCCTAGAAACAGTAGTGATCTGTTTGGTAGATACAGTGAGAAATTACTAAGTCCCTGTCTGAAACTCAGTAGTCCTCATTCCTGGTGGATTCTGAATTAGAAAACCTGTAAAGATGTAGCTCCAAGCTTATTCAAGAACCTCAGATGAGATAACATTTTTGGACTTAATTTTCTTTTTAATTCCATTTTTATTACTTTCATTTAATTTTATTTACTTATTTTATTCTTTAATTGCATTTTCATTTCTCACTGTTTCCTCCCTGCTTTCTAATTCTTTTTCCATTTTAAAAGCTTGCTGCTCCTTTTTACCCTTTCTTCACCTTCTTTTAGTCATTATTTTATTATTAAACTATTAAATTTTAACATTTGTTTAGTCTATGTTAACTTTGCCCCTTGTTTCTATTGTTAATAGCGATATAGTTGTTGATTTTAATTGGTTTTCACAATATATCTATGCCAGGTTTGTCTTTGTGTCATTGTTACCATGATTTGTTTTCTCTCTCTCAGAAATGGTAGAAATTGAGCCCTTGAAAAATGATTGCTCACTAAGAAGTCCCTTGTACAAATGTGAAAGGGACATGATTTCCAAAAAGCACAATTCTCAAGACTAAAAGTCAAGAAACAATAGAAAAGACAACATGTGTTTTCCTGTGGTTCATAACTTTTTAGAAACTGAATCTATCAAAGTGGATGAAATGTAGGGAAAAGAGCTCAAAATATTAATTTTTTAAAGAGAGAGAGAGAGAGAGAGAGAGAGAGAGAGAGAGAATTTTTTAGTATTTATTTTTCAGTTTTTTTTGGTGGACACATCTTTATTTTATTTTATTTTTATGTGGTGCTGAGGATCAAACCCAGCACCCCACACATGCCAGGTGAGCGAGTTACCACTTGAGCCACATCCCCAGCCCTCAAAATATTAATTTTGAAAATGATCAATGAATTCAAAGTGGACACAAAGAAATTGATAACTTAAGGAATACCATTCAAGATATGAAAGAACAATACTGAAAAAAGAAAATTCTGAAAAAGAATAAAACAGAAATGTGGGAAATGATAAGTTTAAAAAGAAAAACAAATTATCAATAGAAAGCTTTATCCACAGACTGCATCAATTGGAAGAAAAATCATCAGAATTTGAAGACAAAGTTGAGGAGTTATCACCATTAATAAAAATAATAATCTGATCTCAACATACAAGACCCATGGCATCTAATTACTAGATGATACCTACAATTAACCAGTTAAACATGGCAACTTAAGTAGAGACTAAAGGCACATAAAACCTATTCATTGAATAAATAGAAAAAATTCCAAGAATTCTAGAAACTGGTACTAAGAATCTTGAAAAAAATCTAAGATGGAAACTCAGAGGTATACACAGTGCTGAATCAATTGTCCAAGTGTGAATTAAATTAGGGGTTATGCAGAGGCAAATTGGAATACAGAAAAGTTGGAAGGCAATTCAGTTAGCTAGTATCCAGGGGAAAAATATTTCTAAAGTACAAAGAGAATTAATGAAGGCAACAGATGGCATTGGTGTCTGTCATGCTATAGCTCACTATGGGAGGGGACAACACTCCTCTGTCAAGAGGAAAAACATAGCTGGTCTGATGGAGGCCCATCTATAATCCCAGTGGCTCAGGAGGATGAAGCAAGAGGATTGTGAGTTCAAAGCCAGACTCAGAAATTTAGTGAGGTTCTAAACAATTTAGTGAGACCTGTCTCAGAGTGAAATATAAAAAGCTAGGAATGTGGTTAGATGGCTAAATGACCCCGGGTTCAATCCCCAGTACCAAAAAAATTAAAAACATGTGAAAAGATTTTCCCAAAGAGTTTAAGAAAAATAAGCACTGGTCAACATGTCCAAAATCAGAGCAGATAATAAAGTCAGAAAAACTGGACTGTGCTTGCCAGTAAGAAAGCTCTAGAATATGAAGCTGTAGGGAAGACCAGTGATCCCCAACAGGGAATTTGAATCTCCATAGAAAAATTGGGACTGGGGCAACACTGACTGCTTGAATATACTCACTGATTTGTATTTCTGAGCCAGTGGAATTACTCCATATTTATGTTTTTTCCCTCAGAAATTACTTTGTCCCCCTGTTTTCCTTCTCTCCAGATTTTTTTTTTCACTTTTTAAAAATTAACTTACTTATTTCAACTAGGTATATATGACAGCAGAATGCATTTTGATTCATTATACACAACTGCAGCACAACTTTTCATTTCTCTGGTTGTACAAAATGTAGCATCACACCATATGTGTGGTCATATATGTACCTAGAATAATGATGTCCATCTCATTCTACCATATTTCCTGGCCACATGCACCCTCCCCATCCTCCCTCTCCTTTGCCCAAAGTTCTTCCATTTTTCCTATGCCTCCCCCTTTATGGATAAGCATCCACTTATAAGAGAGAACATTTGGCCTTTGTGGTTTTTTTTTTGGGGGGGGGATTGGCTTACTTCATTTAGCATGATATTCTCCAACTCCATCCATGTAATTGCAAATGCCATAATTTTATTCTATTTTAATGCTGAATAATAATCTGTTGTGTATATATACCACAGTTCCTTTATCCATTCATCTATAAAAGGACATCTAGGTTGCTTCCACAGTTTAGCTATTGTTTATTAAACTTCTATAAACATTGATGTGGCTGCATTACAATAGTATAATGATTTTAAGTCCTTTGGGTATAGACCAAAGGGTGGGATAGCTGGGTCAAAGGGTGGTCCATCCCAAATTTTCTAAGGAATTTCCATATTGCTTTCCAGAATGGTTCACCAATTTGTAGTCCCACCAGCAATGTGTGAGTGTGCCTTTTCTTCCACATTCTTACCAATATTTATTGTTGTCTTGCCCTGACTGCCTTAACAAGACTTCTAAAACCCAAGAAATAAAGTCAAGAATTAATAAAATCGGATGGACTCAAACTAAAAAGCTTTCAGGAAAAGAAACAATCAATGAGGGGAAGCGAGAACCTACATTTTGGGAGCAATTTTTGGCACACATAAGTCAGATACAACACCAATCTCTCATATATATATAAAGAACTTAAAAAACTTTACACCCCCCCCAAATAAACTCAATCAATAAATGGGCAAAAAAGCTGAATAGACACTTCTCAGAAGAAGATATACATATAATTGATTAACAAATATTTGAAAAAAATGCTCAACACCTCTAGTCATTAGAGAAATGCAAATCAAAACTACTCTAAGATTTTATCTCATTCCAGTCAGAACGGCAGTTATCCTTCTCTCCAATTTTTATGCTGTACTTGGTATACTTGCTTTATGAATATCCAGGATCAAACAGGCACATAAGCTATACTTTTCAATGGAGCTGAAGATGTCCAAACCTGAGCATGGAAGAGAATGGGACTCTGATGGGCCTCCAAAGTATGTAGAAGAATATCAGAGTTTCCATTTGAAATGTACAGATGGAGTTGTGGTATAGAGAATGTGACTGCCAGGAAGTAAAGTTATGGGTCTCAGGAGGATCAGACAGAATATCCAACACCCCTTTCCAAATAAGCATAGTACACAGACAGGATCTCTCAGAATGAGAAGTGCAATTCAAGCCAAGTCAGTCTACATATGAAGCAGCCATTTTCCCTGACAGATTTACTCTCACACCTAAAAATATTCACAATTCCATTCTGAAAAAGAAATGCAGTTGATACTTTTTCCTTCTAGCAGAGGTGGTCAGGCAAGTAGAAGCCTAAATTCTTCATACAGACTCACCTAACAAGTTGGACAACTTTGGGTCAGAGCTGGAATCAAATGAGAATTGATGACTTCTCCATAGTTGACAAATTCTAAAATTTGAAACGCTGGATAATAAAGATTTTATTTAAAAAAATTCAGCAACAATTAACATGTACTATGCAATGACAATGCATTTATGGATTAATATTACCAATCATATTCCCATTCTGCTCTGTCTTTATTCATTTTAACATGTGTCTCCCTTTCCTGCCCGCTCTTCATTTTTTCTATTATTTTTGTTTGTTTGTTTTCTTGTCTCTTTTAATTTTTCTTGCTCCATTTTTAAATTTAAGTGAGTATGCGAATATTTTTGTGTGACCCCTTCTGATTGTTCTATATTATTTTTCACACACATTCTTCCTGGATAAATAAAATCCTAGAGACCTTAGTAATCTTATGAGAAGTACATGTTTATATATGATTTACTTTGAGTTCATCATTCTGGCTTATGAAACTGTGTAGTCAGGTCCAAGATGTCTATAGTTAGGCTCCCACACAGAGACTTCTGGCTAGTTATGTTTTAGTATGTAGTCAAGGTGATAAACACTGTGATTGAGCATACACACTAAGGGTCATAAACATCTGCTTGGGAGCATGCACTCACTTAGGTAACCTATTGATAGGGGGCCTTCTTTATTTGGTCTGTGCATAAAGAAAACCTGTGAAATACCTTGGGGGAGGATGTTATTACCTCCAAAAAAATCGTGTTTACCATACCAACAGTGTCTTGCTTGTCCTTCTTTTCAAATCCTGGGAACCTAGAACTTCCTTCCTAGGCCTATGACTCAGCTAGACAATTAGCATAATCATCAAAATATCATGAAGATGAGAAATGCCTCAACCTTGGCATGTGGCCAAGTATCATACTTTTTTTTTTAAAACCATGATTATATTTGTATGAGCTTCTGTGGAGAACTGGGAAATGGTGGATGGTGGATGATGGATGGACTGCCAGTGATATTTACAAGCATTCAGTTTCCATCTCCAAGATAGTGCCACTCACAAAGAGGCAAGAAAAGTGAGTTGGACATGTCTCACTGCTCTGAGAGTGAATATGGACCAGGCCATACTGAATACCAGCCAGCTTCACCCTCCTATAGGAACAGGTAGTTTTGTAGCAGCATGCCTGTGCCTTGGAGCAAGATATTTGAGCAAAGAAGATCTCAATCTCCAAGGCAGAGGGAATGGACTTTAAAGAGAAACTCCCACTGCCAGATCTTCCCATGGCACAACAGAAAAGCATGAGAATATATATATATATATATATATATATATATATATATATATATATATATATATATATATATGAGTTTCTGATGGGCAGGCAGTTTGGCAGCAAAGTGTCACTGAGTATACCGCATATAAGCCATCCATTCAGGAGGAATACGGTAAACATTTTTTTCCAGCAGCCTGTGGAATGCTGGAAGCATGAGCTTTGTACTTATGGGTTGGGATCTATTACCAACTATCCTTCACTCTGAGACAATGATTGCAGAACAGTCATAACAATTGAGAAGTTAATTTAGTCCTTTATGAATTGAATGCATGCTGCTGCACCAGTGCAATGTGCAACTGAGGAAACACTGGACAGAGCCATTGTCCTTCAAGGAAGGAGTATCTTTGGTGTTCCAAGGGATTGGTATACTGATGGATACAACATAGAACCTAGCCTGTTGGATGAATTTCTATACAGCTCTCTGCTGACACCTTGTGGTATAATGCTGGGATGGGACGGAGAAGTTTGAGTTCTGTTCAATGAGGATGGAGGCACTGCATGAACCATACTGCTGATTATTAGTAAAGACAGCTGGGCTGTGTATTCGGGGGTTAACTTTGTGGATTACTACATTAAAATGAGATAATTGGATGGTCAGACTTCAGCCTTTGTAATGTCAAGCCATGTGGTAAGACCTTTGGGTTATAGGCCATGAAAAAGAGATAATTGTAATACATGTTATTTGCCATGCTCCCAGACTGACTTAGGAACTGATGAGGCAGATGTTTTGACTAGGGTGTTGTTGTTAGAGTGTGTGCCTACCCACAGCCAGACAGATTGGTTGTGTCACTGCCTATAGCATGCAGATTTCAAGAACATATGGAATATAGTCAAACAGTGTGGTCTGCCTTTATGTGAAATGCCCTCTTAGAAGCCTGCAAGGCATGTATGGTTTGCACTAGGAGTATTCACAGCCTTGAATCCTTGGAGCCACAGAGGACCAGGTAATGCATAGATGCACCTTCATGTCATGATTGCAGGTTCACTGTGCTGAACCTTTACTGAAATCAAAGGGTGTTGTGTTTGCCTTAATGAGAATTGATATGCCCACATTTTTGTTGTTTATCTGGCTCAGTGGCCAAGTGAATTAATATAATATTCACACTCTGACTGTTAATGACCTTGAATGGCCCATCGCAATAGAGAGTGATCAAGGTAGCCATATCACAGGTCCAGATGTGTAGCAATGGTCAACTTAGCTACAGATTCAACAGAGGCTGTATGTTATCCACATCCTGCAGGTATTGTAGATATAATGGTCTACTTGAACAAGGACTTAAAACTGCCTAAACCTAACTTCTATGAAGAGCTGGAACTGAACTCATGAGCACTTGTAAGAACTCTAAATAAGCATCCCCAATGAGAGGGACCAAACACGATGTAGATTTTCCTGCACTGCAGAGTGAACTTAATACAGGTCCAGATGACAACATGGGTATTTTTATTGTAGTTAAGCCTGGGTTTGGTCAGCAATGAGACTTTGTCTTGCCTGCTCATATTCTATTGAATCAGGTACAAACTATAGATCAAATAAGGCCCTTGTGGGCCCACATTTATTGGGTAACCTGTTAGCCCCATCAGGAAAAATTTGAATGTAATCTCCTTGTGATACCATGGGTGGCTGGAGAATTCGCCCTGCATACACATGGCCTGGCCAGGTCCCACTGAGGGGACACAGATTTGAAAGAGAACATTTGTTATTTCTCTTTGGCCAATGCCTGTCCATGCAGACTGCTGGGATTCAGGACTATGTTGTTTGGTATCATTGCCCAGTAAAGCCATCACCAGAGGCCACTGTGTCCTGGGACTCAAAGCTGGCATGCATTCTCCTGGATGGACATGATTTACTTATACTAGTGCCAATAACTTCTTTGTTCTTTTGTCCATAGGTGTGTCCTCACTAACACCACCATGGAGTGGGCACACCCTTATGTCAGTGTAGCAAACACTTCTGCCTGCTGAGTATGCACCTCTTAGTCTGGCCACAGAAGTCTTATTCAGTTCATATAGGTTCCACTAGAACTGGTCTTCAGGAGTATAGAGTCTTTCAGGTCTGGGACATTCTTTCTACAATTCAGATATCCTCCCCAATTGTAAATCCATCTTCTTTTCTGATTGGTCCAAGTTGATCTCCCAGGCATTCACAGAGATCCCATTTGTACCTATAAGCACTGAGCTACAGGACATTCATACTCTAGAAGGGTGTTCTGCCAATACCATACTTGTTTCCAACCTCCAGGTAATCCATTTGATATCAAGACTTTTTCTCTGAAAGACTGGGCAGACATGACCTGAAAGGTCAGAAACACATATAGGTTCAGAGCTCTCAGGCTGTCTCAGGAAAATGAGAATTTTATGGTGAGATGATGTGGAATTGTACAACCATATGGCATCCACACATATTGGTGTTATCACTCCCACAAGAAGAATTTCAAGTAACACACAAATAATATAAAATAAGGTTTTATTAGAGAATTTAAAGTATGGCACTTTCAGAGTCTGTTTTTTTTTTCTTTTAATGGGGAATATACTTCTTGGATTTCATTTTGTTTATTTTTTATCCACTGTTATTAACAAGTTATTAACTTGCCTTTGTTTTTTCCCTGACTACATTTTTCAGTGAGAGTTGTAATAACTAGGTCACAGATGATGTTCAAATTGTTTTGATATTATAATTACTTTAAAGGGTTATTATTAACTATGGTCAAAGGGGTTTGACATGTGAGTTCTCATATTATTTTGGGGTTATAAGTGATCAGAACTTTGTCTAATCCATTAAATCTTCCTGTTACTCCCAGTCCTGTGACCTGTGGACATTTCCTTCATGCAGATACTGATATCCTTCTTATGTATTGTTTTTTTTTTATTGTCCTTCTTCCTCTCCACTGAGAGCTAAGTATTTAATATTTCCCCCTAAATTGAGGTGGCTTCAAAAATTCTTAGGGTAATTGGTACTGCTTCCTGATGAGAAAGAATGATGTTAGAAACTCCAGACTTTGCTCTCTATGGATAGTGCAAGAATAATTAGGAATATTTAGTGTTATGATGATATGATAAAAATCAGGAATGTCAGTAGCTGAATAACCTATAAATGATAGTTGGGTATTAATCAGTTTGGGCTGATTAGAGAAAGCATAATAAATATAGAGATGGGATCATAGTTATAAAGTGACATATAAAAAAGCAAAGTATAATTTACCCCAAAATTATTATTACAACAAAGATTAGTAACATTTTCCCAAGATGTTTTGGAGAACCAAGATTTCAGTGCTGTTATATCAGTCTCCAATTGACCTAGGAGTAAGTTGTGATTTTAGCAGAGTCTTTGGTAAATATTATCAGGGAATCATATACAAAAACTTTTGCTTCATAACCTCTGGATTCACTTAGTTCTTTTTTCTTTTTCTTTAATCGTCGACACAAGTGACTCCATCTTTATTTTTGATGTATTTCTTGTTTGTAGTCCACACTTGTCTTGTGAAAAACTTTATATTTTCTTCCTGAAGACATCATTAGTCCATTATGTTGAAGTTAGGTTCTTTGGCACTCACTATTGAGATGCATCTATTGCAATTAGTTACATGTGATCTCATATTGAATAGGGATTTGGGTAATGACTTGGAGACATGGTAAAATTATTTTAGAAATATTTGAGCAACAAGAATATTTAGAAAAATGGCTCTTGGGCTGAGCTTAACAGGAGTCCATTTACTAATTTTTAAAAATGTTGTCTTCGGGGCTGGGGATGTGCCTCAAGCTGTAGCGCACTCGCCTGGCATGCGTGCGGCCTGGGTTCGATCCTCAGCACCACATACAAACAAAGATGTCTTTTCTGCTGAAAACTGAAGAATAAATATTAAAATTCTCTTCTCTTTCTCTCTCTCTCTCTTTAAAAAAAAATAAAAATGTTGTCTGAGCTCTATTTGACTTATCCTGTGTTTGAGTTTTGAATTGTGTTGTTTAGAAGAGGGAAACTTGCCTCTTCCTTTCTTTATACAATATCAGTGCCAATTAAACATATGTATCCCCTGCCTCACCAAATATCTTCTACCTGCAAAAAGGTAGAAGATACAAACAAATCTATGACAAGAAGTGCATATTCCCATTTTCAAATTTTGATAGTATATGAATGGTTTGGTCTGATCAAAATGACGTGGTGTAATTCCAGTATAACTATCAGGATTTAAGAGCACAGTCAGATTCCTGGAAAGAATTGGTTAAGTTTTCCTTTAGTGAGCAAGAAAACAGGTATGGCAGAATTGTATCTCTCCATATCAACAAACTAGTCCTGGAAAGGATAAGGGTCAACATGATTTTGACCTCTCCAGTTGTCAGTTGAAATGGAATGCAAATGACTCCATTTTGCCATGCCATAGTGTGGATAGTAAAGGTGTCAAACTCAAGTTTTAGATGTTGAAAAAGACAAAATGGAAACACAACCTCTTTAAGAACCCGAGAATCTTGTAAAACCTTAAAAAAAAAAACAGGCATAATTAACATCAATGAACCTGGCAGTGAATATGGGCGTCATTTACCCAACAAGAGTGACACATTGGAAAAAGTCAAAGCTGAGAAGCTTCTCCATCTCACACTAGTGAGTATAAAAAGGATGAAGTGTATGAAATAACAAATATTTTTGCCCTCATCCTGAGTAGATGGGAGCCATAGTTTTCTTTCTCCACAGAGGGAAATCTAAGTCATGGCACCAAAATATTTAGGAAAGATTCTGTTTAGCCAAAGTAACTGAATAGTGATGATAACACTTATCTTTTTTCAGGAAGTTTTCAAGCAGAATTTACAAAATACAATTAAAGTTTATTAGAGAACTTAAAGTGACAGTGCACTCACGATAAGCACTGAGTGGTTCATCTCTGAAGAGAGCAGTGAGGTCCTTATAGAATATGTTTTCATGATTTCTGGGATTCTTTATTTTTTTCTTATTTCTTTTACCTGCTGTTATTGCCCTTTAGGTTTCATTTTATATGGCTTCAGGCAATTTTGTTTCTGAAGGTCATAATGACTGGTCAAAGAATATGAATTTTCTCATGGTTTTAAAATAAATATTCCTTTGAGGGTTCATGATTGCAGTCTAGGTTGATTTGACATTCAAGATTCTGTTTTATTTATTTATTTTTTAATGAATTATATGTGACCAAATAGTTGTCGATTCTTTTATGTTTCCTTATTTCCCCATCCTGTGATATATCTACCTTGTCTCTTATGTACATATTTTATGTAAGGGTTATGGGTTTGGAATAGAGGTCTCTTATAGCTTCATGACTGTGGCATGCAAAGACAGAGGATGCCTGGCTGCTGCAGCAATGTCCTTCATGAGGAGGCTTGACATTGATCTCAGGCACACAGCTCCTGGGAATAAAAGAACTCTCTTGTTAGACAACCACATTTTGTTTGCAAAAAGTGGCTCACACAGGTTTAGACTTCCTTTTTGGCTATGAGGAGTGAATTCAGTGGTGATTAACCACTGATTCATACCGACTGGCATATTTATTTAATTTAGACACAAGGTATCACTAGCTAGGATCTTGTAAACTGTTGAAGTTGGCCTAAAAATTGCAATCATTCTGCCTCAGCCTCCCACATCACTGGGATTAGGATAATGTGCCACCATGCTTAGCAGGTTGAGATTCTAAGATAAAAAAAAAAAAAACTGGTAATTTGTAGAGCTGAAATTTGAATCCAGGTCTTCATTTTATCTACCAATTAATTAATTCATATATTAAATATTCATTTGTTTACAAACACTTATTTTGAATCATCCTGAATTTGGAGCTGTAGAAAAAAATGGTAAATAAGACTTACACAGTTTTTGTCCTCATAAACTTATAGTCTAGACAGACATACAGTAAAAATGGCTAGGAGGCAACTAAGTACAAAGAAAGGAGGTCTTTCTGAAGACAGTCACAGAGTAGATGCACTAATCTGAGGTAAGGAGAGGCTGATTGTTCCCAGCCAAGAACTGCAGCACAAAGAGAAGCATAAAGATATGTTCATGGGTCTTGAGTATTGAGAGATTTGGGGAAGCTTCACATGGCTATGTCCTCAAGCAAGGGAGTACACAAAATATGTGAGGCAGATCCAGGCAAGAACTGATGCTCAATGTGATATGATAGCTGCAGGGATTTATGAATTGAGCAAAGTGGTCTGAATTTGTGCTGGGAGTCCTAAACCCACTGAAGGAATATGAGCACACCAATCTTCAGAAAGACATAGGAACTTAAGAAAGCTACTGCATAATCATAACAAAAAGTGTATGTCATTGGCATGGGAAGATGATTTAAAAAATGGATGGTTTGAAAGTTCCTGAGGGAGAGGAACCCCTAGCATGGCCTTTGGTTGATGGCTTTGGATTTGCAGTCAGACAGATCTGGGTTTGAATTACTGATCCTGCTATTTTACAGCCCTGTGATCTTGGGTGAGTCAGTTAATCTCTTTGAGTCTCTGCTTCCTGGTCTATAAAATGGGCACAAAATACTGTTCCTACTGGGTAAGAATCAAATGGAAATATATTGAGTGCTTAGTGTGTTATTGATACTCAATGATAAATTCCACTATGTGTGAAATAGGACTATTTCTGGTTATAAAAGAGTTACTAATCCTTTCTCAGTTCCTTGTCTACCCATATACTTCTATCAGATTTATTCATAATATTCTCTTGCAGTTCTTCATTGATCTGAATCCTTATGTTAAACTGTAAATTCCTTGAGGACCTCTGTCCTCAACACCTACCAAGATACCATACACTCTGCAAGGACTCAGTGGAAATTTCTTTCATCAGTTCAGTAAATCTGGAAGCCAGCCACTAGAAAATTAAATAAAAAACTATACTTTTGAAGACTGGTCATACTAAAATGGGTATAGAATGAATCTATATATAAAAATAAAGTTATTTCTAGGTTACAGCTACAGGTGTCATCTGTGTGCTTAGATGCAGATGGAACACTAAGAAGAAAGAAGAAAAATGAATACAGTATTTTTAAAGGTATATATATATATATATATATATATATATATATATATATATTCCAAAATATGCAGTAATAAATATATATTACTGTATACTGGCCTCAGTATACTGAGTGTGTGGGTTCCCACCCAAAGAGATACTGTCATGTTTCTCTGTGTTCATTTCCCAATATTGATCTCCAGATTTGAAGGAAAGGGACCTGTCTGTATCAGGTTGAAGGATAATTTGGCCATAAGCTAACATTTTTGATATTCTCCATGTAAAAATTAAAATCATAAGAAAGATGTATAAAACTTAATATTGATGCAATCATTCTTCATATTCCTTGTTAATACTTATTTCAGTTTAGAATAGCCCTTACAATTCACTAAATCAATGAATTTTATAACACATTTGATAAGAACACACATCTATCTATACCCATTATACATGAAGGGCCTATATGTCTTAAGCCAGCAAATCTACAGGTTTTGACTATAGCAAAACCCTGTAATGGCAAAATAAATAAAGTTCCACTGGAAAAAAAATGAAGTTTGGGCCCTGTCCAGGGTGGAAAGAATGTACATTTTACTTGTTTATCTACCCCTGAGTTTGGGATGCTCACTGCTAGATTACTCAGTCTTTTTCTGTAGTTAGGTGACCTCATTGACATTCTGACTATGAGACTGATGTAGCACTGTGCTGGAGTGCTGCTATGATAAAGATTTGGGTTTCTTGGAAACTGGAGCTATTCTTATTTTACCCATTTTTTTTTGAATATACAGATGATGACAAGAAATGTAGATGTCATCTTGCAACCATAAGACAATAAGCTTCCAAATAAAAGTTGTTGCCCCGTAGAAAACAGAGTCCAAGTCAATGATAAAAGGATAAATATTTACTCAGAAAATACAATGATGACCACACTATAAAATCCATAGGTACTTTTTCTTAAATGATTCCCTTCTTCCATTAAAAATGGCATAAATATATTTATTATTCTATACCATTTAAAATTCATGCAGTCATATATTCAGCAGAATTTTTACATGCAGAAAAATTGATCCCCACTTTTTAAAAAATATTTTTAATGTCTTTAATATTTTTATTTATTTATTTTTAGTTGCAGTTGGACACAATACCTTTATTTCAATTATTTATTTATTTATAATTTTTTATTATTAGTTGTTCAAAACATTACAAAGCTCTTGACATATCATATTTCATACATTTGATTCACGTGGATTATGAACTCCCATTTTTACCCCGTATAAAAATTGCAGATTCACATCGGTTACACATCCACTTTTTTACATACTGCCATACTAGTGTATGTTGTATTCTGCTGCCTTTCCTATCCTCTACTATCCCCCCTCCCCTCCCATCTTCTCTCTCTTCCCCATCTACTGTAATTCATTTCTCTCTCTTGTTTTTTTTCCCTTTTCCCCTCACTTCCTCTTATATGTAATTTTGTATAACAATGGGGTCTCCTTCCTTTACCATGCAATTTCCCTTCTCTCTCCCTTTCCCTCCCCCCTCTCATCCCTGTTTAATGGTGATCTTCTTCTCATGCTCTTCCTCCCTGCTCTGTTCTTAGTTGCTCTCCTTATATCAAAGATGACATTTGGCATTTGTGTTTTAGGGATTGGCTGCCGCAGTCTGGCTGGGCACAAATGCCGCAGTCTGGCTGGGCACACAATCACGAGCCACCACACAGCTTGTAGATTCAAACAGCAACTCTTTATTCCCGAACTCACACCAGCCGTCTACAATCACGTTCTGGGGAAATCCACGTTCTCTTCCCAAATCCACGTTCTCTGCCCAAATTCACCTCCACTGGGCTTCTGTCTCCCAAAATATACTGTCTGAATCCCATGAGAACTCAAGGGGAACTCAGGCAGCAGGATACGCCCTATTCCCAGCAGGAATAATCTTAAACCTTAAACCTGGAACCTAAACTGGGAACGCCCTAAACCCGATTATGTTAAACCGGGAACACCCTAATCCACCCTGGTCCTTGAGAAAGGTCACCTACATTCAATGTCACTGCAAAATGTCAGCAACATGGGGTACGCTGGCAAGGAAATTGTCATACCTACTTGGCTAATGGCTCCCAGCATCTCTCCCCCCTTCTGATTAATTAAACAACAAGCAATGTGGCTTAAGGACCGTGCCTGGTAGGTTGTCCAATTCAACATATGGTTCTTACCTGTCATCGGAAAACTGACCTTTAGGCGTCAGCCTCCTGTCTTAGGTTGATACCACTGCAATTGAATCATACCCGTCACTGACTACCGGTCCAGCATACAGCCATACTTGTGGATCTATGCACCAGTGGGGGGGTGAGGTTCTTTGCCTCACCTCTGTTGCTAATACTTTACAAAAGCATTTTAAAATAACTAAGGAACAAGCCAGACATATAATAAAACAATGTCAAAATTGTGTGACATTTTTACCACAAGTTAATCTTGGAGTCAATCCTAGAGGACTGATACCTAACCATATTTGGCAGATGGACGTCACACACTTGCCAGAATTTGGAAAATTAAAATATTTACACGTTACAGTTGATACTTATTCTGGATTTTTGATGGGCTCCCTTCATGCCGGAGAAAAAACTAAAGATGTTATAGCTCATTGCTTACAAAATTTTGCCACTGTGGGCGTTCCTAAACAGTTAAAAACCGATAATGGTCCTGGCTATACCTCTACCTCTTTTAAACAATTTTGCTCATCATTTGGTATTACTCATATAACAGGAATCCCATACAATCCACAGGGACAAGGCATAGTTGAAAGAGCTCATCAAACTATTAAAACATACTTATTAAAGCAAAAAGAGGGTATTGGAAGGGGGTATATATCCCCCAAAGATAAACTTAAAATAACGCTTTTTACTCTAAACTTTTTAAATTTGGATTCATCAGGACTTAGTGCTGCGGAAAGGCATATGTATCCAAAAAATGTACATAAGCCTAAAGTACTTTGGAAAGATATTCTAACAGGACAATGGAAAGGTCCTGACCCAGTGATTGTCTGGAGTCGGGGGTCTGTTTGTGTTTTTCCACAGGGAGAACAGCAATTGGCTAGCTTCACTTAGGATAATCTGCTCTAATGGCATCCATTTCCCTGCAAATGCCATGATTTTGTCATTTTTTAGTGCTGAGTAGTACTCCATTGTGTATAAATGCCACATTTTTATTATCCATTCATCTATTGAAGGGCATCTAGGTTGGTTACACAGTCTAGCTTTTGTGAATTGTGCTGCTATGAAACATCATTGTAGCAGTATCCCTAGAGTGCGCTCTTTTAAGGTCTTTAGGGAATAGTCCAAGAAGGGGAATAGCTGGGTCAAATGGTGGTTCCATTCCCAGCTTTCACAGGAATCTCCACACTGCTTTCCAAATTGGCCACACTAATTTGCAGTCCCACCAGCAATGTACAAGTGTACCCTTTTCCCCACATCCTCACTAGCACTTGTTGTTTGACTTCATAATGGCTCCAATCTTACTGGAGTGAGATGGTATCTTAGAGTGGTTTTGATTTGCATTTCTCTGACTGCTAGAGATGGTGAGCATTTTTTCATTTACTTATTGATTGATTGTATGTCCTTCTCTGAGAAGTGTCTGTTCAGGTCCTAGGCCCATTTGTTGATTGGGTTATTTGTTATCTTATTGTTTAATTTTTTGAGTTCTTTGTATACTCTGGATATTAGGGCTCTATCTGAAGTGGGAGGAGTAAAAATTTGTTTCCAGGATGTAGGCTCCCTATTTACCTCTCTTATTGTTTCTCTTGCTGAGAAAAAACTTTTTAGTTTAAGTAAGTCCCATTTGTTGATTCTTGTTATTAACTCGTGTGCTATGGGTGTCCTATTAAGGAATTTGGAGCCTGACCCCACAATATGTAGATCGGCGCCAACTTTTTCTTCTATCAGACACAGAGTCTCTGATTTGATATCAAGCTCCTTGATCTATTTTGAGTTAACTTTTGTGCATGGTGAGAGAAAGGGATTCAGTTTCATTTTGTTGCATATGGATTTCTAGTTTTCCCAGCACCATTTGTTGAAGATGCTATCCTTCCTCCATTGCATGCTTTTAGCCCCTTTATCAAATATAAGATAGTTGTAACTTTGTGGATTGGTCTGTGTGTCCTCTATTCTGTATTATTGGCCCACTAGCCTGTTTTGGTACCAGTACCATGCTGTTTTTGTTGCTATTGCTCTGTAGTACAGTTTGAAATCTGGTATCGCTATACCGCCTGATTCACACTTCCTGCTTAGAGTTATTTTCGCTATTCTGGGTCTTTTTTTTTCCATATGAATTTCATGATTGCTTTATCTGTTTCTACAAGAAATGCTGTTGGGAGTTTGATTGGCATTGCATTAAACCTATAGAGAACTTTTGGTAATATCACCATTTTGATGATGTTAGTTCTGTCTATCCATGAACAGGGTATATTTTTCCATCTTCTAAGATCTTCTTCTATTTCTTTTTTTAGGGTTTTGTAGTTTTCATTGTATAAGTCTTTCACCTCTTTTGTTAGGTTGATTGCCAAGTATTTTATTTTTTTTTGAGGATATTGTGAATGGGGTGTTTTTCCTCATTTCTATTTCAGAAGTTTTGTCACTGATATACAGGAATGCCTTTGATTTATGCATGTTGATTTTATATCCTTCCTCTTTGCTGAATTCATTTATTAATTCTAGTAGTTTCTTTGTAGACCCTTTTGGGTCTTCTAGGTATAGAATCATGTCTTCCACAAATAGTGATAATTTAAGTTCTTCTTTTCCTATTTTTATGCCTTTAATTTCTTTCATCTGTCTAATTGCTCTGGCTAGTGTTTCGAGAACTATATTGAGTAGAAGTGGTGATAGAGGGCATCCATGTCTTGTTCCAGATTTTAGAGGGAATGCCTTCAATTTTTCTCCTTTCAGAATGATGCTAGCCTGAGGCTTAGCATAGATAGCTTTTACAATGTTGAGGTAAGTTCCTGTTATCTGTAGTTTTTCTAATGTTTTGAACATAAAGGGATGTTGTACTTTGTTGAATGCTTTTTCTGCATCTATTGAGATCATATGGTTCTTATCTTTAAGTCTATTGATGTGGTGAATAACATGTATTGATTTCCATATATTGAACCATCCTTGCATCCCAGGGATGAATCCTACTTGATCATGGTGCACAATTTTTTTGATGTGTTTTTGTATCGGATTCACCAGAATTTTATTGAGGATTTTTGCATCTAGGTTCATTAGAGATATTGGTCTGTAGTTTTCTTTTTTTGAGGTGTCTTTGTCTGGTTTCGGAATCAGGGTGATGTTGGCCTCATAGAATGAATTTGGAAGAGCTCCCTCTTTTTCTATTTCCTGAAATAACTTAAAAAGTATTGGTATTAATTCTTCTTTAAAGGTTTTATAAAACTCTGCTGTATACCCATCCGGTCCTGGGCTTTTCTTGGTTGGTAGTCTTTTGACTTCTTCTTCTATTTCATCCATTGATATTGGTCTGTTCAAATTGTGTGTATCCTCCTGATTCAGTCTGGGCAAATCATATGACTTAAGAAATTTATCGATGTCTTCACTATCTTCTATTTTATCGGAATATAGGGTTTCAAAATAATTTCTAATTGTCTTCTGTATTTCTGTAGCATCTGTTGTGATATTTCCTTTTTCATCTCATATGTTAGTAATTTGAGTTCTCTCTCTTCTTCTCTTTGTTAGCATGGCTAAGGGTCTGCCTATCTTATTTATTTTTTCAAAGAACCAACTTTTAGTTTTGTCAATTTTTTCAATAGTTTCTTTTGTTTCAATTTCTTTTATTTCCACTCTGATTTTAATTATTTCTTGCCTTCTGCTATATTTGCTGTTGTTTTGTTCTTCCTTTTCTAGGGCTTTGAGATGAAGTGTGAGATCATTTATTTGTTGGTTTTTTCTTTTTTGAGGAATGACCTCCAGGCAATGAATTTCCCTCCTAAAACTGCTTTCATTGTTTCCCATAGATTCTGATATATTTTGTCTGTATTTTCAGTTGTCTCTAAGAATTTTTTGATTTCCTCCTTTATGTCTTCTGTAACCCATTGATCATTCAGTAACATATTGTTCATTTTCCATGTAATTTAGGATTTTTTCTTCCTTCTTTTATCGTTGATTTCCAGTTTCATTCCATTATGATCAGATAGAATGCATGGTATTATCTCCACCCCTTTATATTTACTGAGGGTTGCCCTATGGCATAATGTATGGTCTATTTTTGAGAAGGATCCATGTGCTACTGAGAAAAAAGTATATCCACTTGATGATGGTTGATATATTCTATATATGTCAGTTAAGTCTAGGTTATTGATTGTGATATTGAGTTCTATAGTTTCTTTATTCAACTTTTGTTTGGAGGATCTATCCAATGGTGAGAGAGGAGTGTTGAAGTCACCCATAATTATTGTGTTGTGGTCTATTTGATTCTTGAACTTTTGGAGAGTTTGTTTTATGAATGTCGCAGCACCCTTATTTGGTGCATAAATATTGATAATTGTTATGTCTTGTTGGTGAATGGTTCCTTTTAACAGTATATAATGTCCTTCCTTATCCCTTTTGATTAACTTAATCTTGATGTCGATTTTATGCGATATGAGGATGGCCACCCCTGCTTGCTTATGAGGACCGTGCGCGTGGTATGTTTTTTCCCAACCTTTCACCTTCAGCCTGTGTATGTCTTTTCCAATCAAATGTGTCTCCTGGAGGCAGCATATTGTTGGATTTGTTTTTTTAATCCATGTTACCAGCCTATGTCGCTTTATTGGTGAGTTTAAGCCATTTACATTTAGAGTTACTATTGATATATGATTTGTATTTCCAGCCATGTTTGATTATTTATCTTTTTTTTTTTTAATTTGGTTTGTTTCTCCATGATTAGCTTTCCCCCTGCTCTCTGGCTTACTGAGGTACTTCCCACTGTTGGTTTTGGTTACTGTTTTTCATTTCTTCCTCGTGTAGTGTTTTGCTCAAGATGCTTTGCAATGCTGGTTTTCTGCCTCAAATTCTTTTAACTTGTTCATCATGAAAGATTTTTATTTCATTGTCATACCTGAAGCTTAATTTTGCTGGGTACAAAATTCTTGGTTGGCATCCATTGTCTTTCAGAGTTTGAAATATGTTGTTCCAGGATCTTCTTGCTTTCAGCATCTGTGATGAAAAATACGTTGTTAACCTTATTGGTTTACCCCTGAATGTAATCTGCCTTCTTTCTCTTGTAGCTTTTAATATTTTCTCTTTGTTCTGTATATTGAATATCTTCATAACAATGTGTCTTGGCTTTGGTCTACTGTGATTTTTATGCTCGGTGTCCTGTATGCATCTACAATTTGTATGTCCATTTCCTTTTTTAGTTTTCCATAATTATTTCATTCAACAGATTTCTCATTCCCTTGGTTTGAACCTCTATACCTTCCTCTATCCCGATGACTCTTAAGTTTGTTTTTTTATGTTATTCCATATCTCTTGGATGTTTTTCTCATAGTTTTTTACCAGTCTTTCTGAGTTGGCTAGGCTCTTTTCAAGATGATATATTTTGTCTTCATTATCTGATGTTGTGTCTTCTACTTGCTCCACTCTGTTAGTGATTTTCTAATTTGAGTTTTTAATTTGGTTTATAGTTTCCTTCATTTCTAGGATTATTGTTTGATTTTTTCATAATCTCTATCTCCTGATAAAGTTGCTTATTTGCTTCTTTTATCTGTTTATGTAATTCATTTTTAATGTGTTCTTTCATTGTTTGAATTTGCTGTCTCATGTCCTCTTTAAGGTTCCATTCCATCTGTCTAAGGTATTCCTTGAGTTCTTTATTTGACCATTTTTCTGCTGCCTCTTGGTCCTCCTGTATATTTAGGCTGTCCTGCATTTTTTGTACTCCTTTTTTTCCTTGCTTTTTCATGCTGCTCATATTACTTCTTGTTCTGTTTGACTGCTGAGTTACTCTTTACTCCTATAAATTTATTTGGTTTTGTGTATCTCTGGGTTCTCTCTTTTGTGATGGGAGACTATGTCTAGCGATGATGAGTTTTGTTGCACTTTAAAGCAGATTCTTCGTTTCTTAAACTGTGTATGGATTCTGATGATATATAGCGGTCTGCAGTTTGGTCTTGGGACTTATATTTAGGTCAAATTATATGATGGTATTGAGGTTGGTATCTCTTGGCAACCTTGGAAGGTTGCTCTACTGATGAGGGATATTAACAGGAGAATGGTCTGGAGTATTTGGGGGTAGCTAGGGACTTGGTAGCACTATATAATGCCTTGGAACATTTACGTATACATATTTAGTAAATTACACATAAACAGCAGCATGATGCTTGGGAGGAAAGGTGTTAGAAGGGGAGGGAAGAAGTCACTAAAAGAATGAGAGTAAAAAGGTAGAATTCAAGGAAAGGGGAATAAGGAAATTGAAAAGAAATGAAAAGACAAAAGGAAAAATAGAAAATAAAAAAAGAAAAAATTATAAAAATAATTAAAAAAATAAAAATTAAAAAATATAAAAAAATAAAAAGAAAAAATAAATAATAATAAAAAAATTTTAAAAAATGCAGTCTTAGAGTTCGATTAACTTCTCTTCCAGCAGGTGGAGCTGTGCCCACCGGGCCAAGCTTCTCCTCTCTATACGCAGGAACCAATCACTGTGAAGCAGCTCCTCCTCCCCGACTGGGCGGGTCTCCAATCCTGAGTGCCTAGGGCCTGTTTTTGAGTCTATTCACTTCTCCACTTTTCCTTCAGCCAGGCCCGGCTCACCGGTGATGCTCAACACAATACTGGATACATGCTAGGTCTGCTGCTCCTGCGAGCCCTATTTTCTTGAATGACTGGGCACACTCTCCCTGCTTGCCATTCCCTCAGACCCTAAGGTTGTGGAGCGTGGGGCTGAGAACCTCCGGTAGCCACACCCCGGGAAGCTGTTGCAAGAGATCTCAGTTGTCAGCGCTGGTGGGAGCGGTAGCCGGGGGTCCCGCGCCACGGGTCCCCCGCCAGTCCTGGTTCCCGTGGTCTGATTATCACGCTCCTGGGAGAGCTGGGAGGGGCCCTTGAGGTTTCCCTGCTGTGTGGAGAGGGAAGGCTAGGGGGTTACACACCTGCTGCAGCCGGTTTCAATGAAGTTATCTCCTCTGCCGCATTCTGGTGATGTCAGTTCTCTGCCATGGTGATATCCCATGCGAATGGCAACAGTTCGTTCCCTTTGCTGGGTGTCCGATGCAACAGGTGGGTTCTGACCAGCTCTCCCAAGCCTCGTCTCCATCCTGTGGCCACTGCCTATGAAGGCTCCGTTGGTATTAACCTCCGCAGGTTCAGGAGTAACTGACAAGTTGATTCAGCGGGAGTGTTTAGCGCTGAGTCACAGCGGTTTGTCTGCGAGACACAGGTGAACGGGAGTCTGAATTCAGGCACTCTGGGCTTGTTGTGTGTTCTGAGAGGTGCAAACTGTTCACCCCAGATCCACATCAACTCAGCATTGCCTAGTGATCCTGAGCAAACAGCATTTAGATGGTTTAAGACTCCCTATGCCCACGCAGCTGAAGAGGTCAGAGACTTGATCTCTCCGCACCCACCGCCATTTTGGATCGAATCCCAGAGTGCTCAATTATTTATTTTTATGTGGTGCTGAGGATCAAACCCAGGGTCTTGCATGTGCAAGGTGAGTGCTCTACTGTTGAGCCACAACCCCAGCCCCTGGATTCACTTTTATATCTTCATTATTATTATATTCAATTTTGTCCTACTGTACACATTTCAGTTTCTAGTTTAAGTTACTGAAAACAGTGGGCTAGAGTGTGGGCTGAAGAGGTTACAAGTGATAATAAGAATGAGTTCCAAGGACTTCTAAATATCCCATCCAAATATTTAATATTTATTTACATGCATTTACTTCAGATTTTCCCTGTTTAATTTTTTTGCTTAAGCCTTTAATACATTTTGATTCTGTGATGGTAAAAAAAAATATGAAAGACCTAAATTTGTTCCCATTTCTCAACTATCTAGCTGGTTTTCCAAGGACTATTAACTAATGCCACCTGTGGAATATATTTAAGTTATTACATATATGTTATTGTATTTCTGGAACATTAATGTTGAGACATGGCTTTTATAATGATATATTTATCATGTGCTTGAATATCCACGTTTTAGAGTAGTCCTTTCCAGGAGGAGGAATGCAGGTTCTACCTGGAATTTGAATTTCCTTATCTAGGTCATATTTCAGTTGTCTACATCTCTTAATTTTTCTGCACAAATGGTCCTGAGCCTGTTGAAAAGACCAGCACTGGTTTCTTCCCATGTCTGTCTCTACTCCTTGTCTGGGCCTGAAGGATGTTCAAAGAGTCACATTTTATAGAATGTGTGGGCAGTAGTTAAGCACATAGTGAGAAGGATCCTCACATAAGTGTAAAGGTCCCTTGTAATGTAAGATGGAGTTTAGAGCCAACAAGAAGTAGGGCATGTAGGAAGTAAGTGAATATGTGCACAATAATTAAAATTGTAATTTCAATGGATATACTAAAGAGTACATTAGATTTAGTTGAAAAGAGAATGAGTGAAATGACAAGATGGATCAAAAGAATTGAGTTTTGGTATATATATATATATATATATAATATATACACACACACACACACATACAATGGAAAATTATTCAGCAATTAAGAAGAATGAAACTGTGACATTTGATGGTAAATAAATGGAATTGGAGACCATAAAGCTAATTGAAATAAGCCATCATCAATAACCAAATTCCAAATCTTCCCTTTTAATGTGGATGCTAACACACAATAAGTGGGGGAGAGTGGAAGAATAGGAGTTCATTGTATCATTGGGAATGAAGGGGAGGGAGAGGGAATGGGAATAGGAAAGACAGTAGAATGAAACAGATATAACTTTCCTATGTTCATATATGAATACTTTACTGGTGAAATTCCACATCATGTATAACCACTAGAATGAAATCCTAATTACAATAAGTTATACTCCATGTATACATAATATGTTAAATATACTCTATTATCAAGTATATCTAAAGAGAATTTAAAAATTGAAAAAGAAATGAGTTTGTGAGGACATACACAATTTTAGTTAGCAGTTTAGCTATTATTATGACTCTAGCAGTACTGTAGATGAATCCTGGTGTAATCAACCACTGAGTAATGCCCTCTGACATTTTTTTTTCCATTTTGAGGCAGGGACTCCATAAACTGGCTCAAAATGGTGATTATCCTGGCTAAGCCTCCAGAGTACCTGGGATTCTAGATGGTACCACCATGCCTGACAAGTATCAATTACTCTTCTGTTGGATGGCTATTATCATTCAAACATTTTAAAGAACAAAGTTTCTATTACTTAGAAACCTACTGAATTTTAGAAGATGTGAATTTTAAAGAAGTTAGTTTAGAGTAAATTCATCAAATATCTGTTGAAATGTCAATATATTATAATGCCTTACAGGAAACTATGAAACTTTTTTTGTGTGTGTGCTGCTGGTAATCAAACACAGGGTTGTACACATGCTTAACAAGCACTGCATCACTTAACTACAATTGTAGTCTCATAAAGAATTACTATTTAAAATTCTCTGTAAGAAAAACACTTACACAATATTTTGTATTTATGTATAAATTATATAAATTGTATCATAATTATATAATTAATGGCATATATAATACACTAAGAATTAAATAATTTATTCATTAATATGCCTCATTGTAGGATAACTCTCAGTTTGCAGCTAGCAGCTACGATCATCTCAGAGTGCTTGAAAAACCTACACTCAAACAGGCCTGACAGGAACATCTACAGGATGGGGTACTCTGCTCTAGCAAGCCGAGACATCTGAGAAACCACATCCTCAGTGATTGAGGTCAGTGTAATATTTAGATTATTTTTGTATTTGGAAACAGGTTACTAAAATTTTTATCATGGTTTTGTAAATTCATTTATTGGAGATAACTAATCTTAATAATATTGAATCTTCTGATCTATAACATAGATTAATGTACCATTTATTTGCACACTATTTAATTATTTTTAAGGAATTTGTATATTTTGTATCTTTGTCAGATACATATTTTTCTGTCTCCTTTTCTTGGTGTATAAAAGTGGTATTGTGTTTTTTTTTTTTTATTTCCAATCCAAAGATTCTTTGCTGATACACAGAAAAACAGATGACTTGCCTATTACTCTCTTATTCCACAAATTTGCTATATTTTTTTGAGAACCTTTTTGTTCATTCTTCTTAGTATTCTACATAAACAATTATTCCATGTGAAAAAACATTTTACCTCTTTCTTCTCAAACTCAGTGCCTCTTTCTCCCTTTCCTTTCCTGGTGAATATTCTATAATTGTTGATATAAACATATGACTATGTTCTTTAACTTGGTAGTGTGATCAATTATATTGATATATGAATTTTGATTCAACCTCTGCTATGTGCAATAATGGCATTTTTCTTCGAGTGAAAAATTGGAAGTACAATCCTCAACAAAAACTTATTATGTCTTGTACTGGAAGACATTAAAGTACTTTAAAAATAAAGAAATTAAAGGTTTGGGACATATCATAAAAGTAAGTCTAAAAATACTCTGAGTGACTCAAGCTTTGAAAATATGGGACATAAAATAAATAATGAGAGTATTTCTTTCTTAACACCCAAGTAAAGCAAATATCAATGAGTTAACATTCATATAAAATGACTAAGTAAGAAAGATAGAAAGAAGACAAAATTGGGAAGAAATCATTCTTACAGAAAAATTCTAAATTACAAATGTATGGGAAATATACAAAATAGAAAGCTTCCAGTAGAATACCATACTAATAACTATTGTAGGCAATATTCACTGGTGGATAACAAAAAAACTTGTGGGTGAAGCAAATGAGAACATTATATTGCCTTTCTTAAAGTTAATCCTTTTAAATATCCATTAATGCATTGTTTTCTTAATTTGTTTGCAAAACCTATAATTATTTAGAGGAAAGGTGTGACTCTGCCCCATATATACCAAGGAGTGAGAAGTTGTGCTCCATGTCTGTACAGTGTGTCAAAATTCATACTACTGTCATATATAATTAATTAGAACGTATTAAACAATAAAAATAAAAATTATAACACTCCATTGTAGAATTTATTTTGTGCTAAGCCAAAACTTATAATTCTTGCACAAAAAAGAAGAAAAAAGTGTAAGATTTTTGTATACTTTAATTATTAAATTCATACCATGGTAACTCAATGGAAATTATAATACATTAACATTCATATTGTAATCCTTAGAGAAACTAATAAAAATCAAAAACTACCATAAGAAATTAAAATGAATAGAACAGGTATTTTAAAGAATGTGAGTAGGCCTTGTAGTTCTAATGGTGCAAAACAGAAAATAACCCATGTTTTTAATAATGAAGTGGATGAACTTTTTTTTCATGCATAGACAAAATACTGCTTAACAATATAAAGGAGTGCACATTCTAATGAATCTCACAAATATTGTGTTCTGAGACAACTGAAATTAAAATCATATATGTTGTATATTTTCAGGCAAAATGAATGTAAGGTTCAAAAATCATAAAATTGTATCTGGGGAAGAAAAAAGTTGACCATGAAGAACCAGAGACGTTTTTATGGGGATATTATAAATATCCAATTCTTTATAGGTGTATGAGTCCTTTTAGGTGTATTTGGCAAAACTGTACAGTAAATACTTGTTACATTCAATATGTATACACCTGAAATTACTCAAAAAAAAATAAAGTGGGACTGAGCTGAAGAATATGTAGAAGATAGAACAAGTAGAAATACCACATAATTAGCAGATGATGAATCTAGGGATAGGCACATTGTATTATTCAATTTATTTTGTGTAAAATTTATTTAATAAATCATATATATATATATATATATATATATATATATATATATATATATATATATTCATTCTAACCCTTGCAGGGACACCTGTATCTATTTATTTTGGTCCTAATTTGGTAAGTAGGTTTTTTTTTTTTTCAGTACACGATATAAAACCCAAGGTTACTTTACAACTTAGTTGTATTCCAGCCCTCTTTTAACCTTTTAATGTTTTTCTAAATTGTGAGACAGATTTTTACTGTTTCTGAGTCTGATGTTTAACTTGCATTCCTTCTACCACAGCCTCCTGAGTTGCTGGGATTAGAGCATACACTATGCCCAGCTTAAATTTTCTTCCTATTGAAAATCTTCTCAGTAAGACCCACACACACTGGGCTCTGCAGGGCCTAGGCACACAGCACACATGGTCCACTGTGGAGAGCCATTCTCACACGTGACTGGGCGACTCCTGGTTTGGGTCTGAGGCGCTCTGACTAATCTATGTCAGAGCTTTCCCGGCCCTCTCCTGATGAGAGAACCCGTCCGTGTGGGAGTGTGACTGACCACTGACCCTGGGGGCCAATCACTGACCCTGAGCTTGGAGTGCGGCCCCCCTCAACCTTCATTGGATGGAATTCTCCCCTGAATTTCTTGTTCCCCAATAAAAGGCTACTCCCTGGCGTGCTTGCTTTCTCTCTCTCCTGCTAGCCCTGAGTAATCCTTGCTGCCCTACGGGTGGTTCGAGGTTGGAGCCAGAGAGGGGAGCTGTCTCAGACCTGGTCATAGAAAAAGGTAACTGAGTCTGTGTGTTTTATTTCGATCTCGCTAGCTAACTTTTATGCCAAGAACCTCATTAATGAAACCAGTGCACTGGTCGCATGGTGGAGTCCACCTCTTCGGCCATGGGGCAGAGACTGCCAGAGCCTAGCCTTTGGTGCAAGATGCCCCTTCTGACCAGCAGACTACCAAGGGAGGTCAAGCTCAGCGGACCAGATACACTCACACCAGCCTCAAGGAGGCCCAGGCACACAGTGGGCTGGGTCCACCCCTTTCCCGGTGGGGCACTCACCAGAGCCTAGCCTCTGGTGCAGGGCTGCCCCCACTGACCAGCAGACTACCAAGGGAGCCAAGATCCAGCCCAGACCACCCACATCAGCCCATGCAGGATCCAGGATCTCAGTAGACAAGGTTACCCCTCCCCCAGTGGGGCAGACACTGCCAGAGCCTAGCCTTTGACACAGGACCGCCCCTAACTACCAGCAGACTACCCTGGGAGGTCAAGCCCAAGGGCCCAGATCCACCAACAGTGGCCTCTGCAGGGCCCAGGGGTACAGCACTCCAGGTCCAGCCCCTTCCCAATGGGGCAGACACTTGCCAGAGCCTACCCTCTGGGCAGGACTGCCCCTTCTGACCAGCAGACTACCACGGGAGGTCAACCCCAGTGGCCCAGATCTACCCACTCCAACTTACACAGGTCCCAGATCCAGGATGCAGTAGCATCCATTGAGGGACACCAGCAGGGTCTGGAAATCCAACATCAAGGTGAGGTACAGGCAATCTGTACAGGTACTACAACAATATAGGGAAGAAACTATAATATCTCAGATTCACACTACAAGAAAGGAAGACTCATAGACAACATGAAAAAATAAGGGAGGATAATGCCCCAAACAAACCAAGACACTATAATAACAGAATCTATGGACAGTGAAGTTGATGAAATGTCGGAGAAGGAGTTCAGAAGGTTCATAATTAAAATGATCTGTGAATTAAAGAATGACCTAAATGAGCAAATACAAGCAAAAATTGATCACTCCAACAAATAAGATAAGAGAGCAAATGCAGGTAGCAAAAGATTATAATCTTCAAGAGAGAGATAGAGACCCTGAAAAAAAAATTCAGAAATCCTCAAAATGAAGGATATAATAAATCAAATAAAAATTCAATACAAAGCATAACCAACAGACTAGGTCACTTGGAAGAAAGAACATCAGATAATGAAAACAAAGTTTATAATCTGGAAAATAAAGTTGACCACATAGTGAAGAAAGTTACAAACCATGAACAGAATATCCAAGAATTATGGGATACCATCAAAAGACAAAATCTAAGAGTTATTGGGATAGAGAAAGGCACAGAGTTTTATACCAAAGGAACGCACAATCTCCTCAATGAGATAATATCAGAAAATTTCCCAAGCATGAAGAATGAATTGGAAAACCAAATATAAGAGGCTTACAGGACACCAAAATATACAACATTACAACAGATCTACACCAATGCACATTATAATGAAAATGCCAAGTATACAGAATAAGGATAGAATCCTAAAAGCCACAAAAGAGAGGAATCAGATCACATATCAGGGGAGACCAATTCATATCTCAGCAGATTTTTCAACCCAGACCCTCAAAGCCAGGAGATCATGGAACAACATATACCAAGCTCTTAAAGAAAATGGATGCCAACCAAGAATCTTATATCCAGCAAAACTAAGTTTTAGATTTGATGATGAAATAAAAATCTTCCACGATAAACAAAAGTTAAAAGAATTTACAACTAGAAAGCCTGAATTACAGAACATATTCAGCAAAGTATTCTAAGAGAATGAAAAAAATGATGAAGGGATTACACTAAAGAGAAAATCAAAAAAAAATGAGGGAGGGATTACACTAAAGGAAAATCTAACCAGAAGAGAACAAATCATGTTAAATACAAAAAATTTTAAAAAATGGCTGTGAATACAAATCATGTCTCAATAATAACACTGAATGTTAATGGCCTAAACTCACCAATTGAAAGACATAGACTAGCAGATTGAATTAAAAAAAAAGACCCAACAATATGCTGCCTCCAAGAGACTCATCTCACAGAAAAAAGACATTCACAGACTGAAGATGAAGGGTTGGGAAAAATCATACCACTCACATGGTGCGAGGAAGAAAGCAGGGATTTCCATCCTCATATCAAATAAAGTAGACTTCAAACTAAAGTCAATCATAAATGATAAAGAAGGACACTACATATTGCTCAAGGGAACCATACACCAACAAGACTTACCAATTATAAATACATATGCCCCAAGCAATGGAGCAGCTATGTCCATCAAACAAATCCTTCTCAAGTTCAAGAGTCAAATAGACCACAACACAATAATTTTGGGTGACTTTAACACATCTCTTTCATCATTAGATAGATCTTCCAAAGAAAAGCTAAACAAAGAAGCTATAGAACTCAATAATACAATCAATAACTTAGACTTAACTGACGTATAGAATTTTCCAACCTTCAATGAGAATATACTTTCTTCTCGCAGCACATAGATCCTTCTCTAAAATAGACCATAAATATGCCACAAAGCAACTCTTAGCAAATATAAAAAAGTAGAGATTCTACCCTGCATTCTATCAGACCATAATGTAATGAAATTAGAAATCAATGATAAAAGAAGAAATAAAATCAATTCCAATACCTGGAGACTAAATAATATGCTACTGAATAAACAATGGGTTACAGAAGACATCAAGGAATGAGAGGTGAATGAGAACACAGATACAACATATCAAAATCTCTGGGACACTATGAAAGCAGTTCTAAGAGGAAAGTTCATTGCATGGAGTTCATTCCTTAAAAGAAGAAAGTCAACAAATAAATGACTAAACACTACATCTCAAAGTCCTAGAAAAAGAAGAACAAATAAACACCAAAAGTAACAGAAGATAGGAAATAATTAAAATCAGAGCTGAAATCAATGAAATTGAAACAAAAGAAACAATTGAAAAAAATTGACAGAACAAAAAGTTGGTTCTTTGAAAAAATAAATAAAATTGACAGACCTTTAGCCATGCTAACAGAGAAAGAGAGAGAAAACTCAAATCACTAACATCCATTCTGAAAAGGGAAATTTCACAAAAGACACTACAGAAATACAGAATATTATCAGAAATTATTTTGAAAACCTGTACTCCAATAAAATAGAAAATATCAAAAGCATTAACAAATTTCTAGAGTCATATAATTTGCCCAAATTGAATCACAATGATATACAGAATTTAAACAGATCAATTTCAAGTGAAAAAATAGCAAATGCCATCAAAAGTCTATCAACCAAGAAAAGCCCAGGACTGGATAGATACACAACTGAGTTCTTCAAGACCTTTAAAGAAGAATTCATACCAACACTCTACAATTTACTTTAGGAAATAGAAAAAGAGGCAGAACTTCCAAACTCATTCTATGAGGCCAAAATCACTCTGATTCCAAAACAAGGCAAAAACACATCAAAGAAAGAAAACTTCAGACCAATGTCTCTAATGAACATAGATGCAAAAATTCTCAATAAAATTCTGGCAAATTGAATACAAAAATGTATCAAAAAGATAGTGCACCACGATCAAGTAGGTTTTATCCCAGGGATTCAAGTTTGGTTCAACATATGGATATCAATAAATGTAATTCATTACATCAATAGACTTAAAGATAAGAATCATATGGTCATCTCAATAGATGCAGAAAAAAAACATTTGAAAAAATACAGCACCCCTTTATATTTAAAACATTAGAAAAACTAGGGATAATAGGAACAAATATCAACATCATTAAGGCTATCTGTGCTAAACCTCAGGCCAACATCATTCTAAATGGAGAAAAACTGAAGGCATTCCCTCTAAAAACTGCCCTCTTTTACCTTTTCTATTTAACATAATTCTTGAAACACTGGCCAGAGCAATTAGATGAAAAAAATTAAAGGGATACAAATAGGAAAAAAAAGACTCAAATTGGCACTATTGCTGATGATTTGATTCTATACCTGGAAGACCCTAAAATTTCCACCAGAAAACTTCTAGAACTAGTAAATGAATTCAGCAAAGTAGCTGAAAAACCAACACCCATAAATCAAAGGAATTTCTGTATATCAGTAAAAAATCTTCTGAGAGGGAAAACTACTCCATTCTCAATAGCCTCAAAAAAACAAAAAAAAAAACAAAAACAAAAAAAAAAAAAAAAAACAACCTTGGGAATCAACTTAATGAAAGACGTGAAAGACTATATAATGAAAATTACAGAACGCTAAAGAAAGAAATAAAAAAAGACTTTAAGAAGATGAGAAGATCTATTTTGTTCTTGGATAGGCAGAATTAATATTATCAAAATGACCATACTTCCAAAAGCACTATACAGATTTAATGCAATTCCAATCAAAATTCCAATGGCATTCCTCATAGAAATAGAAAAAGCAATCATGAAATTCATCTGGAAAAATAAGAGACCCAGAATAGCTAAATCAATCTTTAGCAGAAAGAGTGAAGCAGGTGGCATCACTATACCAGACCTTAAACTATTTTACAGAGCAATAGTAACAGAAACAGCATGGTATTGGCACCAAAACAGACTGGTAGACCAATGGTACAGAATAGAGGACACAGAAACTAACCCACAAAACTACAATTATCTTATATTAGATAAAGGTGCCAAGAACATGCATTGCAAAAAAGCCTCTTCAACAAATGGTGCTGGAAAACTTGAAATCCATATGCAATAAAATGAAATTATACCCCTATCTGTGACCATGAACAAAACTCAATTCAAAAAGGATCAAGGACTTAGGAATACAACCAGAGTTGCTGCATTTAATAGATGAAAAATTAGGCCCTAATCTCCATCATGTGGGATTAGGCCCCAACTTCCTTAATAAGACTCCTGTGGCACAAGAATTAAAATGAAGTATCAATAAATGGGATGGAATGAAACTAAAAAGTTTCTTCTCAGCAAAACAAACAATATGTGAGGTGAATATAGAACCTACATCTTGGGAGCAAATATTTACCCCTCACAGATCAGATAGAGCACTAATCACTAGGGTTTATAAAGAACTCAAAAAGCTAGACACCAAAAACAAACAAACAAACAAAACAAAACAACAACAACAATAAAAACAAATAACCCAATCAATAAATGGGCCAAAGACCTGAAGAAACACTTCTCAGAAAATGATGCACAATAAATCAACAAACACATGAAAAAATGTTCACCATCTCTAGCAATTAGAGAAATGCAAATCAAAACCACTCTTAAGATTTCATCTCACTTTACAAACAACAATAAGTGTTGGCAAGGATGTGGGGGGAAAGGTACACTCATACACTGCTGGTGGGACTGCAAATTGGTGCAGCCAATATGTAAAGCAGTATGAAGATTTCTTGGAAAATTGGGAATGGAACCACCATTTAACCCATCTATTCCTCTCCTTAGTCTGTACCCAAAGGACTTAAAAACAGCATATGACAGGCACACAGCCACATCAATGTTTATAGCAGCACAAATCACAATAGATAAATTGTGGAACCAACCTAGATGCCTTTCAGTGGATGAATGGATAAAAAATATGGCATATATATACAACAGAATATTACTCAACAATAAAAGAGTAAAATTATGGCATTTGCAGGTAAATGGATGGAGTCAGAGAAGATAACGCTAAGTGAAGTTAGCCAATCCCAAAAAACCAGATGCAAATGTTTTCTTTGATATAAGGAAGCTGATTCATAGTGAGATAGGGAGAGGGAGCACCAGAGGAATAGATGAACTCTAGATAGGGCAGAGGGGTGAGAGGGGAAGGTAGGGTGTATGGGGTAGTTAATGATGGTTGAATGTGATAATCATTATTATCCAAAGTACATGTATGAAGACATGAAATTGTGTGAGTATGCTGTGTATACAACCAGAGATATTGAAAATTGAGCTCTAAATATGTAATAAGAATTGTAATGCATTCTGCTGTTACATAAAAATAAATAATAAATAAATGAAAACTGTAAAAAAAGAAAATCTTCCCAGTAAAATCCTTTCTCACAATGATACTAATCATGAGTGAAGTACCAACACCAGTGCCCTGTATATTGTTTTTATCTCAGTAAACAAAAACTGAGTTCAATGACAAAAAAAAATAGTTCTCAAAGATGTCTTTGTGTAAAGTATAAAAATTAGTTAATGCAGCTACTATTATTTAGATAGGTCTTACCCAAAGTTCATGTATTAAATGCTTAGTGCCAAGGGTTTTTGTATTGGGAAGACATCGATTTTTATGAGGTGAGGCCTAGTGGGATGTCTTTCAGTCACTCATTGGAGAGCATGTAACTAAAATGGAATGTGTACCTTGATATTTTGTTTGCTCTTTGACTTCCTGGCCATGAGGTGATTTGCTTTGCTTTGCCACATGTTTCTGCCATGGTGTGCTCCAATACCTTCAACCCAAAGCCAAAAGGAGAATCTGTTATCAACTGTAACCACCAAAACAGTGATTCAAATTAGTTTTTTCTCTATATCAGTTGATTATCACAGGTAGTTTTTAGAGTAAGTAAAAAGTGACTCACTTGGGCTGGAGTTGTGGCTCAGCAGTAGAGCACTCGCCTAGTGCATGTGAGGTCCTGAGTTAGATCCTCAGCACCACATTAAAAAAAACGGATTCATTTACTGGGTAAACAAATGCCAATCATGGCAAATAGCTTAAATGTATTTGAAAACTGTTCATCAAAATTTAAAGCACTTAAATTTTGTTGAATGTTAAAAAGCATTTAAACTGTTCATTTAAAGCAGTGGATTTTAGGTTTAGCTGCACATGGTAATTCCATCACAACCTTTATAAATCTCTGCTGTCACAATCCCACTCCAGGGATTTGGATTTTATTTATTTATTGCAAATTGAGTTTTAGGAATTTCAAGGGGACTGTACTACTTATCCAGGGCTAAGAATGACTGATTTTGGATTAGACATGTATTAGTTGTTTGTGTGGATTCGACCTTTGTAGCATCTCAATGCAGAAGCATCTTGGGAAACAGATTTACCCTATTAAAATTAAGAGATGACTTCCCAAACATACTCAGATGTTGGGTTAAATTATAGCTGGAGAAAATGTCTTATCAGCAGATCAGTATTGGACACTTCCTTTCACATTAAGAGGTTGGTTCAGGCACAGTGTTTTCAGGTAGTCTAAATTAAAAACTATAAATAGTCTACATACACCAAAGAGGAATGAAAGTTTGCATATATATATTGAGTGCAATAAACACATTCTCAAATTTATTCCAAGATAAGAAAAAAATCACTGAGCTTTCATTTCTTAAACATAACTCTAAGATATTTTTTTGGTATTATTCCATGTTTCCCCAAACTGTTAAGTGTTGTCTTTTGAGCATTCATAATTGTAAAAAGTTCTAGAGGGGTATGAATCTAAAAGAAATCCTGCATTTATTGCAGAAGTCTCATTTCATTTCCTTGATGTTCTGAAGATCTGCATGATTAATGTGGTCTAGAAAAGGTATTTGAGTTTTGGACTCAGGCAGTAGTGATTTTGAGTTCCGTCCCAGATTGGCATTTTAATAGATATAGGGCTTGAAAGGTAGATTGGCAGATTGAAAAATTGCAAAAAACAGCTTTAGGTTTTTATGATTCCCCCTGACATTGTTCTTTTTATAGCTATTTACGTTGAGAGGCAGAGTCTCTTTTACAAAATTTAGATATAGTTTGGCATGTAATTTGACAAAAAATGAATATGAGAGTGTACCAGTTTTATGTCCAGGACTACAATTTCTTGAATACTGCTGCAGTCTGGCTGGGCACAAATCACCAAGCCACCACAAAGCACTTGTATGTTCAAACAGGAAACTTTATTGCTTGAACTCCACCAGCACTCCATGCAAACTCCCTGGGAACTCTTCCAGCTCTCCCACGGGCTCCATGCCTACCCTCTCGGACCCCATGGGAACTCAACAGGAACTCCAAAGTAGCCCGAGGCAGCAAGAGCCGTCCTATTGCCAGACAGTAAAGGTCTATATACAATTGAATACACAGCTTAACATAACCATCATCATCTCAATGGCTCACTGGCGTCACCTCTCAACCACTCCTTTCTGGCAAAATGCCATGCTTCATCCCTACTCAGCTGTGGCCCTCAACATCTCCCCCTCTCTGTTTAATTAAAAAACAAGCATGTGGCTTAGGGAACCTGCCTGTCTTAGGTTGTCCAATACTACATATGGTCCTTACCTGTCATCGGATGTGCTGACCTCAAGGCGTCAGCCTCCTGTCTTAGGTTTGTACCATTGCAATTGGATCTTATCCATCATTGACTACTGGTCCAGCATACAGCCATACTTGTGGATAGGCCTTTGCACCAGTGGGGGAGTGAGGTTCTTTGCCTCACCTCTGTTGGTCTCCAAATTTGGCCTTGGTGTCAGTGGGGGGGGGGGTGAGGTTATTTGCCTCACCTCTGTTGGCCCCCAAATTTGGCCTTGGTGCCAGTGGGGGGTGAGGTTCTTTGCCTCATTCTGTTGGCCCCCAAATTTGGCCTTGGTGCCAGTGTGGGGGTGTGAGGATCTTTGTCTCACCTCTGTTGGCCCCCAAATTTTAGACCATCACAAGCAGAAGGGAGGAGGATGCAAATTGCCATGACACCAAGCCAAATGATGGTTCTTTTTGGAAAAATTGGACCACCGATGACACCATCAGCAAAGATACCCCAGCACTCCACAATTTGCTGCACCAACAGATAGTTCACAATGCATACAAGGGATTCATAGTCCAGGCAAGTTCTGCAAGCAGTTCAAAGCAGAGGAATCCATTAATATGTCCATTTCCTCCCAAAGTAAATTGACTCCTTGATTGAGCATCACTTGTTGAGTTATTATTCATTGATGCATCAGTTTATACAGTTTACTGTGATAGCTATCGAAGAAGCTGTAGTTTGGTTTTATCTTTGTCTTCACCGGCACTAGGATGAAGATAGGAATTCTGGCAATGATGGCTAAAAAAATTATGTAACATTCCAGCAGGCACTAAGAAAACAATTTTCTGAACAATTTACATTATCCTGAGCAGAATTATTAAATATAATGAAAAGGAAAGGTGAAAGTAAGCAAACAGATCTGTTAACCACCTTTAAAAACAATCCTCAACAGCTGTTTATCCAATTTAAATTAAACCATTTAAATCACGTGAATAAAAAAAAAAAATTTGGATCCATTTTTTCATGAGCGCTCCTCATATATGATATATGGACATATGCACATACAGACATACAACACAAAACACAAGTGTGCACACATAATACAATACATACAATACATAACATAATAGTAAAGGCCTTATAGCTTTTCACAGGTGAAATCTCCATTGCAATGTTTAAAATCTCCAGAGTCAAAATTAGAACTGAACAGAAAAACATTAACCTAGATCTGTATGAGCTCAAAAAACAAAATAGAACTTCATGATGTTGGAAAAGGCAATAATAAAATAGATATTGAAAAAAGCATCCTGGTTACCACCTGGGTTTGACTCTTCTTTTGATATCTCATCCTTCTTCCTGTAACTTGCATATGGGTCTGAAGGTATTCCCACAAGCAAGCCCCAAGGTTTTTTACATTTGAAATAGGCTTTAATGGTGTTCATTATTCATTAGACTCCAGGTGTGGGAGAACCACTGTCACAGATGTAAGGATATCAGCTCTTATGGATTTGAGCCAAGTCATCTTTTTTTTGGTCTGTAGAAATTGCTTTAGTTAATCTCTCTGGAATCCAAATCAGCTGCTGTTTTCCCTGTGGAAACACACAAACAGATCCCTGACTCCAGACAATCACTGGATCAGGACCTTTCCATTGTCCTGTTAGAATATCCTTCCAAAGTACCTTGGGCTCATGTACATTTTTTGGACACATGTGCCTTTCTGCAGCACTAAGCCCTGATGAATCCAAATTTAAAAAGTTTAGAGTAAAAAGGGTTATTTTAAGTTTATTTTGGGGGGATATATACCCCTTCCCATTTCCCTCTTTTTGCTTTAATAAGTACATTTTAATAGTTTGATGAGCTCTTTCAACTATGCCTTGTCCCTGTGGATTGTATGGGATTCCTGTTATATGAGTAATGCCAAATGATGAGCAAAATTATTTAAAAGAGGTAGAAGTATAGCCAGGGGCATTATCCGTTTTTAACTGTTTTGGAATGCCCACAGTGGCAAAATTTTGTAAGCAATGAGCTATAACATCTTTAGTTTTTTCTCCAGCATGAAGAGAGCCCATCAAAAATCCAGAAGAAGTATCAACTGTATCAGGCAAATATTTTAATTTTCCAAATTCTGGCAAGTGTTTGACATCCATGTGCCAAATATGGTTAGGTATCAGTCCTCTAGGATTGACTTCAAGATTAACTTGTGGTAAAAAGGTCACACAATTTTGACATTGTTTTATTATTTGTCTAGCTTGTCCCTTAGTTATTTTAAAAGGCTTTGTAAAGTTTTAGCATTGACATGGAACCTTTTATGAAAATCTGTAGCTTCTTCTAGTGTAGAGAAAATATGTATGTCATGTGTAGTTTTATCTGCTAAATCATTACCCAAACTAAGGGCTCCAGGCAATCCTGTATGTGCCCTGATATGTCCTATAAAGAATGGATTCTTTCTGTCCCAGAATAGACTTTGTATAGTGGAAAACAAAGAGAAAACAGTAGAGGAGGGAGAAATCCTACCAGCATCTTTAAGGGATACTATAGCATTAACTATATACTGAATATCAGAAAATGAATTAAATACAGAATCTTTAAACATCACAAAAGCTTGTAATACTGCATTAAGCTCTACCTTTTGAGCTGATTGTTTGGGTACTAAAAATGTAAAATTTGATCAGGGGTAACTACTGCTGCTGTAGCATTATGTGACCCATCAGTGAATATATTTGGAGCATTCATGATAGGTGTTTTTCTTGTCATTTTTGGAAAAACTACAGGATGCAAAGACCAAAAAGACAGCAAAGGATTAGATGTTAAGTGATTATCAAATGAAACATTAGATTTGCACATGATTATTGCCCAAGTATTTCACTTATTAGCTAACTCATCAATTTGATCCATAGTATATGGAGTAATAATTTTATTGGGAGAAATTCCAAACACTCCCTTTGCTGCTTTTATTCCTTTGAGTATCAATTGTCCTACAGCTTCAGGATACCTAGTAAGAATAGTGTTAGGAGAATAAGATAAATGTATCCACAATAATGGACCTTCTTGCCAAAATATGCCTGTAGGAATATTTTTTGTTGGTAGTACAATAAATAATAAAGGCAAACTTATATCAATTCTATCCAAATGCATATTTTCCTTATATGTTTCAATGATTTTTAATGTCTTTCATGCATCAGCCGTTAACATGTGGGGTGAATTTGGATCTGATAGACCTTTTAGGATATCAAATAAAGGTCCCAACTCTCCTGTTGGTAATCCTAGATAAGGCCTTATCCAATTTATGTCTCCTAATAACTTTTGAAAGTCGTTAAGTGATTTGAGTTGACGTACTTGTATTTGAATTTTTGGTGGATGGACCATGGTTGAGTATAATAGAACTCCTAAATAATTAATTGGAAAATTTAATTGTACTTTATCTATTGCTCTCTCTAGATTATAATTTTTTAATAAGTTCCTAAGTGTGGCATAACATTCTAGCAATGTGTTTTTATCTTTGTGTGCTAATAATACATCATCCATATAGTTAAATATTTGTAGTTCAGGATTTTGATTTCTAGGTGGCTGGATTACTTTGTTAACATAAATTCGACACATAGTTGGGCTGTTAACCATCCCTTGAGCGAGTACTTTCCATTCATATCTCTGATTGGGACCTTCATGATTTAGTGCAGGGATAGTAAATGCAAAACTTGGACTATCCTCAGGATGAATTGGAATTGAAAAAAAAAAAACAATCTTTAATATATATAACTAAAACATACCAGGTTTTTGGCAAAGCAGACAATTGGGGAATCCCCAGTTGAGCAGGTCCCATAATAATCATCTCATTATTAATGGCTCTTAAATCTTGCAATAATCTCCATTTACCAGATTTCTTTTTGATGACAAAAATGGGAGTATTATGGGGAGATACATAAGTTTGTATATGTCCCTCCACTAATTGTTGTTTGACCAGGTCATGGGCTGCTTGTATCTTTTCTTTAGTCAGGGGCCACTGAGGAACCCATACTGGTCTCTCTGATTTCCATGTAATTTTTATTGTCTCTGTGACCCCTCCTGAAAATACAATCCATGTCTGTCTGTTCCTTGATCTATTTGTATTCATGCTGTATACCTTGTTCTTGTTCTCCTAATATTTTTCCTTTCCTAAAACATTGTCTATCCATAATAGTGGGCACATTTGAATTGATGTTATTTGTTAATGTTAGTCCTAATTGACCTAGGACATCTTGTACCCATAAATTTATGGGAAGATGATCCAATACATATGGCTGTATAGTTCCTTCACATCCTTCAGGAGCCTTCCAATCTAATACCATTGCACTTCTATGAGGATTAGTCGCCACTCCTAGGTCTTGAAGCATTTGAGTGGCTTGTTGTAATGGCCAATGTTTTGGCCATTCTTGAGGAGAGATGATGCTAAGGTCTGCACCTGTATCCAATAGCCCATTACATTCATGTCCTTGAATATTTAGTTTTAGGATTGGGCAAGAATCTAAATTTAAAGAAAGCATAGCCCAATCTACACCTGTGGAGCCTAATGCCCTGGAACCTCTTTCTACAGTACTACTGGAAAATTTATCATGTAGCCTGAGTATTATTAATAACTGTGCTATTCTATCTCCAGGTGAAATTACTTATATACCCTTTGGAGAACTGGCTATAATTTTTATTTCACCTTCATAATCGGAATCAATTACCCCAGGACTTTTCAAAAGTCCTTTTAGAGTAGAAGAACTGCGTCTCAATAATAAGCCTACTGTTCCTTTGGGAAGAGGTCCTTTTACCCCTGTAGGGATGATTCGAACTCCCATCTCTGGAGTTAGTACTGTTCTGGTGGAGGCACAGATGTCCAACCCTGCGCTCCCTCTGGTTTGTCTATTGAGGGATCTAATGGATAATGTGTCCTGTGCACTACCCTGATGGTGTTGCTGGGTTCCTCCAGTGCCCCATATATTTGTGGTCGTGGGCCCCAGATCATTGGGCCCTCCTGTCCATTTTTTGGCAATGGAGCCCGATGCCTTTCTCCAGGATATCGTGGATAGACACCTGGTTTTTGTTCATTTTTTAATAATGGAGTAACCTCTATGGTGGTTTGAGAATGGCATTCATTAGCCCAATGTCTCCCTCTACAGCATCGTGGGTAAATACACGGTATTCTACTCCTTTGATACCTAGTTTTGTTAAAACCTCCTCCTATGGGGCAAGTCCTTCTAAAATGTCCTGTTTGTTCACAATTGTAGCATGTTTTTGGCCTGGCATCTAAATCCTGTTGTACTGCAGCTGCCAAGACTTGCCCTTGTTCATTAATGTCTCTACATAATTTAATGTATGTGTTTAAATCTTCATGTTTCCATGGTCTAATGACTTCTCTGAACCAATGATTTGCTTGCTCATAAGCCAGTTGTTTTATTAATGGCATTGCTTGTTCTGTATTCCCCAAAACTATGGTAGCTGTCTGAATAAGCCTATGTACAAATTCAGCGTAAGGTTCATTAGCTCCTTGTATTACCTTAGATAATGGACCTTGTAATCCTCCATGTCCTTATAAAGTCTTCTATGCTCTAACCGCATCTACAGCAATTTGTAAGTATATGGCAGGATCATATGCAATTTGTTGCTGCTGACCCTCATAAGGTCCCTTTCCTAACAACATATCTAGATTTCTCTGAGGATAACTGGCTGCTGCATTTCGCCTAGCCATCTCCTTGCAAAATTCCTCATTGGCAACCTTTCATAACAGGTATTGTCCTCCATTTAGCACAGCTTTACACATACTAGTCCAATCTGCTGGAGTCATGTTCAAGTTGGTAATGCATTCGACCATGCTTACAGTGAAGGGTGCTTGAGGACCATAGGTTGTTACAGCCTCTTTTAGCTGCTTCACTGTTTTGAAATCTAAACCATGGTGATTTCACTGCCCTCCTGCCTGCTCAAATACAGGGCATGCTAATATTTGAGGTCCTGTCTCAGGATCCCATCTATCAACTATGGGGGTTGGGGGCCTCTCAGCATATGGAGGTGGCGCTGTTGGTTGGACACTTATGCCCTCTGGTGATACGTGTTAGTAGCAGTCTCTTGTTGTAACTTTTCCCCTGATGGCTTTTTCTTCTCTAAACTTTCTTCCTCTGTCTGACTAACTCGAGAGACCTTCTCTTTTACTTGAATCAATATGTCTTTTCCTTCCTCTACCATTGTCTGAACTGAAGGCTTTGGACTAAGCAAACAATATACTAACGTCCACAATGGTAATGTGCCAACTGGCAGAGTTCCTGGGCTTTTCTTTTCTAATCTGTTAAAATCTTCACCATGATGGTTCCATTGTGATATATTTAACAATTCCTCCTTGAAAAGCCATGGTCTACATTTTTGTATTGTATCAATGTATGCCCTGACTGCTCTTGATTTTACTTGGATGCCTCCTTCCTCTAACAATTTACTTAACACTCTTTCGGTTTGTTTCTTACTAATTTCTGATCCCATATTTCTACTATAACTATAATACAACCCAACAAGATAACACCAAACAAAACCGAAACAGAATGAAACAAAAATGGAACAACAAAAAATCATTATATCAGCCTTTCTATCCTCCTGAAATGTCCATCCGTCCTTTCTCCCTATCTGTTCCTCAGACACAAATAGTTTTTTTCTCAGATGTGAGCAGTTTTTCTTCCATCTCACCCATCTCCAGGGACAGGCAACTTAAAACAAAAGTGAAACAAAATGAAAGAATAATCTTAAAATAGCTACCCATCCTCTTGCCCTGCCCTCAGGGGCGAGCAGTTTACCTTATCACTTACCCCTGGTCGTTCCCCCTGCGGGCCATCAAATGCCACAGTCTGGCTGGGCTCAATTTATGGGCCACTTATCAAGCAGAAATGAACTTTATTTTTAGAACATACATGCCGCACCACACAAGCTCTTCAGGAATTCCCTCAGAGCCCAACTGCCAATACTGGCTTCCCACGAGCCTCTCAACCCCCTACTCCTCCTGCTTTTGAAGCCGATTGGCTCGGTCGCATGGGCGGAACCAAAAGAGTCCCCCAGTGAGCAGTTCTGTGGTCTGAAAGGGTGGGGAAACAGCCCAATGAGCATCACCGCAGAGGAGCCAATCAGGTGGCAGCTGGAAGTTTGCTGGGGCCACAGTGAGCCAATCAGCTGGAAGTTTGCTGGGGCCCCTTTGGCTGTGGCTCTCAACAGCAGACAATTGGGGAATCCCTGATAGAGCAGGTCCCATAATAACCATCTCATTATTAATGGCTCTTAGATCTTGCAATAATCTCCATTTACCAGATTTCTTTTTAATGACAAGAATGGGAGTATTATGGGGAGATACGGAAGGTTGTATATGTCCTTCCGCTAATTGTTGTTGGACCAGGTCATGGGCTGCTTGTATCTTTTCTTTAGTCAGGGGCCACTGAGGAACCCATACTGGTCTTTCTGATTTCCAAGTAATTTTTATTGTCTCAATGACCCCTCCTGAAAACCCAATCCATGTCTGTCTGTTCCTTGATCTATTTGAATTGGTGCTGCTATACCTTGTTCTTGTTCTCTTAATCTTTTTCCTTTCCTAAAACCTTGTCTAGCCATAATAGTGGGTGCATTTGGATTGATGATGTTTGTTAATGTCAAACCTAATTGATCTAGGACATCTCGTCCCCATAAATTTATAGGAAGATGATCCAATACATATGGCTGTATAGTTCCTTCACATCCTTCAGGATCCTTCCAATCTAATACCATTGCCCTTCTATGGGGATTATTCAGCACTCCTAGGCCTTGAAGCATTTGAGTGGCTTGTTGTAATGGCCAGTGTTTTGGCCATTCTTGATGAGAGATAATGCTAAGGTCTGCACCTGTGTCCAGTAGCCCATTAAATTCATGTCTTTGAATATTTAGTTTTAGCACTGGGTGAGAATCTAAATTTAAAGATAGCATAGCCCAATATACACCTGTGGAGCCTAATCCCCTGGAACCTCTTTCTATAGTACAACTGGAAAATTTATCATGTAGGCTGGGTATTATTAATAACTGTGCTATTCGATCTCCTGGTGAAATTACTGATATACCCCTTGGAGAAATGGCTATAATTTTTATTTCACCTTCATAATCAGGACCAATTACCCCAGGACTTATCATAAGTCCTTTTAGAGTAGAAGAACTGCATCCCAATAATAAGCCTACTATTCCTTTGGGAAGATGTCCTTTTACTCCTGTGGGAATGATTTGAACTCCCATCTCTGAAGTTAGTACTGCTCTGCTGGAGGCACAGTTGTCCAGCCCTGCACTCCCTTCTGGTTTGTCTGATGAGGGATCTAATGGATAATGTGTCCTGGGCACTACCCTGATGGTGTTGCTGGGTTCCTCCAGTGCCCAATATATTTGTGGTCATGGGCCCGGAGCATTGGGCCCCTCTGTCCGTTTTTTGGCAATGGAGCCCAATGCCTTTCTCCATGATATCGTGGGTAAACACCTGATCCTTGTCCATTTTTTGATAATGGAGTACCCTCTATGGTGGTTTGAGAATGGCATTCATTAGCCCAATGTCTCCCTCTACAGCATCATGGGCAAATACATGGTATTCTACCCCTTTGATATGTAGTTTTGTTAAACCCTCCTCTTATGGGGCAAGTCCTTTTAAAATGTCCTGTTTGTTCACAATTGTAGCATGTTTTTGGCCTGGCATCTAAATCCTGTTGTACTGCAGCTGCCAAGACTTGCCCTTGTTCATTAATGTCTCTACATAATTTAATATATGTGTTTAAATCTTCATGTTTCCATGGTCTAATGGCCTGTTTGCACCAATGATTTGCTTGTTCAAAGTCTAGCTGTTTAATTAATGGCATTGCTTGCTCTGTATCCCCCCCAAACTCTAGTAGATATTTGAATAATCCTATCTACAAATTCAGCGTAAGGTTCATTATCTCCTTGTATTACCTTAGATAATTGACCTTGTAAATCTCCATGTCCTTGTAAAGTCTTCCATGCCCTAACCACATCTGTATTAATTTCTGAGTATATGGCAGGATCATATGCAATTTGTTGCAGCTGATCCTCATAATGTCCTTTTCCTAGCAACATATCTAGATTTCTTTGAGGATAACCGGCTGCTGCATTTCTCCTAGCCGTCTCCGTGCAAAATTCCTCATTTGCAACCTTCCATAACAAATATTGCCCTCCATTTAGCACAGCTGTACACATTCTAGTCCAATCTGCTGATGTCATGTCCAAGTTGGTAATGGATTCGACCATGTTTACAGTGAAGGGTGCTTGGGGACCATAGGTTGTTACAGCCTCCTTAACTGCTTCACTGATTTGAAATCTAAAGCATGGTGAATTTGCTGCACTCCTGCCTGTGCAAGTACAGGGCATGCTAATCTTTGGGGTCCTGTCTCAGGATCCCATCTATCAACTATGGGGGTTGGGGGCCCCCAGCATATGTTGTCTTCATAGGTGGAGCTCTTGGTTGGACACTTACGTCCTCTGGTGATAGAAAGTTGTTAGTAGCAGCCTCCTGTTGTAACTTTTCCCCTCTTGATGGCCCTTCTTCCTTTAAATTTTCTTCCTCTGTCTGACTAGCTTGAGAGACCTTCTCTTTTGCTTGATCTAACTTGTTTTCTACCATAATCTGAACCTCTGACAATTTATTTAACACTCTTTTGGTTTGTTTTTTACGACTTTCTGATCCCATATTTCTACTATAAAGATAACACAAAACAAAACCTAAACAGAACGAAACCAAAATGGAACAAAAATACATTGTATCAATTTTCCTATTTTCTTGAAATGTGTATTCGTGGTCTGTTTCTATCTCTATCTCAGGGGCAAACAACTTCAAACCTTGAGCCAACCATTTTCCCCAGTTTGCCTGAGAAAGTTATAGGGACAGGCAGCTTGAAACAAAAACAAAACAAATCAAAACAAGAACACATTGTGTTTTGAAATTGTCACCCATTCTCTTGCTCTCCTTCAGGGACGAGCAATTTTACTTACCCTCAAGCTTCAGGCATCCCCCGCACGGGCCACCAAATGCTGCAGTCTGGCTGGGCACATATCACCGATCAGCCCAAAGCACTTGTGTGTTCAAACAGGAAACTTTTCTTTGCCCGAACTCCACTAGCACTCCACGCACACTCCCTGGGAACTCTCCCACCTCTCCCATGGGCTCCGCTCAGTCCCCTCAAGAACTCAATGGGAACTCCAAAGTAGCGGGTGCTCCAGGCAGCTAGAGCCGCCCTATTGCTGGACAGTAAAGGTCTATATACAATTGAATACACAGCTTAACATAACCATCATCATCTCAATGGCTCGTTGGCATCACCTCTCAACCCCTCCCTTCTGGCAAAATGCTGTGTGTCATCCCGACTTGGCTGTGGCCCTCAACAGAATACTTCTGATTTTCCTTTAAAAACTCCACTGACTCCATGAGAACAAGCCTATATTAGACTTAAGAAGGATAAGACACCATGGGGAGGAGAATGAAAGACCCCAAGGGGACAACCAACTCTTTCTCAGAAGCAGAGTCACCAAGTAAACAGAACATATGCCTGAAGGAGCCAACGTGAGGCTAAAATAGCCTAAATTAGTCTTAATCATGAATTAAAAATTTCAGCTGTCTCTGAGAATTGTAGACAAAAATATTTTTTCAGTTTTGTGTTCTGCAGCCAGACTTTGAATTTTTTTCACCTGCTACTCGGGGCTAGTGGAATCTGAGCCAGAAATTTGGTTCATTCAGGATTGATGGAATGAGATTTATTTTACCAGAGGCACAGATAATGAGGTGAACTGCATCATCTAAAAGATTTTTTTGTCTAGTTATTGCAAAGCTCTAAATCCATCCTGAGGTTATCTGATATCTGTGTGGCTTTGTCAAAGCTTCATTCAGTCTCACCTTCAGGAGGTGAAGGATTTGTAGAGAGAGTGCTTAGAAACAGCAGAAGCCATGAAATGGGAAGTCTGCAGTTTATGTATTGTGTATAGGGGACAAGTATTGGTTGGAAGGAGCCACAACTTGCTGTGGGGACTTGGACATTTCTATGTTCAGGTATTGAACCTGTGAATTCAGTTCCAACCCTGCTATAGTTTAATATTTTTTTTTCACTATGATCTAGATGGTGACATTTGCTGGCAGCCTGGCCCCTGGTTGTTTTGCCCTGTGCCTGACTGGTTACCTTTAAGTGACCCAGAACCCTGTTTGTGCAGTTCTTGCCTAAACTTTACATTGGCACAGATTAGGTCATTTAGCCAGGGAGGGACAATATAAAATAATCTTGAGTAATTTAAGGGACTCATATTTTAAATACTGTCATCTTTAGCATTCCTTGTCACTCTTTTCCTCCCAGAGGTCACTCATTTTGTACTGTTTTTTTTCAAATATACTGAAACCCTGGTCTTTCCAGATATTTCCTTTATTTATCTATTTTACTACATTATTAAATGTCTAACTATGCTCTTTTCAAATAACAAAGCATTTTAATTCATTTGCACTTAGTTGTTCATGGCATTCAAACAAGGACACAGAGTCAATTAACCAGAGTGGATTCCCCAAACCAGGGCCAACAGAAGGGGACCTTTACAACAGACTACTTGGTGGAAAATCTCTTAGGTTCCCTACTCAAACTTAACTATAATTCCTACCCCAATTGTGCCCAAGATATCCACATAAAGATAAACAAGATGTTCCCCTGAAGGGGACTGGATTTGTGGAATGAGCAGTCTCAATGTGCACACTGGAGGAGATTACCACATGTCCACTATGTTTTGATTTTACTGCTTTAACTTTCTTTATTTCTCAGAGTAGATCAATTGTGGAGAAACCCATGCCATTCCGGGAGAGAAGGGAGCAGTTCTCTGAAGCCAAAGGAACCTTAGCAATGTAGGGAAAGGGTTTTCAGTCCCTTCATTTACTTAAACAAACTACTTTTCCAGTTCAACCTGAGGAAAACTTACCTGTCCTACGTCTCCAGCTGTCAGCTATCAGTAGACTTATCAGCCATCTTACATTCTCAGTAGAGAAGCAGGGTTTCTCAGAGTGCCAGACCTGCCCAAGAAGCCTGGAGGAAGGACAATCTCAGGTCTCTTTAGAGTCACCAAATCTTGGGTCCATTTAGAGTCACCAAATTTTATAATGAAAACTCGATCTTTGTTCCTGATGTTGATCCAATAATGTGAACGATGTTTTGAGAAAAAAGCAAAAAGAGATTTTATTGTTTTGATACCAAAGGAGAAGCAGGGGACTTCTATTCCAGAGGCTGTGATTCTGACAGGGGATAGTGGATCTTTACAGGTGATTCAATATCTACACTCCAACTATACCTTGTCACAAGTCAAAATTTAATTCTATTCTTAAGAGAGAAACTTAAGAAAACTTAATACAGACCTGGATGCCAGGTCTGAAGTCTGGTTTTCTTTGTTCCTGTGGTAAATGAACTGTGGTACATGACATGGTCTAGAACAGACAGAAAGTTAATCTTTTACCCCTATGGTTTGGGAGTAGTGGAGGAAAAGGGAAAATAAAAGTCAGTTTTCAAATAAGCCATAGTTCTAGAGCAGCAAGTTTTATGTTCAAAGTGTTAAAAGGATCCCTCTTACATTCATAGAGAGGAGCACATAAAACATCAAGGTGGAAGTGGGAAATATTAGAAATATCAGTGCTGTAAGAAATTAGACATGCATACAAAAGCTTCCCAGAAAGGAAAAAGTTACTTCTGTAAAAGGATATGGTAAAAAAAAAAGAAAAGAAAAGAAAAAAAATTGCCAAGCAAACACACTGGGCCTGAGGTCTGCCTAGGGTTTTATCTTTAATGCAGCACTGCCCCTTGTTCTGATAGGAGGTATTTTGAGTTACAATCTATGCAATTTGCTAACTTAAAATTGTGAAGTTGAAAAAAAGGCTATAATCATGATTAGATTACATACTTTATAGGTATTATTAAAGGAAAAGTTATAACAAAAGGGGAGATGTTGAGGGATGTCCAAAATGGCTACATTTCAACCACATGGGTTAGATTAGAGCAAACACATTTTTGTCTGATTTATACTGTAAAATAACTTTTTTTGATTGATTATTCTAGTGTAGTTCATCTCTTTGCTGAATTTCATTTTAATACATTTCTTCTTCATGAAATCTTTTATTTAGAATGTTATTTTTTATTTTAGGCATTTGATTGTGAACTCTTTTAGCTTTTGTTTGTTATGTAAGGTTTTTATTTCATAATCAAATCTGAAATTTAGTTTTTCAGGGTATAGTACTCTTGGCTTTCATCCATTTTCTTTCAATGCTTGGTATATATTATTGTAAGACCTCCTAGCTCTGTCTGGGTTTAAAAATAAGCTGAGATTCAAATTGGTTTCCCTCTAAATGTTACTTGAGTTTTTCACCCCCTCTGGCAGCCTTTAGAGTTCTATCCTTATTCTGTATATTAGACTTCTTCATAATAATGTGTCTTTGTGTGGATATGTTGTAATTTTGTATTTTTATGGTCCTGTAAGCTTCTGGTATTTGATTTTCCATTTTATTCTTAAGGTTTGGGAAATCTCCAGACATTATTTCTTTGAAAAGATTATGCTTTCCTTTGGTTTGTATCTCTGAGCCTTTGTCATAAAGAGGAGCACATAAAACACCAAGGCGGAAGTGGGAAATATTAGAAATATCAGTGTTTAAGTTTGGTCTTTTCATGTTCTCCCATATTTCTTGGTAGTTCTCTTTATAATCTTTTAACATTTTTTTGTGCTCAACTTTATTTTTTCAGATTATATATTTTGTCTTCATTGACTGAGACTGTCTTCCAGATCATCTAGGCTTCTGATGATACATTCCAATGATTTTTTTATTAGACTTATTGATTCTTTCATTTTGAGAATTTCTGTTTATTTCCAGAATGTCTTTTTATTGAAGAGATCTTTTGTTACCTATATTTGCTTCCTTACATCATCCTTTAACTCACAAATCAGTTTAATTATGAACATTGTAAATTCTTTCTCCCATTTCTTCCACTGTCATGTTGATGGAATCTGTTTTTGACATATTTTGGTTTGTTTGTTTGGTTTCTTTGATTTTTTTATGTTATTTTTATGTCTACCCATTTAAAAGTTGATTTTGAAACAGCAGGGTTTCTACCTTAGGGAATTATAGTGTCCAGAAATCTTTCCAGTATCTCACAATTGGGAGTAGGCAGAAGAAAAAAAAACAACAATGAAAGGAAGAAAAAAAACTTTGCAAACAATTTACAGCATTCAAATAAATAGCTCTTGCAGCAGTGAAATCTACATTGTTGATTGTTACAATACTCTGGAGTGATATGATCAGTTATTGCCCATGATGAAAATAGTAAGTTTACCTAAGGATTTAAAATTGACATGGTAACCAGAGACATAACAGAAGTGATGTAAGATGTGATGATTCTAAGGGAGAAGGAGCAAAAAAAAAGTCAAAATTTAAATAAGGAGTGGAAGAGACAAAATTACAGGTTTACTGTTAATGGAGGAAAAGGGAGAAGGAGGGTCAAAGGAAACTGACAAGTGAGAGAGAGAAAAAAACAATAAAAACAAAAATAAAATAAAACTAGAAAAAAAAAACAAATAAAAGACAAAAATAAAAATATGTTGAATAGAAATAAAAGCTTACAAAACAAAATTAACATATACAAATCAACTATAATAGTCTTTGAGATATTGATCCAGGAAAAATAACTGCTTTTAAATAAATGGTAGAAATGAGAAAAATAAGAATATATGACTATGTATATGTATCCAGTTAAAGATAGAATTCTTTAAGAGGAAAAGAAGAAGAGATGGGGCAGTAGTAAAGGGTTTGTAGATTCAAAGGTGAGTTAGGTATAGGCAGAGGTGACATGGGATGTGTTTTTAAGAGGCAAGAAGAACAAAACAAAACAAATTAAAAATGGAAGTAAAATAGTTAAAGGAAGGGTGAGAGACAGCAGTAGGGTTTGACTCTTGGCAAGAAGAAAGAGAGAAGTAGAAAAAAAAACCAGAGTTGTGAAACAGCCAAGAGGAAGTATATCCAACATTCTCTAATCAAAGACCTATTCTTCCAAAAAATAAAAAAAAATGATTAAAAATTTTTTTAAAAATTAAAAATATTTAGCACTAAATAAGAACAACAACAAAAAAGCTATCTTAAGGAAATGCTAAGAGCTAAAAAAAGTATGTGCACAAAAGCATAAATATATAAATATCCATAATTTCTCAATCAGTACACATTCAAAAAATAACAAAAGTGTTAGGTTCAAAAAATCAGGCTGGATGCAAAGTTAATGGATTATCAAAATCTTTAATTTAGGAATGGGATTACATCCATAGCAATTCACCCACTCTCCTGGTAGAAAATGAGCCATTGGCCAAAGGAGGAGTCTGGACGTAAATAGATTATACTGAGAGGTGATTTAGTGAGACTGTCAGTTTGGGCACTAAGTAATTAGGGTTTTTGGGTTGAGGGGTCTGTGGCCAGCACCTAGAAAGAATTTATCTTGGAATAGATTAGTGTTTACAAAGGATATCATTCTGGGTTTGATAAAACACTTTCTCTCCACCAGTTGTCAGCATCTAAAAGGGATTTATCTTGAAAGAGATGAAAACTGTCAATGTATAGCTTAATTTGCACTCCCTTTTCCCAAGCCACACTATCTTGGGGTTTTTCATTTTTCCTATATAACATTCCAGACTCTGAAGGAAGAAAAGAATTGGAGTTGAAGGTCTCTCACTGCTTTTTTTTTTATGGGAGGGGGGTGATGTAGGGAAGTGAGCTTCCTTTCAGAGTCCTAGAAATGAATATAGAGTCATGCAGAGGGGGATATGGGGGGGGGAGTTCCAAAACTATTGTGAATGAGAGTGATGTCATTTCTTTTTATGTTATTCCAAAAGATCAGGCAGTGAGTGGCAGGAGGAAATTTACTTTGAGATGTCTTCTGGCAGATGTGACTAAACTGATTACTTTATTAAGCAAATGTAATGCTAAAATAGGGAAAGAAAAACACTATAATATTATGTGAAAATTAACTAATTTGTTAGGTTAAGGGAAACAATCGTAGCCTATAGAATGAATAATAATTAGCTTACTGGTGTTAGCAGAATAATTCAAGCATAAAATGAGGAGAATAACTAAACTGTTAGTGCTAAGAAAATGGTTTTGGTATGTAATATAACTGAATACTCTACTATTCTTAATTAAGTCCCAATCAGATTTGAGATATTCTTCCCCTAATTTTAGGGATCTGGTTCCTTTGGAGCATAGTAAGCATAATTAATCTTGGGACCATATTTTCCTGGTGGTTTAGTCATTTCAATCCTGCTCAATTTATTATAAAAAAATAAGAGCAGAGATACAATTAACAGTATAGTTAAGACTAGTAATCCACCTATATGTGTATAAAAGTACTTAAAATAGTTAAAAGAGGAAATTGCCCCAAATTCTTCATTATCAAAAGTAGGTGTTTTGGCATTTACCATGGCCAGGACCTGAGATTATAATTTTAACACATCTAAAGAAGCATTATGAAAAGAATCATGTCCCATAAGATGATTGTGAACACTTTGACATTGAATATCAGTGTTATTGTATATAAATCTAGTAACACAAAAGTAAGTAGTATTATAATGGCATTGGAGTCTCTGAGTCCACTGTAAATCTTGTACTTGTTACCTTAGCCATATAACAGAATCTTTTAGTTCCTGGACCTTACTCCAAATTTCCTGCTCAATATGTACTTGAGTTTGCCAGATTTCAGCATAAATCTTATGAAATTGCTGAAGATAATGCATTATTTTGACCTCTTGGTGTAAGGCCATTGCTGCTGTGGAGGCTGAGACAAAGATGCCAGACAAACCAACAATTCCAGCTATTAACAACATGATAAATTATATCACCATGCTTTAAATGCCTTAGCAAGTCTTGCATTAATGCTGCTGAAGGTGTTTTCTGTCACAGTTCTTCTAATTTTACAGGCAGCCTTTTGAGAATCATAACAGTTTGTTCTGTGCTCTGCCATAGGGTTCAATTGATATAAGCTGCAAAATACAATTTTTTCATTTGACATAATATACATTTTGGAAGGCATTATATAGTATTTGGATGGGCCCAGATAATAACACATAGGAATTTAATACACATGCTGTGAAGTAGAATTCTTTAATCTTGGTGAATGTTTTTTAGCATTATGAGTAAGGGAATAATTTGGGGGCTGTTCTGGTCTAGTGTGTGCTGTTATTGGAATAGATAGTATTTTGTCATGGAGGGAAATATCAGTTAGAGAAGTAAGAAAAATTAATGTACAGAGGTCAGTATAATATTTGTAGGCAGGGATAAATAAAACCCTAAACAACAACAACAACAACAATAACAACATCAAAAACACCAAAAAAGCCCTCAGAAGTTAGGGGACATCAGGCCTGTGAGATTGACACAAGTATACATCTTAACCTCTGTTTTTTCTTTTTTCATAAATATCCAGGCCTGGCTGTATTTTTGTTAGGACTGTCTTTTGCTAGATGTTCAAGACCAAGCTGGTAAAATTGACCTTATTACTCTCTGCTCTTAAGAGTCAGTTGAGACTATTCCTGCCAACTGGGATATCCAAGCCAGAGCCAAGGCTCAGACATAAGATAGCTCTGCCAATTCACAGGTTAACCTAGGCAAAGGTTAGACACCAGAATGCCCTGCCAACTGGCAGACCCACACCAGAGCCCAGGTCCAGCTCACCTCCATCTTGGGACACTGCAGCCATCACCATAGCCCTCCCCACATAGTAGCCTCTACCTTGGGACAACAGATAGGGCCAGGAGGCAGCTGAATATCTAAACAGTCAACCTACCCTTTCAGCCCCATCTCTGAAACTGGTTGCAGTCACCTTGGGACCTCCCAAGGCTATCTTGATTAACCACTTCTATTGCCACCATCATCTTTAGTTGTGGTAATGTTTATCATGGGGCACCAGCTGGAGACTAGAAGCCTAACACCAAGGTGAGGTACAAGTAATCTGTAGGGACACTATAAGATTGTAGGATAGAAAGAGCAATACCTCAGATCTGCTCTTCAAAAAAGAAAGACACATAGAAAACATGAAAAAACAAGGAAGGAATGACTCTAATAAGCCAAGGTACTAAAATAATAAAATCCATGGACAGTACAGCTGATGAAATATCAAAGAAGGACTTCAAAATGTACATAATTCAAATGATCTGCAAATTAAAGAATGACATAAACAAGCAAATACAGGCAAAAAATGAGCACATCAACAAAGATAAGAGAGCAAATACGAGTATCAAAAGATTACTTCAAGAAAGAGAGAGAGATTCTGAAAAAAGAATCAGAAATCTTTGAAATTGAAGAAACAATAAGTGAAATAAAAAACTCAATAAAAAGCATCACCAACAGAATAGATTACTTGGAAGACAGCAACAGATATGAAGACAAAATATATAATTTTGAAAGTTGACCACAGAGTGAAGATGGTAGGAAACCATAAACAGAAAATCAAGAATTGTGGGATAGCATCAAAAGACCAAATCTAAGATTGATTGGGATAGATAAAGGCACAGAGATTCAAACCAAGGGAATTCACAATCTCTTCAATAAAATAATGTCAGAAAATTTCCCAAACATGAAGAATGAGTTAGAAAACCATATACAAAAGGCTAACAGGACACCAAATGTAGAAAACTCCAGCATATCTACACCAACACACATTATAATGAAAATGCCTAGCATACAGAATAAGAATAGCATCTTAATGGCGACAAGAGAGAGGAATCAGATCACACATATAGGGGGAGATGAATTTATATCTCAGCAGATTTTCTAACTCACATCCTCAAAGCCAAGAGTTTCTGGAACAACATATACCAAGCTCTGAAAGAAAATTGATGCCAACCAAGAATCATATCCAGCAAAATTAAGCTTCAGATTTGATGATGAAATAAAAACTTTTCATGATAAACAAAATTTAAAAGAATTTACAGTGAAAAAGTTTGTACTACAGAGCATTCTCAGCAAAATATTGCATGAAGAGAAAGTGAAAAACAACAATAAAAATAAGCAAATGGAGGGAATACTGTAAAGGAAAGACCAACCAAAGGAGAAACCAAGTCAAGTTAAAAACCAAAAATAAACCAAAATTACTGGGAATGCAAATCATATTTCAATAATAACCTAGAATGTGAATGGCTTAAACTCATCAATAAAAGACATGGATTGAAATATGGGATAAAAAAGACTCAACAATATGCTGCCTTTAAGAGACTCATCTCACTGGAAAAGACATTGACAGGCTGAAGGTGAAAGGGTGAAAATAACATATCACTCACACGGACCACTAAAACAAGTAAGAGTTTCCATCCTCACATCAGATAAAGTGGACTTCAAACCAAAGCTAGTGAAAGGGGATAAATAAGGACATTTCACATTGGTGAAGGTATTCATACATCAACAAGACATAATAACCATACATATCTATGCCCCAAACAATGGGACATCTATGTATATCAAACAAACCCTTCTTAACTACAAGAAACAAATAGACCACAACAAAATAATACTAGGTGGCTTTAATACACCTCTCTCACCACTGGATAGGTCTTCCAAACAAAAGCTAAACAAAGAAACTGTAAACTCAGTAATAATATAATTAATAAGTTATAATTCACAGACATATATAGAATATTGCATTCATGAAGAAGCAAATACACTTTCTTCTAAGAAGTATATGAATTCTTCTCCAAAATAGACAATGTTATGCCACAAAGCAAGTCTTAGAAAATACAAAAAAAATAGATACTCCCCTGCATTCTATCTGAACATTATAGAATGAATTTAGAAATCAATGTTGCACCTCTGATCCTAGGGTTCCCCAAGCCAATATATTTCAGCACTTATAGAACTTTTCACACAGTGTATTTTTCTGCTACCCCCAACTCCTGCCTGGTGCTCAGGTCAAATTCTGTTCCTCAGCCTAATCTTATGTATGCTAACATTTCCAGGATTTAAGGCTTTGCATCTGATATTGAGTATCAGTAGTGTGATTTTCCTTTCACTCACCTCCAAGAGAAGTAGTTTCCTTGCTATTTGAGTCCTGAGTCATTTAGCTTTGAGAACTGTCACTTCCTGTTAATCTGCCATCTTTTTTCTTCCCCTGGTCCATTTTTTGGGGTGGGGGGTGTACTGGGGATTGAACTCAAGGGCACTCAACCACTGAGCCCTATTTTGTATTTTATTTAGACAGGATCTCACTGTATTGCTTAACACCTCATTTTTTTATGAGACTGGCTTTGAACTTTCAATTCTCCTACTTCAGATTTCCAGAGCTGCCAGGATTATAGCCTTGCACCACCACACCCAGCTCCCTGCCCCATTTTCTTATGTACCTTTCTATATACCCTGTGCATCACTTCTCTTTGTAAACTATTTGTTGACTTCTTGAATTATAAGAAGTTGGTATGCATAAGTAAAGTTTTTTTTTCTATTCTGGTAGTTACATAAAATTATTGAACATGGATGGGTAATTGTAGGGTGCAGTAATTTATAGAAAGTTAATAAGCAGTATAGGTGATATTCTGGGGCTTATTACTGATATCTGAATCAGATGAAAGACTGCAGGTTTGAACCCTGGGCTTGTGGCATCTGGACTGACAAGTGTCAAAAATGAATTATTGGGTAACCAATTGTTAGGAATGTTGTTGATGTTCTGCAAATTTGTTGTTAGAAATGGTTGTGGGGGGCTGGTATTGTGGCTCAGCAGTAGAGTGCTAGCCTAGGGTGGGCGGGACCTGGGTTTGATCCTCAGCACCACATAAAAATAAAGGTATTGTGTTGTGTCCATCTATACCTAAAAAAATAAATATTAAAAAAAGAAATGGTTGTGGGGGTGGTAAAAGACATTATAGTTCAGAACCTTAAACTTGCTTTTTCTATGTTCTTATTTTATGATTAGAATTGTGACCCTGGAAAAGGGAGAATTTTCACATTGTGTATATGGAAGCTAGTGTGTGATGCTCACAGAATTTTTTTCTTAATTGCTTAGGTTTTTCTTACTTACTGCATAGGTGTGAACTATGTAGGGTTACAACTTTACAATGAGAGTGCTCCCTGAGTTTGGGAATATATCTATTTTCATGCATCTGTTTTTTGTGAACTGTAAATACAACAGGCTACTGTCCTGATTTATTTTTTTCTGTTGTCTCTTTTGTAAAATTTTGGTGCCTTATATTTCCAGTTTGTCCAAGTATTTAAATTTTTATTTTGTGATTTAAGATTTCAATTTATTCTTTAAGTATGTGAGTGGATGGAGTAATATACTCTGAAGAAGCCAAGATAATTCTTTAAATTAAGTAAGGCTATGTTTAAATAATGTGAATCTAAATACCCATGGAGACTCCAGTTAGATAAACACATGGATTGTTGGCAGTTCTGGTGAAACCAGAGTTTTGAAATGAGACTAAATACTTCACTTCAACAATGTCCTCTGATTTCTTGTGTCACTATTATAAAGAATAAAATCAATGAAAAAAATAATCTCATCAATAGTCTTAAAGACAAAAATTGTATGATCGTTTCCATAGGTACAGAAAAAAATAGACAAAATAGAACACCTTTCAATCACAAAACACTGGAAAAACTAAGAATAGCAGGAACAAACTTCAACATTACAAAAGCTATATATGCCTAACCTAATGCCAACATCATTCTAAATGGAGAAAAGTTGAAAGCATTACTTCTAAGAACTGAAACAATACAAGGATGCCCTCTTTCACCACTTCTGTTCCTCGAAATTTTAGCCAAAAACTTTAGGAAGAATAAAGAAATTAAGGGGATACAAAAAGTAAAAGAAACATTTAAACAATCATTTTTTGATAATGACATAATTATACATTTAGGAGATCCAAAATATTTCACCAGAAAACTTGTAGAACTAATGAATTAATTCAGCAAAGTACCATGATATAAAATTAACACCCATAAATCTAATGCATGCCTATTCATCAGTAATGAATCCACTAAAATAGGAAGTAGAAAAACTTCTCCATTCATAATAATATTAAAAAAATAAAACAAAATACTGGGAATCAATCTAACAAAAGAGGTGAAAGACCTCTACAATGAAAAGTATTATAGACAAAAAATTGAAGAAGACCTATCAAGATGGAAATACCTCTCATGATCACAGATAGGCAAAACTGACATTGTCAAAATGGCCATACTACCAAACATGTTATACAGATTTAATACAATTCCTGTTAATAACCCAGTAATATTCTTCATGGAAATAGAAAATTAATCATTGAATTCATTTGGAGTAAGAAGAGACCTAAAATAGCAAAAAATTATTTTCAAGACAAGTAAAGGAGAAGGCATCACAATGCCTGAGCTTCAATTATACTACACAGCTGAAGTAACAAAAATGGCATGGTATTGACACCAGACATGTAGATCAATTGTACAGAACAGAAGACACAGAGAAAAACCCACATAAATACAATTATCTTATCCTAGAAAAATGCACCAAACACATTGCATTGGAGAAAAGATAGCCTCTTTAACAAATGGTGATTGGAAAACTGAAAATGCATATGGAACAAAGTAAAATTGAACTTGTATCTCTTAGCCTGAACAAAATTCAACTCAAAGTGGATCAGGGACTTAGGCACTAGAACAGAAAACTGATTTCTTTAACAAGCCATGTAAAGCACAAGAAGTAAAATCAACAATCAATAAATGAGATGGAATCAAACTAAAAAGCTTCTCCACATAACAAGAAACAATCAATAATGTGAAGAGAGTAGCCAGAGAATGGAAGAATATTTTTACTACATCCACCTCAGATGGAGCATTAATGTCTAGAATATTTAAAGAACTCAAAATTTTAACAGCAAAACAACAAATAACCAATCAATAAATGGGATAAGTATTTGGGAAAAAACACTTCACAGAAGAAATGCAATCAATAAACAAATACATAAAAAGTTTGACATCTCTAGCAATTAGAGAAATGTAAATTAAAACTACACTGAGATTCTATCTCATTCCAATCAGTATAGAAATTATCAAGAATACAATAACAATAGATGTTGGCAGGGATATGGGGGGAAATGTACACTCATACAAATTGGTGCAACCACTCTGGAAAACAGTATGGAGATTCATCAGAAAACCTGGAATGGAACAACAATTTGACCCAGTTTCCACACTCCTTGCTTTATACCCAAAGGACTTAAAAACATCATATTACTATAGTGATGCAGCCACATCAATATTTACAGCAGCTCAACTCACAATAGACAAGGTGTGGAAACAAGCTAGTTGTCCTTCAAAAGATGAATGGATAAATGTGGTATATATACACAATAGAATATTACTCAGCTTTAAAGAAGAATGAAGTGATGACATTTCTGGTAAAGGAATAAAACTGGAGAATATCATGCTAAGTGAAATAATCCAATCTCTAAAAAACAAAGGCTAAATATTTTTTTTCTGATATGTGGATGCTAACTCACAACAAGGGGAGGCTATGGAAGAATAAATAGAGCTACTTTGGATGAGGTAGAGGGGAAAAGGGAAGGGAGTGGGTGTGAGGGTAGGAAAGATTTCAGAATGAAGCACACATTATTACCCTATGTACATATGTGACTAGAAGACCAACGAGATTCTACATCATGTATTGCCGCAGTCTGGCTGGGCACAAAATAACCGGGCCACCACACCGCCTTGTAAACAGCAATTCTTTATTCCGGAACTCTCACCAGCACTCTACATGCACGTTCTGGGAAAATTCACCCTCCACCGGGCTCTGCGTACCAAATACTCTCAGAAACCCACGAGAACTCCACAGGAACTCCAGGAGCGGGCGCCTGAGGCAGCAGGATACGCCCTATTCCCAGCAGGATCCACCCTAAACCTGGAACTGCCCTATTCCCAGCAGGATCCACCCTAAACCCAGATCCACCCTAAACCCGGATCCACCCTAATCCCTGAGCAGGCTCACCTTTCAACCCAAACTTTCAAACATTCATGCAATGTCACTGCAAATGACCTGGGTCCAAGGCAAGCCCATTTCCACAATGGAGAGTCCTCCCTCTAAGCAACATTGGGTAGGCTGACAAGGAAATTGCCATGTGTCATTCCTACTTGGCTATGGCTCTCAGCAATGTATAATCAGTAGAATGAGAAATCATACTTTGTTCATGTATGATGTGTCAAAGTACATTCTACTGTCACGTATAATGTATAATAATTAGAATAAATAAAGAATGCATTCTACAGTCATGTGTAACTAATTAGAACAAATTTTTTAAAAAGAAAGAAAAATCCATGGACAATCATGGAAGGGAAGTGTAAAAAGAGCAGAATTTATTTAAGCAAGAAGAGGGAGCATTCCCACCATGAGAGAGTGGTCTGATAACACAAAAGCCCATTTTTGGTGTGCCAGCTTTGGAGTTTATTTATGGTTCTGGGCAGAGAATGGATAAAAATCTGTGTAAAATAGGTATTAAAAAAGACATCCTGGTGCTTAGCTTTTTGAGGTCTTTATATACCCTAGAGATTAATGTTCTATCTGATGTGTGAGGGGTAAAAAATTTGCTCCCAGGATGTAGGCTCCATGCTCACCTCACAGATTGTTTCTTTTGCAGAGAAGAAACTTTTTAGTTTGATTCCATCCCATTAATTGATTCTTGGTTTTAATTCTTGTGCTATAGGAGTCTCATTAAGGAAGTTGGGGCCTAATCCCACATGATGAAGATTAGGGCCTACTTTTTCTTCTATTAGACGCAGAGCCTCTGGTTTAATTCCTAGGTCCTTGATCAATTTTTGAGTTAAGTTTTTTTTTTTTTTTGCATGGTGAGAGATAGGGGTTTAATTTCATTTCATTGCATATGGATTTCCAGTTTTCCCAGCACCAGTTGTTGAAGGTGTTATCTTTTCTCCAGTGCAATCAACAAATAAGCTAAGTAACTGAACAGACACTTCTCAGAAGAGATATACAATCAATTGACAAATATAAGAAAAAATGCTCATAATCTCTAGCAATCAGAGAAATGCAAATCAAAACAACTCTAATATATCATCTCACTCCAGTCAGAATGGCAGCTATTATGAAGAAAAACAACAATAAGTGTTGGAGAGGATGTAGAGAAAAAGGTACACTCATACATTGCTGGTGGGACTGCAAATTGGTGCAGCCAATATGAAAAGCAGTATGGAGATTCCTTGGAAATCTGGGAATGGAACCACCATTTGACCCAGCTATCCCTCTCCTCGGACTATACCCAAAGCACTTAAAAAAAGCATACTATAGGGGCACAACCACATGAATGTTTATAGCAGCACAATTCACAATAGGTAAACTGTGAAGCCAACCTAGATGTCCCTCAGTGGATGAATGGATAACAAAATGTGGCACATATACACAATAAAATTTTACTCAGCATTAAAAGAGAATAAAATCATGACATTTGCAGGTAAATGGATGTCATTGGAGAAGATAATGCTAAGTGAAGTTAGCCAATCCCCAAAAAACAAATGTCAAATGTTTTCTGTGATATAAGGAGGTTGACTCATAGTGGGGTAGGGAGGGGGAGCATGGAAGGATTAGATAAATTCTAGATAGGGAAGAGGGTGGGAGGGAAAGGGAGGGGGCAGGGGATTAGAAAGGGTGGTGGAATGTGATTGAAATCATTATCCAAAGTACATGTATGAAGACTTGAATTGGGTGTCAACATACTTTATATATAAACAGAGATATGGAAAATTGTATATATGTGCAATAAGAATTATAATGCAAAAAAAAAAAAAACAAAAACAAAAAAACAAAGTACATGTATAAAGGCATGAATTGGCATGAACATACTCTATATACAAAGATGTGAAAAATTGTATTCCATATGTGTAATAAAAATTGTAATGCATTCCACTTTCATGTATTCAAAAAATAAAATTAATAAAGGTTAAAAAATAACAACAACAAAAAAATGTCTTGGATCTGAGGTTGTGGCTCAGTGGTAAAACACTTGCATAGCATGTGTGAGGCACTGGGTTCAATTCTGAACACTGCATATAAATAAATAATTAAATAAAGGTTTATCAACAACTAAAAAAAAAAGAAGTCACCCTGGCTATCATCCAGGTTCACTTCCATCCTCCTTTCTGTAACCCATTATCCTTCCTGTAATTTCTATCTGGGTTTACCTCCTTTCATTTTCCACCTCTGGGACAAAGGAATTGGTTGGAAATGTTCCCACTTGTGAGACTCAAGGTCTTTTACAGTCAAAATAGGTCTTGATGGTGCTCATGATTATGTCCTCTGGTTAGCCTCCTGGTGTGGTTGAGTGGGGCCCATTGTCCAAACTATTGGATATTTTACAATCTAGTGTATTTTATCTTATCATCATTCACTGATCTCACTGATCTCATCTACCTTTTGCCCACTGATCTGATGGCAGTCTTGTGACACTTTTGTTACTAATAATTTTACCATGTATTTCTCAAGAATCATTATTTTGTTTGGTTGTATTTCTTTTGAGTTTTCAGTAACTTATTCTTACCATAATCATTCTGTCAAAAGTTTTTTGTTTCTTTTTTTAACATTTTTTTTTTTGCCTCAGGCTTTTGAACACATGGTAATATGCTGCTGTGGATTTAGTGTCCCCAATTTATTCATTAAACTGTTTATGAAACTTGAATACTTTCAAGTTTGTCTTTTCATGAAATTTACAGTGTCTTCATTATGTGTCTCCAAATATTAATGTTTCATGAATACTTTACACATTTGGGTTAAAAGTTATATAAATATATTTGATAAAAATCATATTTGTTAGTAAATCTCAATAAAATGTATCAACCATCTGATCACTTATGAACATGTGCTAATTCCTTATGAGCATTTACACTTATTTTATGTGATTATTATTTTTTTTGGTGATAATCTATGACACTGAGCATTTTTTTCCCATTAAGTCTCTCATCTTCTTAAAATTAGATTTTCATAATTTTCTTGTGTCAAATTAATTTGTATATTTACTCCATTTATCATCTTTTGCATATTTTATAGACAATTCATTTTAATTTATTCACTTATACAAACATTTTCTCACAGGTAAAATAGTCTCTTTTTGATCCATCCTACATTTTCAGGAACTTATCTCCATATTAATGGAGTTGAGTTTATCAATCTCTTCTTTGAATATGCTTCATTTTCCTTTTTTGAAACATTATAGGACAGGATATAAGGTTGTGGCTCAGCAACAGAGCACTTTCCTAGCATGTGGGAGGCCCTGGGTTTGATCCTCAGCACCACATAAAAATAAGTAAAATAAATAAAGATATTGTGTCCAACTACAACTAAAAAATAAATAAATAAAAGAAATATTATAGAACAGGAGGGGATGTTGGGTTCTCAGAGTATAATCCTTATATCCTCATGCCCCATCACCAGGGACTGATTCATTTCAGAGCTACAGTTCATCAATCAGAGTCCAGTTCCAGAGCTTATAAACATGTGCATTTTTCTGCAAACAAAATTTCTTCTTAAAATGTGGGTCTATTCACAATAGCTAAACTGTGGAGCCAACATAGATGCCCCTCAGTGGATCAATGGATGAAAAAAAATGTGGCATACGTACACAATGAAATTTCACTCAGCATTAAAAAAGAATAAAATCATGGCATTTGTAGGTAAATGGATGGCAATGGAGAAGATAATGCTAAGTGAAGTTAGCCTATCCCCCCAAAACAAATGCCAAATGTTTTCTCGGCTATAAGGAGGCTGACTCATAGTGGAGTAGGGTGGGGGAACATGGGAGATTAGATGAATTCTAGATAGGGAAGAGGGGTTGAAGGGAAAGGGAGGGGGCAGGGGATTAGCAAGGGCAGTGGAATGTGATGACATCATTATCCAGAGTAGATGTATGAAGACTCGAATTGGGTGTCAACATACTTATATACAAACAGAGATATGAAAAACTGTGGTATATATGTGTAATAAGAATTGTAATGCAAAAAAATCACAAAAAACAAAGTGAATGTATAAAGGCATGAATTTGTGTGAACATATTCTATATGCAAACATACAAAAAATTGTAATGTATATGTGTAATAGGAATTGTAATGCATTTCACTCTCATGTATTTAAAAAATAAAATCAATAAAACTGAAAAAAAAGAAAAAAGTGTTCTTCATCTGAGCTATCTAAAGTATTTTTTTCTTTCCTTTTTTCTCCTTTAAAAGTGTTTCTACTTTATAACGTTGACTTTCGTATGTCTGCAAGACTTGTATCCCACTTGGGGGCGTCCTTGTCTCATGAAAATAGACTGAGAGAGAAAGTGTTGGTAGCCTTGTTTATGCTGCCAACAGCCTCAACTTGCTCCCTCTTTTCCAGAGTAGCCAGAGTTGGCTTCCTCGAACCCTAAGTTTGTTATGTAACACACACACACACACACACACACACACACAAACAAACATACACACACATGACTCCATGTCCAGAAGGAAGATAAAAAGAGAAGCACAATAAATAAAAAGGGGAGAAAATTGTGCCAGCCCCTTAAGTCCAAAGTGAAACTGTTCCAAAATGCAAAGGCCCCTTAAAAGCATGAAAATGACTGAAAAAAACTGCAGCAAAAAGTGTGTCATTCTGACATTATTCAGCCAAGCTTTGGACTGCATCGCCTGTCACTGCCTGTATGGGTCCTGAAACTCTGTCCAATCATGGATTCTGTGTGGTAACTGTCCAATCAAGCCTGCAGTCAGCAAGTATGAGTTTCCTTCCGTGATATCAAAGAACTCTGTCTCTCTGCCTCTAGAGCTCTGGAGTCTCCTCTGCTTATGAAGCCTAGATGGCTCTGCTGGTACCTGTGTCACACACTGAACCCCAGGTCATGCAAAAATTCTAGGAAGGTGATAAAATACTTAAAATGCTAGAAAACATAGAATATACCAGACTGAACTGTTTGAGATTGTGAGATCAGTTTGCTGGAAACAGGGAGAATCAGCTGTGGAAGGATTGAGTTCTGCCTAAATTCAGCTCCAGATTCAGTTAATCTAAGTTTAATCCTGTAGCATTATGGCCATTTGACCCATCTGGACTATGGAATAGAAAATCAGCCAGCAGCTGAAACCCCTGGGAATTCTGTCACTACAAAGAGCCATCACTGGGCATCTCTGTATACAGTTTTTGTAGAGTACACAAAAATTCATTATAGAAGAAGCCAACTTCATGTGTGTACTGCCTGTGCAAGAGTACTTTTGTTAATAGAGAATATTAGTGTTTCTATCTCCCCAGGGTTATTTATTTTCTCTGGTTCTTCCACAATAATAGGCAGTATCTCGAAAGTAACACCTTGTTCTGTCATTGTGGTTGTTTACAAGGCTGCCAACAAATTCTTTGTTTTTGAGTTTCCTTCACAAATTCTCAAATATCAGTTATTCCTTTGCAGTTGACAGTATCATTAACATTTTCCCCCATGCAATATTTGAAGCTGGCACAGTATTTTAAGTATCATTTCCCCTATGTGATGCATTATACTTTTGAAAATATTTGTTTTTTCGGGGTTAGTATTTATCATGGATGGAAAGCAGAGAATAATCATCATACTCTTCTTTAAAACATATTTTTTGCCTCTTCATTTGTCTCAATTTGGCACATTCACCTTTTAAGAATATCCTTGACAACTGTTTTGATTTGTATCTGGAATTCCCCCCAAATCACAAATTTTGAAATCATGGCCCCCATTTGAAGCAAAATTGAAAGTGGGCTTTTATACAATGATTGGTTCATGAGGGAGGACTTCACATCTTCAGTGGAACAACTGAATGGATTTCTGGGAAGTGGAACTAATTGTAGGAAGTAGGTCAATGGGTTTGCCCATAATATAATTGACTTCTCTCAGCACCTTTTTCCTTTTCTGCTACTGGACTGTCATCTTAATTGCTGTTCTTCATACCCTTCTTCCATGTTTCTCTCTTGGGTTAAGTCTGCCTTGAACTGAGTACTCTGAACCTGTGAGCTAAAATAAATGTCTCTCTTCTGTATTGTTATTTTAGCTACATATATCACAGAAATAAAAAGCTCACTGGAACCAAATATTTATTCTTTTTCTTATCCACCATCCTTTCTTTTTTCCTGGTACTGAATTTCAAAACTTTCTGGAGGTGACACATGTCACCCACGGGGTGTTTCTCTTAGTTTGTCTATAGACCATCATTCTCCTCACCATGTCTTTTGATAAGAAAGTCTCAGGATTGGAGTGGAGACTCAGGGAACAACTGATTACCTTCAGACTAAGAGAAATATCCCATTTCCCAATTCATCTACATATGTAACATTTTGGACATACACATTTTCCTTATGGCCTCCATTTTTTAAACATTTTTCAAAAAAAATATTTATTTTTTAGTTTTTGGGTGGACACAATATTTTATTATATTTTTATGTGGTGCTTAGGATGGAACCCAGTGTCTCACACATGGTAGGTGAGTGCTCTACCTCTGAGCCACAACCCTGGTGCCCCCATGACCTCCATTTTATAAATATATATATTTGGGGACCCACAAATTGGTTCCTTGTGTTAAAAGAGAATACATAGTTTACTTTTCTCTCTGGATATTTGCTGAGCTGTGAACTAAATTTTATGGAAAACTCATACCCATTAGAGTGGACTAGCATCCACGATGACCTTTAGTAATTAAAAATGGGGATGACAGAATGTCTAAGGTTTCAGAATGTCCTGAATTTAACTGGGGATTTGACATATCTGTTTTGTAGTCAACATTTTTTTCCCATGGTCTTCTCACCTTCAAAAGATTTCTTCACCTATTTTCAGCTTCAAAATGTCCCTAACTGAAAAAAAAAATACATTTCCTTATTAGACCTTCAAACATAAGGAAATATTTTCAGTGCAACAGAATAGAGTTGGATTTTTTAAAAAAGTAGGTGTTATATTATTTAATTTTTACTGTTCTTTTTTCTTCCCCAGAGAGTTTATAGGTGGCCTTTCATGTATGTTCTTTTGAGTGTTGATTTCAAGTGGTTTTCCATGGCTAAACTTTTGAAAGTCTACCAGAGAAAGTAAATAGGAAAAATTTACCTCCCATTATGGCTGCAGAAAAAGGATCAGTTCTTAAAAATTTTATGGCAGTTGACTTGATGGATTTAAAATTTACCAAATCATCAGTTTCTCTTTCTTGAAGACTTGTGACAGCGAATCATAGATATTATGATTGGCATATTGGAGTTAAGTACTAAATCAAGTGAAGTAAATTTTGACAAATTATAAAATTATTCACATATGATTTATTTTTTAGTAAATGAAATGCTACATGAAGGTAAAAAGAACACAATATGTAAGTTTTCTGAAAAAGTTACTTTTGTTTTTCATCCAGAGGTATGAAATACAATTGCTTTACACATTTATTGTCTCCTGTAAATATAAACACTGAGTTTGGCAAGGTATGTAGGGTTGTGTTTGTCTTATAATGCCAGCTACTCAGGTGGAAAATTCAGGAGGATCACAAATTTGAGATAAGATTCAGAAGCTTAGGGAGACCCTGTCTTGAAATAAAAAATAAGGACTACATACATTGGTTAGTGATAAATTTTAAAATTGCTCTTGATTCAATCCTTAATACAAAACAACAAAAACTCACTGAGTTTGATTATTTTTACTCATTCAATAGTGAATACTTTTAAATTTAAATTTATATAAATAAAATTGGGGCCAGGTGTAGTGGTGTTTCCCTATAATCCCAGTAGCTGCAGAGGCAGCGGCAGGAGTATCTAATTTCCCTTAATAATTAAAAATGGGGATGGCAGAATGTCTAAGGTGTCAGAATGTTCTGACTTTAACTGGGGATCTGACATATCTGCTTTGTAGTCAAAACATATCTGTTTTGAATTCATGTAGGAGTATCATGAATTCAAAGCCAGCCTCAGCAAAGGTGAGGAAGTAAGGAACTCAGTGAAACCCTGTCTCTAAATAAAATACAAAATAGGGCTGGGAATGTGGATCAGTGGTTGAGTGTCCTGAGTTCAATTCCTGGTACAAAAAAAGTAGGGACGTAGAGTGGTCTGCACTCAGTGACTTCTAGTTAAAATACTCTTGAGCCTACAAAGGAAGGTTCTTGAGGACATAGTTGTTATTGTTCCTTTAAAAGCATATTTGCAAACAGTAGACAATCTCTTCTAAGAAAGAAGGCTAGAGAAGGAGTAAGAACATGTTATTGGTTTTCAGGTGTGTGGTCCAGGTCAGGAGCTGCCTTGAATTTTCCTCCCAAAGTACCTGATATTTAGAACTTGCAGACATTTACTTCCTTAACTTTCACTTTTGTGTTTAGAATATTTTAACTACTTTATTTCCTATTCCTCTCACAATAGTCAATTTTAACTCTAAAATATATATGTTCATATGAATATATATATCAGAGCCTTTACTTTTATTCTATATTTTCATCTAAATCATGCCATGAATTCATAACCTGCAGTGTTGTAAAAATTACTTTTTGAAAAGTAAACATCAGAAAGTCTTGGTATCCTAAATTTCCACTGTGGATATTTTGGGATCATTAGATATTGCTAAGGAACTAAACCATCCTTTATTCAATTTCTGTCTGGAAATTCCAACATCTTTAAGTTGAAAGACTAAGTGTAATGCACATTCATTGTCCCTAATAAGTTAATGAGTTCTAAAAGAACAGAAAAACTAGAAAAGTTTAATTCTCTAGGATGCTAATGAAAGTCTATAGAAATAACCTATTTTCACTTACAGGACATGGAAAATATGTACAGTTTAAAAATTACATGAAGTGGTGTATTTTCAGAGTTGACAGACATTATGCATTACATTTTACTTTATTTTGATTTGGCTACCAATATGACAGTAGTGATGAAGTGTCCTTGCATGCCAATTGACACTTCATAACAACCTCTTCAATTACAGGTGTTTTAACTATTGCTGGTTTAAATACTCTGTCAGATTTTTTTCTATAATTTTAATTGCTTTCCATTAATCATTAAGAATATTGGTAGGATCTTTCTAAATAATCTACAGAAATCAGTCTCTTTGGTGTAGGGGATGCAAATGAAATGAAGATGGCACCTGGCAGTTTGCCAGGAGGAGTGGTTTGTGAAGTAATGCTAGCGAGCCATTAAGATGATGAGGATTCCTTAATGACTGACTGCTGTATCTAGATGATGTTAATTAAATTAAGCTGTGTGTAATTAGTTGGGTATATATAATTATGCTGTCCCATAATAAAGCGGCTCCCACTGTTTCAACCTTCACAAGTTGCTTGTCACCTTCCAGTTATTTGCCCAGCCAGACTGCGGCAAATGGTGGCCCATACAGGGGAGCCCCGGGACACTAGGGGGTGAGTGACAAGGAAAGTTGCTCATCCCTAGAAGCAGATAGGGTGAGAGGAAGGATGGCCATTTCAAGAAAATGGAGAAGATTGATACAGTGTGTTTTTGTCTTGTTTTGTCTTGGTGTGTTGTATTGTTTTTGTTATGGAAATATGGGATCAGAAGTTAGGGAAGGTTAGACCGAGGGGGTGTTAAGTAAATTGCTAAGGGAAGGAGGCACCTCAGTAAAACCAAGAACAGTTAGGGCATACGTTGATGAAAACCCAGGAACTCTAGTCAGAAAGAGGAAGAAAGTTCAGAGGAGGAAGGACTATCAGGGGAAAGTGCTACAACAAAAGGCTGCTATTAATCTCTTTTCATCACCGGAGGGTGCATGAAGCGGTGTGGCGGCTGCTGCTTGCACGAGCCAGTCTTGGGCACAGCGGGGACTTTCCAGCTGGTGGCAGTGGCGGCCACAGGCCCTTCCCCCCCCCCACCATGGGGCTGCCCGAGGATGCTGCGGCCAGCAGCAGAGGATGCACCTGGCGCCCCTGAAGTTTGGCCATTTCCAATGCCAATAACTAATGAGTCGTCAGTTTTTTCCCTATTTACTGCAGGTGCTGCCACGGGACTCCTCGATATTCCTGTGGATAAATGCAGGGTTAGCAATGGCTTAAATCCATAACAGCTGATATCCAGAACTCCAATTTAGCTACAATGGTTCTCCCACACCTGGAGGCTAATGAATAATGAGCACCATTGAAGCCTATTTCAAATGTAAAAAACCTTGAGATAATGTACTAAATTGTTCAGAAGGTTGTTTTCTTAATGCCTGCTGGAATGCTACATGATTTTCTTTAGCCATCATTGCCAGAGTTCCTGCCTTTGTCCCAGTGCTGGTGAGGAGATGGGTGGAGGGATTTCCAGTGTTGCTGAGACTTCGGAATTACAGCTACCATCATCACAGCTGTTGCTGTTTCTGCTGCTGCTGCAACAGCTTCTGCAGTAGCTATCACACAAACTGTATAAACAGATGCATCAATGAATAATATAACTCAACAAGTGATGCTCAATCAAAGAGTCGATTTACTTTAAGAGAAAATGGATGCATTAATGGATTCCTCTGCTTTAAGCTGCTTGTGGAACTTACCTGGACTGTGTATCACTTATATGCATTATGAACTGATACAACAAATTGTAATTAGTACCAGGGTACCTTTGCTGATGGTGTCATCTGTGGTACAATTTTTCCAAGAGCTTCTTACTTGGAGCCGTCAATGGCTTGATATGGTGGCATTTTATATCCTCCTCCTTCTGCTTGTAGCAGATTGTTTATGGTGTTTGTGTAAAAACCACTATGGTCATTATCCACAAGTATGGCTAAATATGTTGGACTGGTAGTCAAAGATGGGTAAGATCTAATTACAGTGGTACCAACCTAAAACAGGAGGCTGACGATTTGAAGTCAGAGCATCCAATGATGGGTAAGGACCATATGTAGTATTGGACAACCTAAAACAGGCACGGTCCCTAAGCCACATACTTGTTGTTTAATAAAACAAAAGGGAGGAGATGTAGGGGATGCAAATCAAGTCAAGATGGCGCCTGGAAGTTTGCCAGGAGGAGTGGTTTGTGAAGTAATGCCAGTGAGCCATTAAGATGATGAGGATTCCTTAATGACTGACTGCTGTATCTAGATGATGTTAATTAAGTTAAGCTGTGTGTAATTAGTTGGGTATATATATACCTCTGCTGTCCTGTATAAAGCTGCTCCTGCTGTTTCAACCTTCACAAGTTGCTTGTCACCTTCTGGTTATTTTCCCAGCCAGACTGTGGCAGTTTGGTACAGAAACTCTTCTTTCTTTCTTTGTTAGTTTATTTTTCTCTCGCATTGGAGAATGGAGGCTCTCACTTTTGTTCAATATAGATATTGACTTTGTTACTGGAGGTCTTGAGGCAGACCACAGTCTTCTAGGCTTTCATTTTATTTTACCTCTAGGTCACATACATGTACCTCTGAACATGCTTGTGGTGACAAGTGCATGGAGTACTGCCTACATAGCATACATTAATGGCATCTGAGTGGCAGGCCACTCCCCTGAGACTAGGCACATGAGCAGCAGACTGCTTACCCCGTAGGTACAGCCCTGGGCATGAGTCCATTTGTTGCAGTCCCCGTGCTTACTCCGTGGCCCACTTCTTGACTGGTCGCTACAAAGACAGACAAAGATTATATTCTTCCCTGAGTCAATGGCAACTGCCTCCTTATGAGGCAACACCAAAGCCAGCAAGGGACTATGACAGCTTAGAAATGACCAGGCCCCCAGAGAGGCCCAAGCTATGGTCTCCCAGAAAGCCATTCCAGGAAGCCAGAGATCCTTTTGAGGATTTATGTAAGATAAGAGATAAAAAGTGTGGTAAAGGAATAAAAGCCTTCCCAATCTACACAGCCCCCATACCACAGCACCCTGCCACTTGGTATCCACACACATTGGATACCCTGAAGGAGTTAAAGAAGGCAGTAAAAGAGGATGGGCCTTTTGCAGAGCAAATGTTCAAATCACTCAGTCTTGAAATTAATTGCCCTTGAGACTGGAAAGACCTAGCCAGAGCAGCTCTTGAGCCCACAACATTTTTGAAGTGGAAAGCATGTTTCTATGATAACTGTGAACAGCAGGAGGATTGTAACCACACCTCAAATGTTAACCTCCCAGCTGCATGCTTTCAGGGAGAGGAAATCTACAGTTCCCCTGAAGTACAAGCCACAGGCTCACAAAATTAATTTGATCAGGTGTGGCTCTGTGCTCTAAGAGCTTGGAGAAAGTTGCTAGCTGGGGAAGGTACAGTTTCTATACAGGGATTATGGCAAAAAGACACTGAAGACTTGCCACAGTTTATTGACAGAGTAAACAAGGTAGTAGAAGGGAAGATGTCTCATGAAGCAGCCAAGGTGGCCTTAGCCAAGGAATTGATCTGGGAAGGATTAAATAAGGAACATAGAGCAGCAGTGGTGCCAGTATGAAATGGTACACTGCATGACTGGATTTTGGTCACCCAGGATATAGGGACACAAGCAGCTGAAGCATCTCTGCTGGCCTCAGCCATGGCAGTTGCATAAAAGCAGGAATAAGGAGGCTTGCAAACAGCTAGTCAGAGACTGCAAAAGTGTGTACCCCTTTCTCCCCATTGGCCCTTTACAACCTGCTGGAGTGAATCCCCAAGAGTTAAAATCTAATGCTTTATGGCAAATGGATGTCACTCACTGTGCAAATTTTGGAAATTTAAAATATATTCATGTAGTCATTAATATCTATTCAGGCTATGCAATGGCCACAGCCTCCACAGGAGAAACCACAAAAAAGCAATTTCCCATTTATTAAAATGTTTTGGAATTATGGATGTTCCTATGTCTATTAAAACTGACAACGGGCCAACTTATATTAGGAAGACATTTCAAGTAGTTTGCCACAATTGGCATATACAGCACTTAACTGGAATCCCCTATAACCCTCAGACTCAAGGCATCATAGAAAGAACACACAAGAAATTAAAGACATGCTACAAAACAGGGGGAAATTATACCAAATTCCCTCTGATGCCTTGAACAAAACATTATTTGCTTTATATTTTCTTTCAATTTCAAAATTTTCTATGAGAGACAGCCCACTCACATGCTTGTATTTTTTAGTAAAATGAACAAAAATTATCTTTCCAAGTATCTGAAAGTTATAAAATACAGCTTCAAACAAATCATGAGTAACCTTGAAGAATGCAAGATTCATAAAATTGAGGAAATTGAAGAATGCACAAGATTCATAAAGTAAACTGTAGCTCCTATTTTTATCTTCTACTCTTAAATGTGTAAATCTTAATAGTGTACTCTTTTTTTGACCAGGGACTGAACTCAGAGGAGCTTAACCATTGAACCACATCCCCAGAACTTTTTTTTTTTTTAATTATTATTATTCTGAGACAAGGTCTTGCTAAGTTGCTTAGGATCACAGCCTTCTGAGTTACTGGAACTGCATTGAACTGCATGTGTGTTCCACTGCACCTGGCTCAATAGTGTCTTTTTTAAAGTGTCAATATCCAAATTGATGCATAATTTTTAAAAATTGAATAAATTTTAAAATTTTTATTTGTATGTTTTTTTGATGTATAAAATGTTGATACTTATGTTTGTTTATATAAAATATAAATGCTATTTGATAAATTTAATTTTTTTTTCTCCTTAACAGGTTTCCATTATACTTTTCATTTAAAATGACTGCTCTGCTTTGGAAAATTTTTAACATTCACACTTTCTTTTGAATTTAATGTTTTTTTTTCTTTTGAATTCCAGATCAAATAAACTTGGATAAAATTCAAGCTCAAGGATGCAGGCGCCTGGCAGCGAAGAGTGGGAGGCTCTTTGGTTCGGCTGAGGGTAGGGCCTTTGGCTGGGGCCTGCTGTACGCGGCTATAGCTAGGGGCTCCACTGTGGCCATCCCGCTTGTTGCTTTCCTGGGCGCCACTCCCCTGGCTGGCCCTAGGCGAAGCGTCAGTAGATTCTTTCTGGACTCTTGGGCGCTGCTCTGAGCAGCGTCACCCTTTACACCAGAAAGCTGGCAGGTGCTATGGGGAAAAAAACAAAACAAGAAAGTAGAGGAGGTACTAGAAGAAGAAGAAGAAGAAGAGGAATATGTGGTGGAAAAAGTTCTGGATCTTCGGGTTTTAAAGGGCAAAGTGGAGTACCTCCTAAAGTGGAAGGGTTTCTCACATGAGGACAATACATGGGAGCCAGAAGAGAACCTAGATTGTCCTGACCTCATTGCTGAGTTTCTACAGTCCCAGAAAACAGCACATGAGACAGATAAATCAGAGGGCAGCAAGCGTAAAGCTGATTCGGATACTGAAGATAAGGGAGAAGAGAGCAAACTGAAGAAGAAAAAAGAAGAGTCTGAAAAGCCACGGGGCTTTGCCTGGGGTTTGGAGCTGGAGCGGATTATTGGAGCTACAGACTCCAGTGGAGAGCTCATGTTCCTGATGAAATGGAAACACTCTGATGAGGCTGACTTGGTCCCTGCCAAGGAAGCCAATGTCAAGTGTCCACAGGTTGTCATATCCTTCTATGAGGAAAGGCTGACGAGGCATTTCTACCCCTTGGAGGATGATGATAAAAAAGATAACAAGAATTAAGTCTTCTGAGTACCAGCCCCTGTCGCATGTGACTGGGCTTAAGTGGGGAGGGAAGGAGTTCTACTTGTCTTGACACCATAAAGGTGGCTGGAGAAGATGTCCTTTGAAGAGCCAGTCCAGTTTCTGTGCCTTGCAACAGCCCAAGTGCTTTAAAGCCGTTCCAAGCTGTATAGTCTGCACACCCATCCCAGTGGAGGGGAAAGGGGTGCGTGTTTCAAGGCAACCCATTCTGCACTTCATTGAGAAAAGCAAAGGGCCTTATATGAAGGACAAAATTTGCAGAATTGGGTGTGTGGGAAGGCAAAAAATATTGTTGATCTTCAAAGAGCATCTCCACAACCCACAGCCTTCTTCCCAATAGTGTTAATTCTGCATTTTTACAGGGTAGTGTGTGTGTAGTTTTTGGCTATTACTGGTGTATTATTTGGGGAGGGAGGGATTGGGCAGGGAAGAAGGGAGATGCATAGGATATTTTCTTTAAAATTTGGGGCCTGACTGGGTGAAACAATGGAAAGAACAAGTAACTAATGATTTGGTTCTATGTCCAGAATATTTTACCTTACTAAAAAAAAGTCATTGGCACCATAAATGAGGACTGTGAGAGACTGTTTAAAAGCTGTGAATGCCTGAAACCTATAAGCCAAGGTGTTTCCTGCCTGAGTTAATGTTGTTCCCCACAAAGGACTAAGCCAGTTCCTAAGTTACCAAAGCTGCCATTCTGGAGATAGAAACTGACTGAGGTAGGAAGGTCTTTTATTGAAGAGTATGCATAGGCAGATTATTCTGTCTTAGAGGTGCTAATTCTTGTAATTAGACAAAAGACTGTTTCTTTTCCAATTATGAACTTATAAATAAAACCAGCTTGTCCATCTAAGCCACTGGCTGAAGTACCAGGGGAGGGGCCAAAGGGGTACAGGAAATGGAAGAGTAGGGAAAGAGGAGGGCCCATACTTGGGTTGGTAACTGTTTAGCCTCTGCTTTAAACTTTGAACTCTAAAACCATTAGTGGCAGAGTTCAGTCACTGACAGCACAAGTTTCATTAAGTCAATTCAAAGGTTGAGTGGTTTCAAAAGCCCTGGTCTCAGGAGTTTAGCTTTCATATTGGGGCAGTGGTTCACTTTAAACACATTACATTTTTTTAAGAAAAAAAATTATGAATTAATTGATACCCAAAATGCTGTCTTGAATCATGAAATCCAAAAGTTCTTGATATCATCTAGACCTGCATCTAGAGTTACATTGTAAAATCTTTTTAGGCATGTATTAAGTTTCTATGAGATTTTTATTTAAATGCAAACTTCATACACACTGTCAGTTTTTGTCTCAATAAAACTATAGATTTATAAAAAAAAATCAAGCTCAACCATTTTCTGGATGGTTAATAAAATGTCATAAAGATGCGCACTATGAGTGCTATTACATTATTTTTGGTTTATAAATCAAGATACGAAAAACTCTTAGAGTGATATGTACATATTTATAATAACCAAGAAGGATTTTTATTACTATTTGCTATTTTCATAACTTACCCAAATTTCCTAAATATTTCAAATCAAATTTATCAATAAATGTTTTCTTTAATTGTCTACCTCATTGAAGTTCAGAAGTTTGTCTTGTACCACTGATATTAGAATAACTAGAGATATTAGAATAACTTGCTACATATTCAGAAAACCAGACCCCGACTTGAAGAATTACTGAATTAAACTCTGCATTTCAGTAAATCTCTGATTCATTGTTGTACAATTAAAATCTAAGAATTATCAATCTTAATCACCATAACATTCTCATCTGAGAAATATATACAGTCGATCTTATGAAACATACAATAGAATAAAATGTATATTCTCATGTTGATGCCTTAATTTTACATTTTATACTATAAAAGTGGAGTGTAAACATTGATGTGGCTGTGTCCCTGTAGTATGCTGTTTTTAAGTCCTTTGGGTATAGACCAAGGAGAGGGATAGCTGGGTCAAATGGTGGTTCCATCCCCAACTTCCCAAGAAATCTCCATACTGCTTTCCTTATTGGCTGCACCAATTTGCAGTCCCACCAGAAATGTATGAGTGTACCTTTCCCCCCACATCCTCACCAACACTTACTGTTGTTTGTATTAATAATAGCTGCAATTCTGACTGGAATAAGATATCTCTCACCATGCACAAAACCCAACTCAAAGTGGATCAAGAACTTTGGAATTAAACCAGAGATACTGTGCCTAATGGAAGAAAAAGTAGGCACAAATCTCCATGAAATCAGATTAGGCCCCAACTTCCTTAATAAGACTCACATAGCACAAGAATTAAAATCAAGAATCAATAAATGGGATGGATTTAAACTACAAAGCTTCTCAGCAAAAGAAACAATCAATAACATGAATAGAGAGCATACAGAATGGGAGCAAATTTTTACCACACACACATTAGATAGAGCATTAATCTCTATGGTATACAAAGAACTCAAAAAGCTAAACACCACCATCACCACCACCAACAAAACAGCAACAAAACAAAACAAACAAAAACCCAAAATAGCCCAATCAATAAATGGGCCAAGGAACTCAACAGACACTCCTCAGAATATAATATACAATCAACAAATATACAAAAAATGCAAATCAAAACTACTCTAAGATTTCATCTCATTTTAGTCATAATGACAGCTATTAAGAACACAAACAACAATAAGTGTGGATGAGGATATGGGGAAAAGGCACACTCATATATTGCTGGTGGGGCTGCAAACAATATGGGAAGCACTATGGAGATTCCTTGGAAAACTGGGAGTGGAACCACCATTTGACCTGGCTATCCCACTCCTCAGTCTATACCCAAAGGGCTTAAAAACAGCATACTACAGGGACACATCCACATCAATGTTTATAGCAGCACAATTCATAATAGCTAAACTATGGAACCAACCTAAAAGTCCTTCAGTAGATGAATGGATAAAGAAAATGTGGTATACATACACAATGAAATATCATTCAGCAATGATATTTCATTGTGTATGTATACCACATTTTCTTTATCCATTCATCTAATAAGAGAATAAAATCACGTCATTTGCAGGTAAATGGATGGAGTTGGAGAATATAATGCTAAGCGAAACTAGCCAATCCCCCAAAAGAAAATGCCAAATATTTTCTCTGATATAAGGAAGCTGATTCATAATGGGGTTAGCAGGGGGAGCATGGGAGGATTAGACAAACTCTAGATGGGGCAAAAGGATGGGAGGAGAAGGGAGGGGGCATAGGAGTAAAATAGATGGTGAAATGAAATGGATGTTATTACCCCAAGAACACATATGAAGACACGAGTGGTGTGAATATACTTTGTAAACAACCAGAGATATGAAAAATTGTGCTCTATATGTGTAATATGAATTGTAATGCACTCTGCTTTCATATATAATACATTAGAATTTTAAAAATATATAAATAAATTGCTATAAAAAGTGGAGTATATACTCTTTTTAGACTTTTGTCACTCTTTTCACTCAGAGATAGATAATCCAGAGAATCACTGTGTTTACAAGTATTGCATTAAATAATTAAAGCAATTCCACTAATTTTTATTTTGCTTCAGTATAATTTTAAAAATTCTGTAAATGATCACTTGCTCAGTGTGCTATTTATTTACCCATTGTTATTGCAGAAACTGTTGACATTCAGGGCTGTGGCCACTGATTTCTCTGAAGAAGAATGGGAATGACTGGAGCTCACTCAGCAGAATATATGGAGGGTTGTGATGTTAGAGAACTATGGAAACCTGGTCTTCCTGGGTAAGCATAAATTTCCTTCAGGATTTCTAATTAATTGTTAATAAGTTCTCTTTACTTGTAAGGGTGTGCATGGTTTGACAGCTCGTCCACTGTTTTTAAGTCTCTAAAAAATATGTGCATATTTCTGAATACTTCTAGGTAAAACCATTGTAATGTATTAATATCATAAAGTAGTTTCTATAATATTATTTATATATTTATTTATTAAATTTCCCTTTGCTGAGATCTTTCTGAATAATTATCATACATTTTCTGTGAAATTATCTGCCATATAATGAATGTCAAGATTCACAATGTCTGCTGTTTGAGGATATAGAGTCCTAGGTGTAAGTTGTAGTTAAATAAAAAGGTTTGCAAAATAACACATCTGTGGTTATTTACCATTTTTTGGTTACTTTTTTTCTTTATTTTGTAGAATATGTTCCATGTTGTAGAGTAGGTTTCCTCATATTGGTTAATTTTTTGATTTTAATTCCATTTTATGATTAGATGGCAATTTCCATTGCTTTACAAATTAGGACAATGTAAATTGCAATTAAGACATGCATGATTCTTCTTTGTATTGCCAATAAAATGATATGTTATCTCACTTGCTTGTATAAAATTACACCTGTTACACTTGACTTTTATATTTTGTCTTGATTTGCTTTTCATCCTACCCATATACATATTAATGGAATTCTTCTATATGTGAATGTAATGGCAATAAAATATAGTGGTGCTCTGATAATGAGCTACATCCTCAGTCCCTTTTAGTTCATATTTGGAGAGAAGTTCTTACTGAGTTTTTGAGTATGGCCTTGAATTTGTAATCCTTCTACCTCAGAATTCCTAGTAACTGGAATTACATGCATGTACATTATGTATAGATTGATGAGTTTGTTCTTATTTATAGGATAAAAATCATAGTATTTTACATAGCTTCCAAATTTTTGCAATTCTGTTTATGTTTTATGTATTGTTTGAAATTTTAACTGGGATCAAAACCCACAAAATAAAACTTGCTTTCTCCAGTATTTCAAGTATACTGTTCAGTAAAGTTCAATCAAATTATCATAAAATATATCTTTGGAAATTTTACATTTCAAAAAGAAAAAAAGTCTATTTCCATGTAATCAAAGGCTCATTTCTGTCTTCCCATCACAAAAATCAACCTCATTTCTGTTCAGAAAAGCTTTTTAACAAATTAAATATATCATCTTAATAGAATTCTGCAGTATTTATATTGTTATTTTTTGGATTAATTTAGTATCACAATGTACTGAAGATTTATCCTTACTATAGCTTTTATAATTTTTTTTCTTATCTTTTTGACTTCAAAAATATTCTAGGGCTGGGGATGTGGCTGAAGCAGTAACACACTCACCTGGCATGCATGGGGCACTGAATTCAATCCTCAGCACCACATAAAATAAAATAAAGATATTGTGTCGACTGAAAACTAAAAATAAATAAATATTAAAAAAAAATTTAAAAATTCTATAATTTCTATATTGCAATTTGTCTCAGCTGCTCATTTCAAGGGATGTTTTGTTTGCTTGCAACATGTTGTCTCTGTTGAATAATATTGTAACAGTGTTGTGCAAATATGTGTTGTGCCTCCTATATTAAGATATTTCTATTTCTTTATTCAATTCTGACAATATTAACTTTCTATATTTGGGAAGTATAAACTAAGTTGCATAAATTTCTACTAACTAAAGCATCCTAAAGAAAGTTTCCTGTGCCTTTGCAAAATATTCTACTTTGCCTCTTTTCAATTTTTTAAAGTTTAAAATATATTTTATCTCATGTAACTTCTTGTGTTAAACTATGTTTTGCATATCATAATTTGACCACCCCAGCTTTCTTTTGGTCACTTTTGTAGGAAACAGTTTTATATTCTTTTGTTTTCAGTCTATTTGTGTCCTTAGAGTGTCCTATGGACTAAATATAGTTATAATTTTTAAAAAGATTTTATTCTGTTAATAAAGGCTTTTGTTTTGTAATAAATGCATTTATAAACAAGTAAATTTCTAAAAGTGAAGAACTCACTACTCCTATTTTGTAAGTGGTTTTATACATTTCTTATAATTGTTTTCTCTATTTTTCTTAATTGTTTAATATGTGATTTATTGATTTTCACAGTGAAATGCTTTTATTTCTCTCCCACTTGCCTTAATACATCCTATTGGTATGTATTTTGTCATTGACATTGTGATTTTTAAAACATCAATTCACATTTATGCTATATTTTAAACTGCTAACAAATTAATTTTAATTCATTATGAAAATTTAGTATATTTTATATATATCTTTTCAAAATTATGTTATTAATGTTACAGTTATTTTTATATCCCATATCAATGAACTGGTTGGGTTTTATGATTTTGTTTATCAAATTCTATTGCAAAATTATGTTTTATGACCCATAATTTTATTAAAATAGAATTGTTTGTATGTGACTTTTCCTTGCCAGGACAAGGTTGAAATTTCATGACATGTTGGTGTGCTGATTTATTTTTCAGTATGAGAAGTTAACAGTATTTCTTGGAGGACAGGTCTAATGTTGATAAACATTGGGGTGATGTATAAAATATATCTTTGGAAATTTTACATTTCAAAAAGAAAAAAAGTCTATTTCCATGTAATCAAAGGCTCATTTCTGTCTTCCCCAAATGCCTTTCTGTATTGTAAAGTGTCTATTAAGGAACTTACCATTAATTTTATAGATATACTTTTCTAGGTAAAACATCTTTTTCTCTTGATGTCCTCAAGATTCTCTTTGTAAATTTAAAAAGTTTGATTAAAACATGCTTTGAATCTTTTTTTCCTACTTGAAGCTAATAATGCTTTTTAGAGTTTTATTTCTATCTATTCCTCATAATTTAATTACTCAGACTTTTTTTATTGGTACTGCGGATGAAAATGATTTGTGTTTTATCATTGAAACACATTCTCAGCCCTTTTCTTTGCTCGACAGGATCACACTAAATTGCTGAACTTGTCTTAAAGTTATGATTTTCTTGGCTCAGCCACCATGGAGCTGGGATTAGAGCTGTGCACAGCCCTGATTCTTTCATACAACTTCTTAAGAAAATCTTTAAATTCATAATCTGTTAACAATTTTTGTCTGAATTTTATTTAATGTGTTGTGTACTCTACTTTAGCTTACTAAACACTTTCATGTGGTAAGTTAGTGTTCTCTTGGTAATACATAACTCTCAGTTTCCTAATGTTAGATTCCTAAATTGTAGCTTTAATTAAGCCATATTTTCCTTTTTCAATGTGTGTTGTTCTATTTAAAATTAATTTATTCATTTAAAAACCAACAGTAAAATACAGTTGAATAACTGTTATTGTCTACCAAAATCTTTCTATTATCTCCAGGTTTCTTTATCTTTGCTAGACAAAAAACACTTTTCAGAAATTTTCCCAAGAAATTCACAAATATTTGCATATGTTTCATATTTTTTTTTCTACTGAGAGAGAAAAAAATTATTTGGTAAATTTTTCTTAATTCCATAATGCTAAATTAAGGAAAAGAAAGAGCTTTGTTTGTTAAAAGCAACACACTTTCTTTTCCTGTGCTCTATTTTTGTTTTTAGTAATATACTCATCTTGGGTATGTGAACTTTGAGATGGTTTGGGAAATTCTCACAGTTACTTTGTATATACAATATTATTAAGTTAATATGTTATTAGAGTAACCATGAACTTAGATTTGCTAATCTGCTATTCTGCTGATTTTCTCACATTGCTATAATTTCATATTAGGTTTGTAAAATATATTCAGCTCAGACTAGTATGTAAAATATTTTTTATTTGTATTTATTTTAGTGGTGATTTCTCATCATCCTCAAGAATTTTTACCAGAGCTGAATATATATATATTTATTTATTTTAAAAAGTGATATAGGGAAGATAAAAAAAATTAAACTGCAATCATAACAATTTAAAACTATGGAAAATATAAAAAACTGAGAATGAAGGTCAGAAATCATCTTTAGAGAGACAAAACAAATTAGTAATGAATTTTCATAATACAAATTTTACTGTCAATATGCGTGGGTTCTCTCTCATCCATCGAGGAGGTCCAGGGTAGTGGAGAGTGTGGCTGCAGAGTTGTTAATCAAGACTTCCAGAGACCAAGCAGGAAGCAGGTTTGATTTTATTGTGCAGTTACCATGTATATATACTCAGGCAGTAGCTAAGCATATTATAGGCAGCCACCAATGCAATTTCTGCTAATTGTTCTTGCAACAACCAATTGAAGAGTGGGCTATGGATTGAGCACAGGGACTGCAACACATGACCTCACACCCAGGGCTGTGCCTACAGGGTAAGTGGCCTGCCACTCAAACACCTAGCATGAGGGGAGTGGCCTGACACTCAGACGCCCTTAAGGTATGCCATGTATGCCGTACTCTATGAACTTGTCCCCACATCTCCCCCCTCTGACTGTGCTGCAAGGACTTCAGCCAGCATTGCTATTTTTTGTCCAGTGGCCTTTACATGGTTACATAAGCATCTCACAACACAAGAAAATATTATCACTATTATGAACAGTAGGGCCAGGGTAATAGCATTATAATAATAGTTAATTTGGCTATCAGTTTTTTCAATGTTCAGCAAACCCCTGGAAAAAAAGAAAAAGGTTGTCAAGATAGACACCTTAGTGTCATTGATTTTTGACAATTGCCTTGTAAGTTTATGAATAGTCATAACATAGTTAACATCCCAAGCACCCTTAATATACTGAGAAAAATTGGAGAAGTGTAGGTTACATTTTCAGATACAGTATATTGGGTGACACAAATACTATGAAATTCAGGGTCACAAGTGAGCCTTTGCAACATAAACAGAATATCTAGTTCCTGGTGGAGGTCTAGTTCTTGCTGAATGACTAAAATAGTGGCTTGGGAGAGTTTATTCAAATCATTTTGAATGGCAAAAGCTTCAGCCATGGCAGTACACAAATTGTTTACAGTCGTGAGAATTCTGGATACTCTTGAGAGAGCAAAGCAGTGTAAGTGGCTGTGGCAGTGATGGCAGCTACTAGGGCAATAATTCCAGTGATGATGAGGCTTGGTGTAGGATCTCCTTCAGAAGATTCTTCATCTCCATGTCCCATGGACTCCTCCACTCTCTGGACAGGTTCTGTGGAAGCCGGACTGCTTGGGGGCACACTGAGAATAAATATACGTTTAGCTTTCATAGCAGAGGTTAGGCAATTTATGAGCCAGCAGGATGTATTGACTGTATAAGGGATCTTTGTATGAGTGATATTTATGCCATTAGTATCATTGATAATTAGCATGGCAAAGGGTAATGTAACACAACTTGTGCATAATGGGTATGGGTATAATTTGGCATGAAGGCAAATCCATGGTCAGGGTCTGGACTCAATATCAACCCATTTATCTAGCTGGCTGCTGCCCATTTGACGGGTCTATCAGCCAGCAATATTGATGTGATATCCATCATGCCATACTGATTTCCTGCATACTGGTTGGTAATGGCTTGCTGTGTAGCAGTTACTGTAGCAGTAACTGTAGCAGTTAACCCATATGTTTTTTGGGCACATCAGTTACATTCCAGAGAGTTGCACCTGCCCAGGCACATATATATTGTTCTTCCCCAGAGAAATTTCTCTTATCAAGGAGATAATGTATGGCCATGACACATTGATTCCATTGGATGCTATCATTATCTGAGGGGGGATTTCCAAAAATTGTTGTTGGGAATGTTGGCAGCAAGGGCTTCTTGAATTTGCCATGGGGGAGTCTATGGCTATAGATAGCATTAACTATAACTCTAAGGTTCGGGAGAGATAGCACAATATATGACTTATTATAATTATCTACAATAGTTTCATTGGCATGAGCAAAACAAATAGGACAGCCTGGATTATGGGTTTCATTATCCACTATGGAGAAACAAATAGGCAGAGTAGGCATAGAAATGATGGTGTATGGTTATCTCCTGAATGGATAACTTAGGATCAATAAGGTTGGAATTATTGGACAAGAGGCCCCTTTCCAATTAGCAACTGCTAAAGGTGGTGGCTTAGTGACCGAAACTCAATTTACCTGGTAGGAGGGTTCACTGTTAATAGTGAGCATTGCAAACAATAGGACCATCATCATAGGCCCAGGGATGGGATTGCCACCAGGCAAAGCAGCTAATCTTGTGGCGTGGTCAACAAGATCTTTAATGTCACCTCAGGTTACTTTACATGAGGTTCATTTGCATTGTTGAGACCTTTGCTTTTATGGTTTCTCCTCCAGAGTTAGATCCTTCATCTTCTTGGTTTATGATTTTGAGTGTCCAGGGCTTGACTTTCTGGCAGGCACCCAGATGGAGTAAGGCTCCTGTTGACATATGTAAATCCTCCACCCATGGTTAGAAGGGGCCCTGGACCATCCCATGCATTTTTATGGGATCCTTCCATGAGAACATAAATAGATGGGAGTGCCCTGTGAGGGGGGGATCAATGCTTATGGGCTGCTATTTCTGTAGGAAATTTTGAAACTGAAAGAAAATTTAAAGTAAGATTATTTTCAAGGCATTGTGAGGGGACTTGGTATAATTTTCCCCCTGTTTTATAGCATGGTCTTTAATTCCTTGCATGTTCTTTGTATGATGCCCCAAGTCTAAAGGTTGTAGGGGATCCCAGTTAAGTGCTGTATATGCCAATCATTGCAATGTGCTTGAAATGTCTTGTTAGTATAGGCTGGCCCACTGTCAGTTTTAATAGACATGAGAGCATCTATAATTCCAAAAACATTGAAGTAGATGGTAGATGACCATTTCTGTGGTTTCTCTTGTGGAGGCTGTGGGCATTAAACAGCCTGAATAGATATCAATGATTATATGAATGTATTTTAAATATCCAAAAGTTGCATAGTGAGTGACATTCATTTGCCATAAAGCATTAGATTTTAACTCTAGGGGATTTACTACAGCAAGCTGTAAAGGGCCAATGGGGGAAAGGGGTACACGTCTTTGCAGTCTCTGACTAGCTGTTGGAAACCTCCTTAGTCCTGCTTTTATGTAGCTGCTATGGCTGAGGCTAGCAGAGATGCTTGTGTTCCTATATCCTGGGTGGCCAAAATCCAGTCATCCAGTGTGCCATTGTGTACTGGTGCCACTGCTGCCCTATGTTCCTTATTTAATCCTTCCCAGATCAATTCCTTGGCTAAGACCACCCTGGCTTCTTCATGAGACACCTTTCCTTCTACATCCCTCTTTACTCTGTCAACAAACTGTGGCAAGTCTTCAGTGGCTCTCTGCCTTAAGCCCTGTACAGACACTGTACCTTCCACAGCTGCTAACTTCCTTCAGCTTCTCAGAGCATAGAGTCACACCAGGTTGAAATAACTTAGTGAGCTTGTGGCTTTTACTGCAGGGAAACTGTAGATTCCCTGTCCCTGCAAGCATTCAGCTGGGAGTTTAACATTTGTGGTGTGGTTATATAACCCCTGCTGTTCACATTCATCATAGAAAAATGTCTTCCACTTCAAAAAATGTTGCAGGCTCAAGAGAAGCTCTGGCTAGGTCTTTCCAGTCTTGAGGGTAATTAAGTTCAAGACTGAGTGATTCGACCATTTGTTCTGCAAATGGCCCCTGGGGCCCATCCTCTTTTGCTGCCTTCTTTAACTCCTTCAGGGTACCCAATGCATGTGGCTACCCATTGGCAGGACACTGTGATGTAGGGGTCATGTTGTACTCCCTTACCCCACTCTTCATCTCTTATCTTACATAGATCTTCAAAAGGATCTTTGGCCTCATGGAATGGGTTTCTGGGAGACCATGGCTTGGACCTGTCTGGAAGCCTGGTCATTTCCAAACTGTCATAGTTCTTTGCTGGCTTTGGCATTGCCTCATAAGGAGCCAGTTGCCATTGACTCAGTGAAGGATATAATCTTTGCCTGTCAGTAGAAGATACACCTGCACCATTTGTGGTCACCTCTTCCTACACCATGAAGGCTAGAGTTACATTTCCTATGTCTCTCCCTCCTGCAGCTGTTGTGGTTGTTTGCTTTGAAGTAGATTCCCCCTCCCCTTTCCAGTGCCTGCTGTGGTTGCTTGCTTTGAGGTAGACTTTTGTCCCTGCCTTTTCCCCCCTGTCTGTCTTTCACAGGCTCCTCTTCCCTCAGGGCCATCATTATATGACAAGAGTCTGTTGCAGGGCCCTCTAAACTTTGCTGAATGGCTGTCACAATAGGAAAAAAACTGTAGTTGTAAAGTATTCCCATTTCACTTCAACTTGCTGCACAAAAGCCATTGTGTTGTTTCATTTAGTAAAATCAGAAACACCAGCAGCATTGATCCAAGGGTTAGTGTATATATCCCAGAACTTCTGGGCTTCTCTCTTATTCAGGGTTAAACCTCTAGTATCTAGGAGAGTCAGCACTTGCATCTGCAACTCTGTGATGGAACTCTGTAGGTTCCCCATTTCCCTTTCTCACCACTTTGTGAGGGGCCACACCCTGTCTTATAGGCTTACCTCAGACCCCTGCTTGGGTGCCAGCTGCATGGGCTCTCTCTTCTTCAGTGAGGAGGTCCACACAACAGGGTAGAGGAGAGTATGGTTGTGGAGTCGCTAATCAAGACCTCCGGAGACCAAGCAGGAAGGAGGTCTGATTTTATTGCGCAGTTACCATGTATATATACTCAGGCAGTGGCTAAGCAGATTATAGGCAACTAACAATGCAATTTCTGCTAAATGTCCTTGCAGCGACCAAGGAGGAGTGGGCCGTGGAGCAAGCTCAGGGACTGCAACACATGGCCTCATGCCCAGGGCTGTGCCTAGGGGGTAAGCGGTTTGCCACTCACAAGCCTAGCACAGGGAAGTGGTTTGCTACTCAGACGCCCTTAATGTACACCATGTATGGAGTACTCCATGCACTTGTCCCCACATCAATAGACATCAACAACATAATATCTCAGAAAAAATTCAATTTATTTAAATTACTTTTAAGGAACTTATGTATGTCTTCAAGAATAAATCCCCAGCATGTTCACCAGAAAAACTAGGGGTAGTAGGAACATACCTCAACATTGTAAAAGCTATATACACTAAAGGTCAACAGCATTCTAAATGGAGAAGACATGAAAGCATTTCCTCTAATCTTGGAACAAGACAGGAATGCTCTCATTTACCATTCCTATTCAACATAATCTTGGAGATTCTAGTCAGAGAAATTAGAGAGAAGAAAGAAAGTAAATGAATATAAATAGGATTAAAAGAACTCAAACTATTCATTCTTATTGCTGATGACATGATTCAGTATTTTAAAGACCCCAGACTTCCACTAGAAAACTTCTAGAATTCATAAATAAATTTGACAACATAGAAGGATATAAAATTTACATGCATAAATTGTGTTTCTTTACATCAGTGATGAATCAACTGAAAGAGAAATTGGGAAAACTATCCCCTTTCACAATAGCCTGAAAGAAAATAATATATTTGGGGATAAATTTAACAAAGTGGTGAAAGACCTCTAGAATGAAAACTACAGAACACCAAAGAAAGAAATTGATGAAGACCTTAGAAGTTGTAAAGACATCCCATGTTCAAAGTTAGGCAGAATTAGTATTGTCAAAATGTACAAACTACCAAAAGCATTATACATACTTAACACAATTCCTATTAAAATTCCAATTTTGTCATTGATACAAATAGAACAAAAAAACAGCTGTGAAATTTTTTTTTAAAAAAATAAGAGGCCTAGAAACATAGGAGACACACCAGGTCTATGTTGAAGCACTGCTTGAAACTTTAATCACCAGGAGGCTAAGCAGCAGCAACCAAGTCAATTCTGCACCCTTTGACACTTTAAAGAAGGTAGGTTCCTTTTTCATAGCTCCAAACAGCAAGCTACCAGTAAGTCAAAATCATAGCAATGTAGGAAGTGGGTTAGAATGACCCTGTTTAGGGTACAGTAAGGGTATATTGCCCAAGAAAAATGAGAACCATAAAGTGAACATATTACAGAATTATTTCTTATTAGTACATTGTATCAGAATAAATGAAACATTTTTAGCCACTCCACATTGCCAAAAAGAGTGTGCTTAGCAGGAGGTGGATTACAGAGTGTAGATTTCATATGGGAAAAGTATACCTTATATTAAATGCAGCCTCAGAGTAAAATGGAGTTTGTCTGGTCAAGGCAAATATAGTTTGGTCTACAATACAGTCACAGTGCTGGAGAAGTCAGCAAGACTAAGGCAGACATCCAGCTGAAATCACCAACCCTGTAGACAACTCAAGGTCAAGTGACCAAATGCAGTAGCTCAAAACCCAAGAGAACTCCCTTTAGTGCCTCATTTTGTGAGCAGTGATTGATTATAGAAATAAATCACCACAGACATCACTGAATGAGAGCAGATCTACAAAGAAGGGAAGGTTGTCTTTTCCCTAGAACTGGTTGTGTAAATGAAGTATAAACTTGGGTAAATATTTGAGTGTATTAAAGCTATGTTTCTCTTTGGGATGGAAACAAAGGAAATAATTTGTGGCACTAATGAATATTTAATTATGGTCTTTGAAATTACCAGCATGTGGTGGCACCAGAGTGATCTGCCAAAAGGGGCTCCTGGACATGCCTATTGAGGACAAGTCATGTAACTGGATATTCTTGGCTCCAGGTGTGAAGTTAAAGCCAAAGTTTTGTAGCATTTCTCAACTTCTCTTCAACCTCCTCCTCTTCTTTTATGTATATTTTCTTTCATTTACTCTTCTCCCTAGAAGCATATTCCTTAGCCCTGTGTTTCATTGCTGGTTTCATACTAAAGTATTGGCTAGGTAGGAGGTTAACTGATAAAAGTATGAGTGTACACAGCTACTCTTCAGATGCATTCACTAGAAATAAGAGAATTCCTTGTAAGAAAGCAATTTTTTCTTCATTATGAAAGATATCTCTGTTAACATTTCAGTAAAATTTCTTTAAGTCCTTACTCTGACTACTGTTTTGAGCTCTTTGGTATATTCAAAATGGTACCAGATGTATCATTTTGGAGTTTGCTTGATTTCCATTTCATAAGAAAGCATACTTATGCATAAGGAGGTTATGTAACAATCATCTAGAATATCTCAGAATTAGTGAAGAAGGTCACATGTGAAATATGCCTGTGAGAGCAGGCTTACAGTGTCCATATGTAGATAAAGAAACTAAATCCAGAGGAGCGGGCACTACAATCTCTGAAGTGCAGGATGTGCCGCCTATTTTGAAGTCTCCAAAGATGGAGTAGATCTTCTTTCTATGTATTGACTCTGTTATTGTGTATATGACTGTGGAACAACAAAAAATAATATTTACTGAATTCTTAAAGTACTTTTGTCCGTTGGTTCTGCATTTAAACTTTTATTTAATTTTCACAATTGCATAAGTCTTATGGCTATCTTTCCCCCAATTTTAAAGAGGACAATGTTGGGACATAAGAAAAATTCATAATGTCCCTGGCTTTCTTACTTACCACATATTTGACCTTAGATAGAATCCATTTAAGTCTTCTTCTACAAAATGATGATCATAACACATATATTACATGGTATTTCACAAGGAATTATCAGGCTGTTTATGTGACTATGTATCACAATGGTGGATAGGTCAGTCACAGCATCAGCTGCTGTTCTCAAAGCCTTCCAGGAGCTTCCATCTCCCAGAAGTAAAAGCCAAGTACTTGACCGATCTACAGGGCCTGGGTCATCTGGATAAGACCAGTCTTTTTCTTCTATCCACTACTCTTAATTCTTCAGCTTCTGAGGCCCTCTCTACCCTAACATGTTTTTCTGTAGCATCCACCTCAGAAACAATTTCACTTAAAATTGCAGCTCCTAACTCCCCAGTCCCAACACTTTCACCCCACCAGTCTGTCTTAGTGATACATAGCATGTATCACTAAGACACCCTGACTTTTATGTATTTTCTATTTTCCTCCTCTATCCACCAAATTTAAGCTGCAAGAAAAGTGATGGATGAGTTGTTTTGTTCCTGCTGAGCACCCAGTTGATGATTATCAATTAAATATTGGAATATATTTCTCTGTGCCTTTCTTCCTTCTTCTTCCAAGGTCACACTCTTTATTGATCAAAAGTCTTTGTCCTTCAAAGTGTAAAAAAGACAAGACAAACACTGAAATTATAAGTACCTATGAAACACATTTACAGTGCTCCCAGAAAAACCAAACAAAAACCAGCCAAATAACAAAAAATTCTCAAATAAGGGAGAAGTAATGTTGCCAGGGCTTCTTTACCTGCACTGTAGCTTCCAGTTTGAGATGTCTAGGGCTTTGTTTCCTTTTTCCTTTTTGTTTTAAGTGTTCATGTGGCTTATGAAGGGTAAAGCACATGTTCTTTATTCTCCAAAATTTCAGTAATGAGCATTCAATGACAGAATTCTGTGCTCTGCATATGATGTTACTCAATATGCCATGTGGCTTAGTGTCAAATAGACATTATCAGTGAGTCTCAATGCACTATAATATTAATTCCACTAAGATAAAATTATTATTATATAATTTCCACACAGGGGTCATTTAATTGCAGATGGAAATTTAGAAAAAAAAAACTTTGAGGTGACATCTTCAATGATAACCAATTTAGTTCAAATCATAAGCAACAGAATGGAATTCCAGTCAGAGCTCACTCTAAGCAAATACAGAGTTGTAAGGTAACATGAATATCCAGGGAACTCAAGTGGTTTTGTATTACTAGAACATCAGAAATAAGGCTTAGCCTTTCCTACATGTATATGAAAGGGTCATCCTACACTTGTGGAAAATTAATTGATCCAAATTTTGATCTAAATAATTATACTATGGAAAATGTCTTTAGTCAACCTTAATAGAGATTATTTAAAACTTTGTAAGAGAGAGGGAGTTCACTGGCTAATTATGATTGGGTGAAATACTCATTAATTTTCAGAAAGTAACATGATGCAGGGTCATCAGAAATACATGTAACCAGGGGGCCTTCTGATAATGAGACATTTCCCCTGGTGGGATAGGTGATCTGGTCTATGACCACCTACATTTTTTACACCATGGATGATTGGGCTCCTAAGAATAGAGAATACCTTAGCAAGCAAGTCAATTTTTAGGTTCCTTGAAAATAAAATTTACCTAAAAAGAAACATGTTGATATTTCAGAGACTTCTAACACATACTCTGGTAAGTAGGACACAACTTACTCACTTCTTAGGCATTTTCTATACCAGAGGTAGCACACTGAAAGCCTACAATATCTATCATGGTTGTCTGAAACAATCAAAGTATCACAGAAAACATGGAAAATCTAGTGATTTCTCTCTCTCTCTCTCTCTCTCTCTCTCTCTCTCTCACACACACACACACACACACAAAAGCATTGAGTTCCAGAGCTGAGAATGTAGTCCAATGGTAGAATATGTACATAGCACTGCTTCCATCAAAGCACTGCAAAAGTTAAAATATAATAAAGTTTCATGTAATTTCAGTGTGGCTGGTGAAGCTTAACTAGTCCTATCTAAGTTTAATTTTAAAACAAAATTAAGCTGAGTGTGATGGCACATGCATGTAATCCTAGATAACTGGGAGGCTGAGGCAGGAGGATCATAAGTTGTAGGCAACAATCAGCAACTTACCAATACCTTTGTCAAAATAAAAATAATAATAATTTAAAATTGATGTGGATGTAGCTCAGTGGTAGAGTGATTCTCTAATATGCATAATTCCCTGGGTTTAACCCTTGGTACCACAAAAAAAGTATATAAATAAAAAATGCACACAGAAGAAACAACAATGACAAAAAACACACCAAACAAGAACAACAAACCAAATGAGTTCCAATTTCTCTCAGAAAAATAAAATGCCTGAAAACAGTAGCATCTCTTATTTGACATAGCAGGCTACACTGAAATAGTGGCCTCTCTCAATCTCCCCATTCTCCTCCTTCCTTTCCTCCCAGTTAGAGTATGGTCTGTTTTGCCAGTAATTATGTGACTCTTCAGCTGACCTCTGAGTCTTCAGAAGCTGACTTTAAACATTCTTGGATATCTTCCTCCCCCCTTTTCCAATATACTTTACCAGGTGACTAAACTTAAAAATTCTCCCAAGACTAATGAATGCTGCCAATATGTCCTATTCTGCTAATTACTCAATGCCAGTGTCTGCCTGGGAATGAACGAGCCATTGGGAGAGAACAGAAGAAAGAGTAGAATCAGGTGAGGAATGGGAGCAGGCAGAGAATCAGACTGGAGGCCTGATGCCACTAGACTGAATAAACAGACAAGGAAAAGCATGACAAAGAGAGGAAGGTCATAGGGGAAATGGAATATAGTAAGTCTTGGCAGTAAGTATGGATAGGACAGATAATGATCCCTCTTCATTTCAACCCTAGTGAAATAAAAAATAGATATATAAAGATATAAAAAGAATGATTAACAAGATATATAAAGAATGATTTGAAATAAAAATATTAATAACTATGCACTTGTATATTTTATTAATAATTAGACTGAACATTCTTGGCAGTTTTGAGTGAGGTGTTAAGTGTGTGTGTGTGTGTATGTATGTATATATATATATATATATATATATATATATATATATATATATATATATAATTTCCATTCTCACACAGAAACACAAGTACTTCCCCTTTTTTACTTTTATTGGAAGTATCATTTTTTCCCCTAATTCAGTCCCTGGTAACTCTACTGTCATTCTTCTCCATCCAATTCTCCTCCTAACTCTACTGATAATTCTACCAATTACCTGTCCCCTCCCAAATCAATTTCTTTTGGATATACACAGTAGTAAGATTTTCTGTGTTTTTTATATGTGTATATATATATATATATATATATATATATATATATATATATATATATATATATATATTTATGTGCATAGGCAAGTTATATTAAATTTATTCCACTTTCTGCCGTAGTCTGGCTGGGCACAAAATAACCGGGAGGTCACAAGCCACTTGTAGGTTCAAACAGGAACTACTTTATTGCCTGAACCCCATGGGAACTTTCCAGAACTCCCCGGAAACTCCACGAGAAACAACAGGAACTCCACAGGAACTCCCCGAGAACTCAAAAGTAGCGGGCACCTGAGGAAGCAGGAGCTGCCCCACTGCTGGACAGCAGAGGTCCACATACACAAGTGAATACACAGCTTGTTTCAATTTAGCATCATCCAGTTACAGCAACCAGTCATTATCTTAATAATTATACACAGCTTAACTTAATTATCATCATCTTAATGGCTCGCTGGTGTTACTTCTCAACCACTCCTTCTGGCAAAATGCAAAGCACCATCTTGACTTGGCTGTGGCACTCAACAACACCCCCTTCTGTTTAATTAAACAACAAGTATGTGGCTTAGGGAACCTGCCTGTTTTAGGTCATCCAATACAACATATGGTCCTTACCTGTCATCAGATGTGCTGACCCCAAGGCATCAGCCTCCTGTCTTAGGTTGGTACCATTGCAATTAGATCTTACCCGTCATTGATTACCAGCCCAGCATTTTTAGCCATACTTGTGGATAACGACCATCACAAGCAGAAGGGAGGAGGATACAAAATGCCACGACACTGTTGAGAGCCACAGCCAAAGAGGCCCCAGCAAACTTTCAGACTGCCAGCTGATGATTGGCTCACAGCGGCCCCAGCAACTTCTAGCTGATTGGCTCCTCTGCGGTGATGCTCATTGGGCTGTTTCCCTGCCTTCAGACCACGGAGCTGCTCATTGGGGGACTTTTTTGGCTCCGCCCACACGACCCAGCCAATCAGCCTCAAGAGCAGGAGGAGTGGGGGAGAGGCTTGTGAGAAGCCGGTGGTGGCAGTTGGGCTCTGAAGGTTTTCTTGAGGAGCTGTGTGGTTTGCTGTGTGTTCTAAAAATAAAGTTCTTTTCTTTTGACAAGTGGCTCCTGAATTGTGCCCAGCCAGACTGCGGCATTTGGTGGCTCGCACAGGGAGCAACTGAGGGTAAGTGATAAGGTAAACTGCTCGCCCCTGAGGGCAGGGCGAGAGGATGGGTAGCCATTTTAAGATTCTTCTTTTGTTTTGCTTCACTTTTGTTTTAAGTTGCCTGTCCCTGGAGATGTGTAAGAGGGAAGAAAAACCGCTCACATCTGAGGAACATATAGGGAGAAAGGACGGATGGACATTTCAGGAGGATAGAAAGGCTACTATAATGATTTTCTGTTGTTCCACTTTTGTTTCATTCTGTTTCAGTTTTGTTTGGCATTATCTTCTTGGGTTGTATTATAGTTATAGTAGAAATATTCAAGTAAAAGAGAAGGCCTCTCTAGCTAGTCAGACACAGGAAAAAATTCAAGTAAAAGAGAAGGTCTTTCGAACTAGTCAGACAGAGGAAAAAATTCAATTAAAAGAGAAGGTCTCTCGAACTAGTCAGACAGAGGAAAAAATTCAAGTAAAAGAGAAGGCCTCTCAAGCTAGTCAGACAGAGAAAGAAAGTGTAAAGCAGAAAAAGCCATCAGGGGGAAAGGTACAACAGGAGACTGCTACTAACACCTTTCTATCACCAGAGGGTGTAAGTGTCCAACCAACAGCTCCACCTCTACAGGAGACTGTTACTAACACCTTTCTATCACCAGAGGACGTAAGTGTCCAACTAACAAGGCCACCTCCATATGCTGGGAGGCCCCCAAACCCCGCAGTTGATAGTTGGGATCCTGAGACAGGATCTCAAATATTAACATGCCCTGTATTTGAGGCAGGAGGGCAGTGAATTCACCATGCTTTAAATTTCAAAACAGTGAAGCAGCTAAAAGAGGCTGTAACAACCTATGGTCCTCAAGCACCCTTCACTGTAAGCATGGTCAAATCCATTAACAACTTGAACATGACGCCAGCAGATAGGGCTAATATGTGTAAAGCTGTGCTAAATGGAGGTCAATACCTGTTATGGAAGGTTGCATATGAGGAATTTTGCAAGGAGACGGCTAGGCGAAATGCAGCAGCTGGTTATTCTCAGAGAAATCTAGATATGTTGTTAGGAAAGGGACCTTATGAGGATCAGCAGCAACAAATTGAATATGATCCTGGTGTATACGCACAAACTGCTGCACATGCACTTAAGGCATGGAAGACTTTACAAGGACATGGAGGTTTACAAGGTCAATTATCTAAGGTAATACAAGGAGCTAATGAATCTTATGCTGAATTTGTAGATAGGCTTATTCAAACACCTACCAGAGTTTTTGTGAATACAGAACAAGCAATGCCATTACTAAAGCAACTGGCTTATGAGCAAGCAAATCATTGGTGCAGAGAAGTCATTAGACCATGGAAACATGAAGATTTAAACACATATATTAAATTATGTAGAGACATTAATGAACAAGAGCAAGTCGTGGCAGCTGCAGTAAAACAGGCTTTAGAACAAGGGCAAGTCGTGGCAGCTGGAATAAAACAGGCTTTAGATGCCAGGCCAAGAAAATGCTACAATTGTGAACAAACAGGACATTTTAAAAGGAATTGCCCCATAGGAGGAGGGTTTAACAAAACTAGGTATCAAAGGAGTAGAATACCGGGTATTTGCCCACGATGCCGTAGAGGGAGACATTGGGCTAATGAATGCCATTCTCAAACCACCATAGAGGGTACTCCATTATCAAAAAATGAACAAGGACCAGGTGTTTATCCACGATATCGTGGAGAAAGGCATCGGGTTCCGTTGCCAAAAAATGGACAGGGGGGCCCAATGCTCCAGGACCAAAACCCACAAATATACGGAGCACTGGAGGAACCCAGCAACCCCATCAGGGTAGTGCCCAGGACACATTGTCCATCAGATCCCTCATCAGACAAACCAGAGAGAGTGCAGGGTTGGACATCTGCGCCTCTGCTAGAGCAGTACTAACTCCAGAGATGGGAGTTCAAATCATTCCCACAGGGGTAAAAGGACCTCTTCCCAAAGGAACAGTAGTCTTATTATTGGGACGCAGCTCTTCTACTCTAAAAGGACTTATGATAAATCCTGGGGTAATTGATCCCAATTATGAAGGTGAAATAAAAATTATAGCCAGTTCTCCAAAGGGTATATCAGTAATTTCACCAGAAGATAGAATAGCATAGTTACTAATAATACCCAGCCTACATGATAAATTTTCCAGTAGTGCTGTAGAAAGTGGTTCCAAGGGATTAGGCTCCACAGGTGTAGATTGGGCTATGCTTTCTTTAAATTTAGATTCTCACCCCATGCTAAAACTAAATGTTCAAGGACATGAATTTAATGGGCTACTGGATACAGGTGCAGACCTTAGCATCATCTTTCGTCAAAAATGGCCAAAACATTGGCCATTACAACAAGCCACTCAAATGCTTCGAGGCCTAGGAGTGGCGACTAATCCCCATAGAAGGGCAATGGTATTAGATTGGAAGGATCCTGAAGGATGTGAAGGAACTATACAGCCATGTGTATTGGATCATCTTCCCGTAAATTTATGGGGACAAGATGTCCTAGATCAATTAGGTTTGACATTATCACATAACATCAACAAAAATGCACCCACTATTATGACTAGACAAGGTTTTAGGAAAGGAAAAAGATTAGAAAAACAAGAACAAGGTATAGGAGCACCAATACAAATAGATCAAGGAACAGACAGACATGGGTTGGATTTTCAGAATGGGCCACTGAGACAATAAAAATTACTTGGAAATCAGAAAGACCAGTATGGGTTCCTCAGTGGCCCCTGAATAAAGAAAAGATACAAGCAGCCCATGACCTGTCAAACAACAATTAGCGGAAGGACATATACAACCTTCTGTATCTCCCCATAATACTCCCATTTTTATCATCAAAAAGAAATATGGTAAACGGAGATTATGGCAAGATTTAAGAGCCATTAATAATGAGATGGTTATTATGGGACCTGCTCAATCGGGGATTCCTCAATTGTCTGCTTTGCCAAAAACTTGGTATGTTTTAGTTATAGATATTAAAGATTGTTTTTTTTTTTCAATTCCAACTCATCCTGAGGATAGTCCACGTTTTGCATTTACTATCCCTGCACTGAATCATGAAGGTCCTGATCAGAGATATGAATGGAAAGCCAGAACTTTCCATTCATATCATTTTTATTGTCTCAGTGACACCTCTTGAAAACCCAATCCATGTCTATTTCTTGATCTATTTGTATTGGTGCCACTTACTTTGTCCTTTTTCTCCTAATCCTTTTCCTTTCCTAAAACCTTGTCTAGCCTTAATAGTGGGCATATTTGAATTGATGTTGTTTGTTAATGTTAGTCCTAATTGATCTAGGACACCTCGTCCCCATAAATTTACAGGAAGATGATCCAATACATATGGCTGTATAGTTCCTTCACATCCTTCAGGATCCTTCCAATCTAATACCATTGCCCTTCTATGGGGATTAGTCGCCACTCCTAGGCCTCGAAGCATTTGAGTGGCTTGTTGTAATGGCCAATGTTTTGGCCATTCTTGACGAGAGATAATGCTAAGGTCTGCACCTGTATCCAGTAGACCATTAAATTCATGTCCTTGAACATTTAGTTTTAGCATGGGGTGAGAATCTAAATTTAAAGAAAGCATAGCCCAATCTACACCTGTGGATCCTAATCCTCTGGAACCTCTAGTACGACTGGAAAATTTATCATGTAGGCTGGATATTATTAATAACTGTGCTATTCTATCTCCTGGTTAAATTACTGATATACCCCTTGGAGAACTGGCTATAATTTTTATTTCACCTTCATAATCAGGATCAATTATCCCAGGACTTATCGTAAGTCCTCTTAGAGTAGAAGAACTGCGTCCTAATAATAAGCCTACTGTTCCTTGGGGAAGAGGTCTTTTTACCCTTGTGGGAATGATTTGAACTCCCATCTCTGGAGTTAGTATTGCTCTTGTGGAGGCGCAGATGTCCAACCCTGTGTACCTCTGGTTTGTCTATTGAGGGATCTAATGGATAATGTGTCCTGGGCACTACCCTGATGGTATTGCTGGGTTCCTCCAATGCCCCGTATATTTGTGGTCGTGGGCCCCGGAGCATTGGGCCCCCCTGTCCTTTTTTTTGGCAATGGAGAGCAATGTTTTTCTCCACGATATCATGGGTAAACATCTGGTGCTTGCCCGCTTTTTGATAACTGGGGACCCTCTATAGTGGTTTGAGAACAGCATTCATTAGCCAAATGACTCCCTCTATGTCATCGTGGGCAAATACCCAGTATTCTACCCCTTTGATACCTAGTTTTATAAACCTTCCTCCTATGGGGCAACTCCTTTTAAAATGTCCTGTTTGTTCACAATTGTAGCATGTTTTTGGCCTGGCACCTAAAGCCTGTTGTACTGCAGCTTCCAAGACTTGCCCTTGTTCATTAATGTCTCTGCATAATTTAATATATGTGTTTAAATCTCCATGTTTCCATGGTCTAATGGCCTCCCTGCACCATCTGTTTGCTTGTTCATAGGCTAGTTGTTTTATTAATGGCATCGCTTGTTCTACATCCTCAACGATTCTAGTAGCTGTTTGTATAGGCCTATCTATAAATTCAGCGTAAGGTTCATTAGCTCCTTGTATTACCTTAGATAATTGACCTTGTAAATCTCCATGCCCCTGTAAAGTTTTCCATGCCCTAACCAGAGCTGAAGCAATTTTTGAGTATATGGCAGGATCATATCTAATTTGTTGCAGCTGACCCTCATAAGGTCCCTCTCCTAACAACATATCTAGATTTCTCTGAGGATAACCGGCTGCTGCATTTTGCCTAGCTGTCTCCGTGCAAAATTCCTGATTGGCAACTTTCCATAACAGATATTGTCCTCCATTTAGCACAGCTTTGCACATACTAACCCAATCTGCTGGCATCATGTTCAAGTTGGTAATGGATTTGACCATACTTAGAGTGAAGGGTGCTTGAGGACCATAGGTTGTTAAAGCCTATTTCAGCTGCTTCACTGTTTTGAAATCTAAAGCATGGTGAATTCCCTGCCCTCCTGCCTCCTCAAATACAGGGCATGCTAATCTTTGAGGTCCTGTCTCAGGATCCTATCTATCAACTTCATGGGTTGAGGGCCACTCAGCATATGTTGTCTCCATATACATAGGTGGACCTGTTGGTTGGACACCCACGCCCTCTGGTGATATAAAGGTGTTAGTAGCAACCTCCCATTGTAACTTCTCCCCTAATAGCCCTTCCTCCTCTAAACTTTTTTCCCTTGTCTAACTCGAGAGACTTCCTCTTTTACTTGATGTAGGATGTCTTCTCCTAGACTAAGCAAGCAAGATTGTACCAACGTCCACAATAGTAATGTGCCAACTGGCAGAGTTCCTGGGCTTTCCTTTTCTATTTTTTTTAAACCTTTACCATGATGGTTCCATTGTGATATATTTAACAACCCCTCTTTAATGAACCATGGGCTCCACCTTTGTATCGTCTTAACGTATGCCCTAATTATTCTTGATTTTACTGAGATGCCTACTTCCTCTAGCAATTTACTTAACACTCTTTCGATTTGGCTTTTACTAAATTTTAATTCCATGTTTCTGCTATAAAGATAACGCAACCCAACACGATAACACAAAACAAAACCGAAACAAAACGAAACAAAAACGGAACAAAAATTCGTTGTATCAGTTTTTCTATTTTCTTGACATGTGTATCCGTGGTCTATCTCTATCTCTTCCTCAGGGCCAAACAACTTTTCTAGCATCCTATTTATTAATAGGGGTAGGCAGCTTGAAACAGAAACGTAAAGAAGAATACACTATCTCTTAAAATGGTCACCCATCCTCTTGCCCTGCCCTCAGGGGCGAGCGGTTTACCTTATCACTTACCCTCAGGCGTTCCCCGTACAGGCCACCAAATGCCGCAGTCTGGTTGGGCACAAAATAACCAGGAGGTCATGAGCCACTTGTAGGTTCAAACAGGAACTACTTTATTGCCCGAACCCCATGGGAACTCTCTAGAACTCCCTGGGAACTCCGCGAGAACCAACGGGAACTCCATGGGAACTCCGTGAGAACTCAATGGGAACTCCACGAGAACTCAAAAGTAGCGGGCACCCGAGGTAGCAGGAGACGCACCACTGTTGGACAGCAGAGGTCCACATACACAACTGAATTCACAGCTTGTTTCAATTTAGCATCATCCAGTTACAGCAGTCATTATCTTAATAATTATACACAGCTTAATGTAATTATCATCATCTTAATGGCTCTCTGGTGTTACTGCTCAACCACTCCTTCTGGCAAAATGCCAGGCACCATCCTGACTTGGCTGTTTCTCTCAACAACTTTCTTTCATTTTCGTATCCTTTCTCACTTCCCTTTATTCCCCTTTGTCTACTCCACTAAACCTTTATTCTGTTTTTACTCCCCCACTTTAATGTGGATTGGCATTCGCAAATGACACATTCAACCTTTGGTATTTAAGGAGCCAATGAATGTCTTCCAACCTACTTCCAAACAATACATAGCTGCATTTTTGTTATTGGTGCCCTTTTCCAGATATTTTATCATTGAGAATTTTGAAATCAGGTTTACTTATTGAGGATTTAATTTGTGTGTTTATCAATAATTTCTCTAACATTAAATGGTATAATGACTTTTACAAAGTGTTTACATGTAATATCTTCTAACATAATTATAAAACTCTGTCCAGTAATGTACTATTACATGAAAATTATTAAGAATAATTTTTGCTGAGATAAAGTTTATAACTATGCCTATATACAGAAAAGTAACCTGTGGCCTAGTGGGGCTAAGTACCTCAAAATGGAACTTTCATGAAAGAAACCCCCTCTCTCAAGTAATCTCATATAATTTTTTAATATGAGACTGACATAGAAATACATAATGAACATGTACCAAAGATTGAATTCATGAAAAAGGAAATCATAAGCATGTCAAAATTGGTTACAAGAGCATGAGAAAATGATATAAACACAGAGTGTATGTGGGAAAAAAATACTATAAGAATACTGCAGCACACTGGTCTATTGTGTCTACAAAACTGGATGACTTTTAGAATTAAAGGTGGGAGCTAGTTATTCCAATCACATTTCAGTAGTAAAAAAAAATTCAACTTCCAAAAAATACATTAGAAAAAATTATGTACTAAAAGGTTTTCATTCATTTAAAAAAATGTTTCCTTTGAAACTTTAAACTTAGAAAATTGAGACTTCTAATTTGAAAATTTGAAAAGTTTAAAAAATAAAGTGGAGAAATATTTTTAGCAAATTTATTTTTTTTATTTTTATATTTTATTAGTATGATATACGTACACATAGTATTGGGGTTTATTCCATGTGTTTTTTTCTCCATGGGATTTGTAATTAAACCTGGACATTCTATCATAAAATTGGTAAAGCCCTGTCTAAAAATTTAATAAAAAATGAAAAAAGCTGGAATGTAGCTCAATGATAAAGTGATAAAGTGCCTATGGGTGTAATGCTTAGTATTGCAAGAAACAAACAAAATCCTTCTTCCTGACTCATGTGCAAAAAAAGTAAATAAATGAAATAAACTGGAAAATCCATTCTAGGATAGAACATATATTTCAAGGCATAAAAAAGAAAAAAATAACTGTGAGATCTCAGAGTCAAAAATATAAATTGAAGGAATATTCCAGACACTTTGGCTTATAACCCTAAGTTGTCACTGAACAAAACACTAAAAGCGAACTTGACACCGTGCCATGACAGGGTACTAAGGAAGTAAAACAGATTTCCCACACAGTTCACCTCCCAGGCTTCTGCAAAGGACCTAAAGCAGCTTTTTTTCCCCCAGTGACTTTACAGCCTCTGCAGACCCCTTATGGATATCAGCAGGAAAGACAAAGACACATTATGCATCAGTCACTGGAAATTCACGGGTAAAATACAAGGTCTCAGAGTATGCAGCCTGGAAATGCATGACCCATATGCACACTGTTCAGCAGGTGGAAAATGAAGAAACTCAACTCAGCCAGGTGGACTGGTCAAGGAGAGAAGGAATTAAGAGCAACTAAGATCACAACACACTATTTGACATAAGCATTTATAATGGGAAAAACAGGTGGGAATGAGAAATAAATAAAAGGAAATATATTTTTGAAAAGTTTTTTTTTAGTTGTAGATGGACACATACTTTTTTCTTTTTTTTTAATTTTTTATTGTTGTCTGTTCAAAACATTACATAGTTCTTGATATATCATATTTCACAATTTGATTCAAGTGGGTTATGAGCTCCCATTTTTACCCCATATACAGATTGCAGAATCACATCAGTTACACATCCATTGATTTACATATTGCCATACTAGTGTCTGTTGTATTCTGCTGCCTTTCCTATCCTCTACTATCCCCCCTCCCCTCCCCTCCCCTCCCCTCTTCTCTCTCTGCTCCCTCTACTGACATTCGTTTGTCCCCCTTATATTATTTTTCCCCTTCCCCTCACTTCCTCTTGTATGTACTTTTGTATAACTCTGAGGGTCTCCTTCCATTTCCATGCATTTTCCATTCTCTCTCCCTTTCCCTCCCACCTCTCATCCCTATTTAATGTTAATCTTCTTCTCATGCTCTTCGACCCTACTCTGTTCTAGTTACTCTCCTTATATCAAAGAAGACATTTGGCATTTGTTTTTTAGGGATTGGCTAGCTTCACTTAGCATAATCTGCTCTAATGCCATCCATTTCCCTGTAAATTCTATGATTTTGTCATTTTTTAATGCAGAGTAATACTCCATTGTGTATAAATGCCACATTTTTTTATCCATTCATCCATTGAAGGGCATCTAGGTTGGTTCCACAGTCTAGCTATTGTGAATTGTGCTGCTATGAACATCGATGTAGCAGTGTCCCTGTAGCATGCTCTTTTTAGGTCTTTAGGGAATAGACCGAGAAGGGGAATAGCTGGGTCAAATGGTGGCTCCATTCCCAGCTTTCCAAGAAATCTCCATACTGCTTTCCAAATTGGCTGCACCAATTTGCAGTCCCACCAGCAATGTACAAGTGTACCCTTTTCCCCACATCCTCGCCAGCACTTGTTGTTGTTTGACTTCATAATGGCTGCCAATCTAACTGGAGTGAGATGGTATCTTAGGGTGGTTTTGATTTGCATTTCTCTGACTGCTAGAGATGGTGAGCATTTTTTCATGTACTTGTTGATTGATTGTATGTCCTCCTCTGAGAAGTGTCTGTTCAGGTCCTTGGCCCATTTGTTGATTGGGTTGTTTGTTCTCTTATTGTCTAATTTTTTGAGTTCTTTGTATACACTGGATATTAGGGCTCTATCTGAAGTGTGAGGAGTAAAGATTTGTTCCCAGGATGTAGGCTCTCTATTTACCTTTCTTATTGTATCTTTTGCTGAGAAAAAACTTTTTAGTTTGAGTAAGTCCCATTTGTTGATTCTAGTTATTAACTTTTGTGCTATGGGTGTCCTATTGAGGAATTTGGAGCCCGACCCCACAGTATGTAGATCGTAGCCAACTTTTTCTTCTATCAGACGGAGTGTCTATGATTTGATATCAAGCTCCTTGATCCATTTTGAATTAACTTTTGTGCATGGTGAGAGAAAGGGATTCAGTTTCATTTTGTTGCATATGGATTTCCAGTTTTCCCAGCACCATTTGTTGAAGATGCTATCCTTCCTCCATTGCATGCTTTTAGCCCCTTTATCAAATATAAGGTAGTTGTAGTTTTGTGGATTGGTTTCTGTGTCCTCTATTCTGTACCATTGGTCCACCCGCCTGTTTTGGTACCAGTACCATGCTGTTTTTGTTACTATTGCTCTGTAGTATAGTTTGAAGTCTGGTATCGCTATACCGCCTGATTCACACTTCCTGCTTAGCATTGTTTTTGCTATTCTGGGTCTTTTGTTTTTCCATATGAATTTCATGATTGCTTTCTCTATTTCTACAAGAAATGCCGTTGGGATTTTGATTGGCATTGCATTAAACCTACAGAGAACTTTTGGTAATATCGCCATTTTGATGATGTTAGTTCTGCCTATCCATGAACAGGGTATATTTTTCCATCTTCTAAGATCTTCTTCTATTTCTCTCTTTAGGGTTCTGTAGTTTTCATTGTATAAGTCTTTCACCTCTTTTGTTAGGTTGATTCCAAGTATTTTATTTTTTTTTGAAGATATTGTGAATGGAGTGGTTGTCCTCATTTCCATTTCAGAGGATTTGTCGCTGATATACAGGAATGCCTTTGATTTATGCGTGTTGATTTTATATCCTGCCACTTTGCTGAATTCATTTATTAGCTCTAATAGTTTCTTTGTAGACCCTTTTGGGTCTGCTAGGTATAGAATCATGTCATCTGCAAATAGTGATAATTTAAGTTCTTCTTTTCCTATTTTGATGCCTTTAATTTCTTTCGTCTGTCTAATTGCTCTGGCCAGTGTTTCGAGAACTATGTTGAACAGAAGTGGTGAGAGAGGGCATCCCTGTCTTGTTCCAGATTTTAGAGGGAATGCCTTCAATTTTTCTCCATTCAGAATGATGCTAGCCTGAGGCTTAGCATAGATTGCTTTTACAATATTGAGGTATGTTCCTGTTATCCCTAGTTTTTCTAGAGTTTTGAACATAAAGGGATGCTGTACTTTGTCGAATGCTTTTTCCGCATCTATCGAGATGATCATATGATTCTTATTTTTAAGTCTATTGATGTGGTGAATAACATTTATTGATTTCCGTATATTGAACCAGCCTTGCATCCCAGGGATGAATCCTACTTGATCATGGTGCACAATTTTTTTGATAAGTTTTTGTATCCGAGTGGCCAGAATTTTATTGAGGATTTTTGCATCTAGGTTCATTAGAGATATTGGTCTGTAGTTTTCTTTCTTTGAAGTGTCTTTGTCTGGTTTAGGTATCAGGGTGATGTTGGCCTCGTAGAATGAATTTGGAAGTTCTCCCTCTTTTTCTATTTCTCGAAGTAGCTTGAAAAGTATTGGTATTAGTTCCTCTTTAAAGGTTTTGTAAAACTCTGCTGTATACCCATCCGGTCCTGGGCTTTTCTTAGTTGGTAGTCTTTTGATGGTTTCTTCTATTTCCTCAATTGATTAGGTTGTCTATATCCTCCTGACTCAATCTGGGCAGATCATATGACTTAAGAAATTTATCTATACCTTCACTATCTTCTAATTTATTGGAGTATAAGGATTCAAAATAATTTTTGATTATCTTCTGTATTTCTAAAGTGTCTGTTGTGATATTGCCTCTTTCATCCCGTATGTTAGTAATTTGAGTTCTCTCTCTTCTTCTCTTCGCTAGCATGGCTAAGGGTCTGTCGATTTTGTTTATTTTTTCAAAGAACCAACTTTTAGTTTTGTCAATTTTTTCAATTGTTTCTTTTGTTTCGATTTCATTAATTTCAGCTCTGATTTTCATTATTTCTTGCCTTCTACTTCTTTTGCTGTTGTTTTGCTCTTCTTTTTCAAGGAAATGGAAAATAACAATGAAAACCAACAGTGGGAGGTAGGACAGTAAAGTGTGTGGGGGGGAATAATCAAAGAGGAAAACAAACCATGTTTAGTAACATAAATAAACAAATATGGCTGGAAGAACAACCCATATCTCAATAATAACCCTAAATGTTAATGGCTTCAACTCACCAATCAAGAGACACAGGCTAGTAGAATGGATCACAAAACAAGACCCAACAATATGCTGCCTACAGGAGACGCATTTGATAGGAAAAGTCATACATAGGCTGAAGGTGAAAGGTTGGGAAAAATCATATCACTCATATGGACTTCGGAAACAAGCAGGAGTGTCCATACTCATATCAAATAAAATAGATTTCAAGCCAAAGTTAATCAAAAGGGATAAAGAGGGACACTACATACTGCTCAAGGGAACCATACACCAACAAGACATAACAATCATAAATATATATGCCCCAAACAATGGTGCAGCTATGTTCATCAAACAAACTCTTCTCAAGTTCAAGAGTCTAATACACCACCATACAATAATCATGGGAGACTTCAACACACCTCTATCACCACTGGACAGATCTTCCAAACAAAAGTTGAATAAGGAAACTATAGAACTCAATAACACAATTAATAATCATACTTTCTTCTTATTTATTTATGTATTTATTTATTTATATGTGGTGCTAGGGATTGAACCCAGTGCCTCACACGTGCTAGGCAAGTGCTCTACCACTGAGCCATAACTCCAGCCCCAGGAAATGTAATTTTAATGTGAGGTTCTGCATCCTTTTCTAGGCCAATCAATTCAAGAGTTGGTATACCTTTCAGGTCTATCGCTCCCAAATTTCTGGGAACTCAGTACGGCTTAAGTGTACCATAAGTTTACCCACCTACAAAAATTACCTTATGCACAGTTATCCCATTCATAAATAGGTTGAGGAGAGAGATATATAGTATTTTAAGACACCTACAATTTAGGGTACTTTTCAATGCTATTTTATGGATTAGATAATGGAGACCACACAAGCCTAAGGATCCTGAGAATTACCAGACTGATATCAGTCTCACATAACTTTTCATATATTCACCACTAAACATGTTCCTTTTGTTATCATCGGATTTTGATAAATCACCAAGTCAATCTTAAAGCAGGAGATAGACCCATCCTTTTTGACAGCTAGTGGGGCACTACCTGGCAGGACAGGAGGCAGCTACAACAATCCCCTCCAGGGGTTCAATCAAATCTTTTATAGTGCAAAACTTCAAGTAAACCATGTCAGTGCATTAATAATAGTGATTTTTTTTTGCTATGACTCAAACCATAAACAAAAATCATGAGATCAAAAATCACAAGCAGAAGGGGAAGTAGGTCAAAAGGACCCCTGTTTAGTACAAGTTAAAGAATGGTTACTAATGTCTAGACAAACATTCTTTGACACTCCATGTAGTTAGGGTACATTGCACAAATACAGTGTATAAGAAGAATTTTACCATTTTGCATTGCCAATATTCTATGCTAAGCAATTGTTGATGGGTATAGAGGTGGGGTTTTCTCATCAGAGAAGCATTTCTTACACAACACGGAGTTTCAGAGTAAAATGGAGTTTGTTTGGTTATTGCCCATATAGCTTGGCACATAACATATTTAAAAGAGAAGATGGCCACAAAAAATAAACAAAACAAAACAAAAAGAAGAAAAAAGGAGCTGGAAACACTCACTATGCTTCTCTCACTTTTGAGTTGGATAAGATTCTCTTTTGAATATGTGTCCCTTGTTTTTCTAAATAAATCTCTGTGCCTCTACCAACACACACTGAAATATTATTTTATCACATGTCAAGAACCCCACTTTTACTGAATTAAGGTCCCCTTTCTATATAAACGCCTTAAGACACTCTTACATTAAAAAGTTTATTTTTATACGAATAAAAAAATAAAGGCAAAAGAAGAATCAATATAATTTCTCTGAGAGAAATAACATTTTTTAAGAATCTCTGATAAAAAGATTCAAGCAGCTGCACAATTCAACATGGGCTAAAAAATGGTATCCCTTGTCATGAAGATTAGCTTCACATAATGATTATGGAGAAAAAATTAAGTTCATTTTTTAAAAAAACAAATATTTTTCAGTTCTCAATGAATCTTCATTTTATTTTATATGCAGTGCTGAGAATCTAACCCAGTGCCCCACACATGCTAGGCAAGTGCTCTACCACCATGTGACAACTCCATTCCCCCAAATTAAGTTCATTATTTTTAATTTTTTTAAAGTTCATTTTGAAATCATCAAGAAAACAGAAAATATGTAAGGGATTTCAAAAGAAAAGAAAAAAAAAAGTACAGATTATACCAGGGAATTCATGCTCACATCAACACATTGGGGTTTGATTATTAACAACAATAAAAATAACCTTTATATATATATATATATAATTTAAATCTCAATTGAGTAAAAAAAGACATTCAAAATAGAATAGTTCTTTAATTTGCTAATATATGATATTATAGATTACATACAATATTGTTTTCATTAAAATGAAAAGTAACAAAAAGGACCACTATCACAGTTAGATTTGTTCTGCAAATACTCTACGATGTATTAGTAAAAAGAAATAGGAAAAAAATGCAATAAAGTGATCACATGCTGCTCTAATGAGAGCCTAAGAAAGTCAAGAGAATCAACCAATAAATAAAATAACAGTTTGACCAACTACCATAGCAGAGACAGTTTTATTTTATTTTACTGGAAGAGACAAAAAAGACTCCATTTTTTCTGCCCCTTTGCATCTAAGATAGAATGTGGGAGAACACAGTACTTCCAAGTTTGGCCTACAGAAATCTACCATGCATGAAACTCCACAAAAATTAATTGAAATATAAAAGAACCAAAGTAATGCCATTTTGTTCTGTCCTGACTACATTTTACACTTGCTTAAAATGTTTTCTTTTCAGCCCCCTACCAGCTGTGTCTATAGTGACAGTACATTAGGACCATTATGGGGCCTTGATGTATAACAAAAATAACTCTGAAATATATAATTAAAATAATTTTTCATGTAATCAAAGTATTTGTCTCAACAACGACTTTATATCAGCCCAGCTGTCACTGTTGTTTTGTAGTATTTGCCTTTATAAACTCTGTTCTTTCAAACTTCAATTGCTCAGATTTCTTTGTGGTGCTATCTAGCCCCCAGCTGCCTGACTGGCTTGCTCATTAAAGGACCATTTACCTTTCAATTTGGCTCTCTATTGATGGTGGCCTGTAATTTTTGCACACACTGAAAATGTGAAAGAACATCATATTTCCAGGCTTGGCCTAAAAAATTTTACAATGTATGAAACTATATAGCAAATTTAGAGGTACATATTTTACAGTGATGAGGATGAAATTCAGGCCCTCATGCTTGGGAGGAACATGTTCTACCACTGAGCTCCTACTCCAACCCAGGGTCTCATCTTAAGTCAGTTGTATTCTAAAATGGAACAAATAATCCTCAGTAAACATTTAGAAGATAATCACCTAGAACACTGAGCAAGAAATATATCTGTTTTTATGTTTTGTCACAGGTGGTGTCTTTTACTAACTACTCTGGGTGTGCCAGGCAGTCAATAATGAGACATACAGACTGCCAGCAGCATAATTGCTTCATACTTATTGCAAATCAATTAGAAAAAGGGAGGAGGAAGAGAAAGAATTTCATGTTTTTGTTCTTTTCAGTTATACACAACAGTAGAGTGTATTTTGACAAATTATATATACATGGAGTAAAATTTAATTAAAATCTCATTCTTGCTGTCATACATGATGCAAAATTTCACTGGTCACACATTCATATATGAACATAAAAAATATGCCCTATTCATTTTACTGTGTTTTAACTATTAGGAATTTCATTCTAAGCAGAAAATCTTCTTTTAAAAACAATAGATAAATAAATTATAGATCACATTTTAGGAAAATATAGAAAAATACTTTTATGAATTCATAAACTAGAGGTGGAGTTCAGTGTTGGAGTGCTTGCCTAGCATGTACAAGTCTCTGAATTAAAAGCATTGAAAAACAAAAAGTCAAACAAGTCAGGTTACAGATTTCTCCAAACCAACTTATCATTATTCAGTAAAATTTCCTATTTACATCTTTCAAAGTTCAAAATTGCAAAATTCTGGGGAAAATATGAGCATGGGCACTATCAGATAATTTTACTATGAATTGACTGTTATAAAAATAAGATCATAACAAAGGAAGAGACAGAAAAAAGATGAATAAAGGAATATATCGCACAGACTAAAGTTTCAGCATATGTTTAAAGGGTTATTATTATTTTTAACACCAATGAATTAATGAAACAATGGTGGAGGAAAAATGTAAAGGGAAGTTGAGAGCTGTATGTGATAACCCATGTCTGTAATCCCAGCTACTCCAGTGGCTAGGGCAGGAGAATACCAATTTCTAGGCCACTCTAAAGTGTAAGACCTGGTCTCAAAAATTAAAGGGACTGGGGTGGGGGCTGGGGCTATAGTAAAATGGTAGAGCACTTGCCTAGCACATGTGAAGCACTGGGTTTGATCCCCAGCACCACATAAAAATTAAAACATAAAATAAAATATATTGTGTCCATCTACAAATACAAATGTGTTTTAAAAAAATTAAAGGGACCGGGGATGTGGCATGCCACCGGGCTCAATCTGTTACCAAAATTAATCAACTGAATAAAGTTGGATGTATGGATTTACTTGATCAAATGAAAGCCAATGTAAAAAAAAAAAAAAAAAATGTGTGAGCTAACCCATAGTAATTGAGGGGGGAAGGATAGAAGTTCAGAGAATTAGAGAAAGGAGAATTAAGGAAAGGAAGAGGGATAGGAATAGGAAAGGTAAAAATCTGATATAACTTTCTCATTTACTTCTATGAATACACAAGTGAATCCCATCATTGTACACATGCACAAGACTGGGGCCCTAATTAGAATAATATATATTCTATGCATATATAAAGTGTGTCGAAATACAAAATAGACTCTACTGTCATGTATAATTTAAAAAAGTGTGAGTGCTGAGGTAGGGGGGCATGGTCATATGAGATCACTATAGCATGAATGGGGGAAATAACAGAAGGATTCCAAGCTGGAGCGAATGAAGAAAAACACCAAAGCCAGAAATAATCCCCAGGCAGGAGGAGCAAGAATAAAAGGAAAACATCCTGTTCACCTTAACTAAACACTTTTTCTACTACATCAACTACTGTGCCTGGAATTTTTTGCTAAAATTCACAGCTGAGTAAATTACCCCTGTACTGAGAATCTCCTGATGGACTTCCATCATGGTACAGAGTCAAAGATCCATTCAACTTCACCCCATCACACCTTTAGCTTCTCCCCAAAAGTCCTTACTCAGTTCCTCCTCACATACATTTCCACCTTCACCTTTGCTCATACTAATTCCTCTATTTGCAATAGTGTCCCTGTCTTTCTAGACTAACCCCACCTGCTATCACAGGTCCCTGACAAGCATCCTGGAATACATAGGGACAGTATAATTAGAGTCTAACTGGCACTGTGACATTGGGCAAAATCTGCCCTCCATCAAAACCTATACATTCTGAGTCCTAAGATGTGAATGGTTACTACTTTTCCAACAGGGCCACTGTGATGAAACAATATCAGTGAAGATAGAAATGCTGGGAAAAGCACTGGGTTTTGTGCAAAACTGACATCTATTTCTCTGCTCTCTTTTATATGAATAGGAATGCAGAGATTCAGATAAGACCTGAGAATCATGATACAACACTGAAGGCTCCAAGGTTTTATGAAACATTAGAACCAGGATCCAACACATATAAAACTACCTAAAATAGCAATTGTAGATGCAAATCCTTCATGGATGAAATGTAGATCAAAAGCACCCTGACTAAACATTGTTAAGCCTAATAATATTGACCTCTGGTGCCCAGCACAAAATGAACACCTATCAAGGCCAGGATTATTTATTTTTTTTTTTTGGTCCTAACACATAGGTTCACTGTCTTATCTTTCTAAGGTCCCCTCTATTGCTTGGGGAGGCTTCTATAGAGAAATACATTTCATTAAACTGCACTTGCACTCAGTGTAGAAGATTTGGGTACTCAACATGTAGAATAGATATACACATAATAGAAATGTCTGTCTAGAGGATATTCACCTGGTATTCAATAAGAAGCACAAGGGGAACTGATGTAAGAAATTCTGACCATAAGCTGATTTGTGGAAAAGTTATGAAAATAACATGAGTGAAGAAGTTTTGGTTGAGCATGAAGAAGAGAAAGTCACACTCCATGGAATAATTCCCAAGGCTTTAGGTAACACCTAGACCTAAGGCAGAGAAGATAATTTAAAAGGTAACGAGAAATTCCTGGGATGAGTAACATTTTCAGTGAGGCGGAAATCACAGAAGCACCATTTCCACATTAAGGGTCAGGTTGGCATCATAATTAATCCCATCCTGAACCTTCTTCTCAGGCACCTCAATAATGGTCAATTTCTGTCCATGTGCTCAGACCAAGAACTTTTCATCCCCTCATACCTGGTTCATTAGCAAACCTACTCAGCCCAACCTCAGAATTCAACCACTTCTCACCATCTGTTCCCCCCACTGCCCTTATCTGGTCCTCTAACTTTAAGACTGCATAACCTTCAGTCTATTCTAACAAGGACTATCCTATGCTTAGTTTAAAGCTAAATTAGATCAGTGCCACAAAAATGTAAACTGGAAAGAGGGGGTGTGCCTCAGTAGTAGACCCCAGGTTTAGTGTTCATGAGGCCCTGGGTTTAATACCCAGAACACACATACATGAATTCAAATCAGTCGGCTTCCCTCATTAACTCAAAATTCACCATAGAGTCTCATCTACTCTAGATTAAAATCTGAAGGCCTTATTCTAGTCTATGTTGCTTTAAATGCTCTGACCTGGAAAGAAAATTCTCCTTTTCCCTCTGAGCCTTGGCATTGGCTGTTTATTCTTTTAAAAATGCTTTCTCTACATATCAACACATCTCACTTTCTTTATTTAAATATAACTTCAGCCAGACAGGGTGGGACATGCCTGTAATACCAGCAACTCATGCAGCTGTAGCTGGTGGATCACAAATTCAAAGTTAATGACAGCAATTTAGAGAGGCTCTAATCAACTTAGTGAGACTCTGTCACAAAATAAAAAGTAAAAGGGCTGGGAATGTAGGTCAGAGTTTAAAGTACTCTTCAGTTTAATCTCTGCTACCAAAATAATTAAATTAAAAATAACTAATAACTAGATATATACATCTCCAACCCTCTACTCTGAACAGAATTTGTTCTGCCACCCCAAAATTTCTATGTTGAAGCCATGTTCCATGAAATGTGATTTTATTGGAGATAAGACCTTTAGGAAATGAGGTCTTAGGTGGGGTATATAGGCTAATATGCTAGGATTATATGTTTTATAAAAATGAAAAACAATAACATGAGCAAGATTCTGGGTTCAATTCTCTCCATCACAGACATAGAAAGGAGAATTGCAGAAATAGCTCTAAGCAAACGTCATGGAACTCAAAGAGAATAAAGCCATGTTGGGGTAAGCCTAAAATGGCTATGCTGTGGTTAGTCAAGGCCTGAAACACTCTGATCCAGTTTATGTACTCCAGGTCATAAGCATTAACTTGTAAGCACAGTATGCCTTTGTTTGACCTACGTTTTTTGTACCTTTTTATTTGTTTATTTTTATGTGGTTCTGAGGATCAAACTCAGTGCCTCACACATGCGAGGCAAGTGCTCTGCCACTGAGATACAACCCCAGCCCCTTGACTTATATTTTGTATTAAAAGGTTTGTGGAAAAGACTCAGGAAAAATGGGCTAATATGGGCAAAATGAGGACTATAATGGAACTGGCTGTGAGCTCGGTTTGAATCTGGGGGCTGGCTAAAGTCTACACCCACCTCTGAATAAAGGATGCCCAATATTCCCACTATGCCTCACATCTTCTTTCATGACAGACCCTTGATCCTTGAAACCTTCATCAATCTTCACATGACAGGTTCTTTACAAGCCAGGAAGGGAACACTTATGGTAATCTAATATGCTAGAACCTTGACCTTAAACTTTACAGATTCCAGAATTGTGAGAAATAAATTAGTATTTTTTCAAACCACTCAATTCATGTCATTTTTTGCCATGGCAACTTGATAAGACACATTTATCCTCCCTATCTACAGTTTCAAAAATTTTTGCTCCCATGTTGTCACTTAATATTTCTGAAGGCTTCTAGATTCCTTCAAAAAAGACAAAGCCCTCTATGTACCTTTTCACAGAAGTATAAAATTGATGTGTGCAAAGAATCTCCATGCATCATCTGAACACAAAGGATATTGATATGAAAAAGTAGCCACTCAACTAAATGGATAAAAGCATGATGTAGGGCACACATCTATAGTCCTAGGTGTTAAGGAGACTAGAATAGGGATATCACTGATGCTCAGGAGTCTGATGCCAGGCTGGGAAGTCATGACAAAAATCTGTTTCAGAATTTTGTGGGTGAGCCAAGTGCAATGACACACACTTGTAATGCCAGTGGCTTAGGAGGATGATGCAGGAGAATTATGTGTTCAAACCAAGCCTCAGCAACATAGTGAGGCACTAAAAAACTCAGTGGGACCCTGTTTTTAAATAAAATAAAGAACTTGGGATGTGGCTCAGTGGTTTAGTGTCCCTGGTTTCAATCCCCAGTACCATAAAGGAAAGTAAAACGCATGTATGAAATATCTAGAAAAGGTAAAAATGAATGAAGACCTGCGACAAAATAACAAGGAAGAAATAGCAAATCCAGTGAGAAAATGAGACGATGCCACCACAGGACACATGAATGGCTCATTAAAAACTCAAGGCAGTAATGCACAAGGTACCCCGGAGAAGGAGTAAAAGATAAAAGAAAACTCACTCAGCCCTGTTAGTAGAGAACCACTGGAAGAATGACAGAATATGTGAATGAATTCATGAGGTTATCAGAATTTGAGAACCAAATAAATTGTATGTGGGTGTATTATGGGAAAGGCCAATAACAGGAAAAATCAGCAAAAGTACAAGACATTTAAATTATAAAAGCCTTAGTATGAAATAAAAATAAATTTACTAAAAGCTTCCAGTTGCAGGTACAAATTACTACAAAATGATGTTATTATTGCAAACTATTAATTCCTTAAACAAAAAGAGAAATTTCCTTAAGCTACATGTGGTACTAGATATAGATCCCAGATGGAGCCCAGTTTTGTATTTAGGGAACTGAAGTGGAACATAACCAACTCAGTGTCTCCAATAACCAATGAAATACACCTTAGGGCCCTTGAGTGCAAAAGACTGGGTTTTATTCAATAATAGTTGAAAAACACATGGCTCATGAAAAAGGTGGATGGATCAGTGTGTGGGTCCATGGGTGACAGGCTACTTAAGATTTCCTCTGGTATGTATCTGCCATGCTAAGATTAAGAGGCATTTCTATACAAATGAGGCAATGTGGCAAGAAAACTGGAAAATCCCTCAGCAATATGCTAGCCATGTACACACATAATCCCTTTATAAATATGTAAGTTGATGTTTAAACTCCATCTAGTGTACATCAGTCAGAAAACATAATCAGCATGCAATCATATGAAAATAACAGTGAACATGTAAAGTTCCTGAAACACCTCTTTTCTTACAGAAACCATTCTCCTTTTCAAGAAATGAAATAAAAATTGAAATACCCTGGTATTAAAAGAAAGAAGCCAGTTTTGGCAAAGGATAATTCAAAATCCAGATCCCTTATTCCTATAAAATCAAGTGAAACAGGTAGATGGTTGGGCACACTTGCTCCCTACTGTAACTAGCAGATGTGCTTGATGGCTCACATTGTGCTCATCCACAGATGCCTCAAAACTACTAAATTTTGGATTAGGGGTGGAAATGTAGTTGAATGGTATAGAACTTGTGAACATATGTGAGGCCCTGGGTTCAAATCCCAGCACTCCAATTTTTTTTTTTTTTTTATTTTTTGGATGAGCAAAGTGTAGAAGATATTAGTAGATTAACAAGTGATCTGAGAAAGTCAAACACAGCCCTGTATAGATTTCAAAAAATTTTGAACTGTAAGGAATGATTATGAGTTGTATAAGTATCAAATACCTTTTGGAGCCAGAAAGAAAAGTCATGTGCAAAGGTAAGAAAGGGAGATGGACACAACTGGAATAGGCAAATTCAGAGCCCAACAATACTCAAGGAGGTAAACATGAATATAAAAATGCTCCTGCTCCTAGGTGACAGAGAAAATTGACGGGCACGTGTGGTTAAGGAAATAATTCTATTAATTGGGCCCATTGTGTTGACACCCACCTTCATTTAAAAAGTAATTTACCTTCAGTCCTGCCTGGCTTTAGCCATTAGGATATCTTACATTCTCAACAAACAACCTATTATCTGCAGTAGAAATGCAGGCCCAAAATGCTCATAAGAATATATGTTACCTTGAAAGGGGGGATTTTTGACCCTTAAACAGATTAGAATCCAGAACTCAGGGAAATAGGATAATACCCTTAACCACAATATCTGTAAAAACAAGTTCCAGTTAGGACTGGTCAGCATGGGGCTAAAGTTACCCTGGAGTTGCTTTGGACATTTAGCATGCACAGACAGAATTTCAAAGTCTGATGTCACTTTGCTTACAATCAATTCAACAGGTTGCCTCAGATGGACCTCTAAAAATATCTGTGAGATTCCCAATAAAATGAGAGTAGAGGAGGGGTACACTACCCTTCTCCTTTCTAAGGACTGTCTCCATTGAGAGTGTCCTCTTTCCCTATTTTCTATCCATTTTGGTAAACTTTTCCATTATTTTAGTAAGTGCATTGTCTTGCCTGTAGTCCTCTCAAGCAAGAACAAAGGAATTGGGGATGGTGACCTCCATATCTACCTTGCCTAAGTCTGCCACAGTCAGCTTTCCAAAACAGCCACTCCTGACTCTGACCTTTCACTGTAGTGAGGAAAACACTAGTTGAGGATGGTTTCAGGGCCAATTAATGAGAGGTCAAATCAGACAGTTTCTGAACAATTGTCCAACATCCTGTCACATGCCAAGTCTTCTCTGGCAAGAGTTAAAACAAATGTTAACAGACATTATCCCCACCCATCCACCAGCACTGCAAATATGAATCTAATATTTACTGTAATTTCTCGAGCCCTAGAAATTCCTTATGTGTAACTTTCTTCTATTTGCTGTTGCTCTCATTTACCCTTTGCTAAACTTTTTCCTTCATGTAGGCCAAGATCTTATCAGTTACAACATCCATAGTCATACAAGTAGGAAATTCTCCCACCTTAAAGCACTTACATTATTTCTCCTAAAAGGTGGTAACAAGGAGGCTCCACAACCCCTAGGTTGTAAGACAAAAATGAAAGATTAAGCATGGAACAGTCACTTCAAAAATTACTTGGCACAGCCTTTGCAGGAGGGTAGAAAACAACAATGGAAAGGATATCCCCTCAATTCTGCCACCCATTTAGATGACCCTTAATCCACTAAATCCTGATGTTCCCTACTTCAATTAGGCAATGTGACTGACACTAAGTATGTGCAGAATTAGTGCATCTAAGAAAACTGCAGTAGCAAACCTGGTCCCACAGGGACACCACGTACTTTATTCAGCAATGCCAGAATCTTGGTGTACGCTCCTATAGCGGGGAGGAAAAATCAATGTACCCTTTATTCGAATAAGTAGCTGTAGAACTCAGATCTCACATTCCTTTTACCTCGGGACTGTGTTGAATGTGGGATCCAGGGGACTGGACTTGAGGAAGGATGAAATAGGGATTGGAATCAGTAGAATCTGTGCCACTTCTTGACAACTCAGGGAGAGCTGGCAGATGTGGTGGCCTACAGACTACATTTAGGGGAATGGAATCTTACTTCTTAACTGTCCACAACTCATTGCATTAACATTCTACCACCAATAATCCATGCTCCAGCACCAGTTGCTCCCTCACCTCAAATTCCCTAGCCAGTTACCTATAAGATGGTGACAGGGAAGCCTTGAAAGAAATGGGGATCCAAGGAGACATTGGGCTGTGTAGGAATGTGTTCTACCTCCATCCACCCTGACCCTTTACATATTTCTTTCCATTAGAGTGGCTTCCACATTGCCCTAGGGAGCACTTTCCAAGCATCTACAGCTGCATGCTTGCACAAGACACCAACTTCTGTTTTTACTATCCTTCACTTTGCAGAAATCTCTCCAGCTTCTCAAACATTCTCAATAGAACTTCTCCTGGATACTCAGCTAGAATTCAATGTTAATGATGGAATCTTCCCTGCAGATGCCCTTTCTACCTTGCTAGACCCTGAGCTCTGCCATCACCCCGAACTTTATTAAGCAGTTTATGGTGCACTGGGGCTCAAAAACTGGTGCTTGAAAACGTTTTCACCACTTGTCCAATTAAGCTGTCACATTTCTCAACTCCCTGAAAATATCCTCAGTACATTACATAAACATGGTAATTCTCAGAATTGAATTGCTTGGAGAACAAGTGAGAGGTGGCTTCTAATGTAGTGGATCTGGAGTGTATTCTGGGATTCTACATTTCTAAAATTTGCCCAGATGAGGTACTTTTACCACTACATGAGTTATCCACATGTAAACAATTGGTTCTCAGTCTTTAGCACATAACTGATGGTTCTTGAGGGCTTCATTAAGACACACTGAGTGGACCCCATTACCAATGATTCGCAGGCTGAAATTCAGAGTGAAGGTCCAGAAGTGATACTGATGCTGCCCCACTGGCTTATGAACCACACTTTTGGGCCACTGCTGAAACAATAAGAGAACATGAATAAACAAATAAAATCAGAAATCGAATAATTAAAATACTCCTAAGACTTTTATCTGACAGCTAGTTTACCAACCAAGTGATAATTTGATAGCTGCTTTAGAAACACTTGAGGGCCATAAATAACTGGAATATGTCTGGATGAGATAGGAAATTTGGAAGAGAAAGGAAAAAAATGATTCTTAAAATAGAAAGCCAATAAATCATGGGAACACAGGAATATCCATGAAGTATGCAATTGAAAACAAGCAACTCCAATATCCCAGCATTACTCTTAGACCACCCTTCTTGCCCACAAAATAGTATAACAGAACAAAATGAGCAAACTAAGAAAAACTGGGGTCAAATCATGTAATTCTGCTATGAAGCTACCTTTAATCCACTCCAATCAAATGTCTCTCTCTATATATAGCAACACCACAGACCAAGAATTTGCTGACTTCTAGATCTGGAGATATTCCACATTCTTCCTTGAATGTGTATCTGCATTGTTACATAGACCTGTCCAAATCTCTGGAATGATAAATGATAAAAATCTTTTCTACAATGCACACCACTTTTTCTGAGTTGATGTTTTTATTTCTCCCTAGATTCTCTTCCCATAACATAACCTTACATACCAACAGTTAGACTTTAGCATTGGAATTGTGCTTTTTATATTTTGAGTTCTAGTATCACATTAATCAACAGGGAAAGTAGCCACCAAAAATGAGTATTTTAAAATACTGCACACACACAAAAAATTGGTTTGGTGGCACATGCCTCTATTGGGAGCGGGAGTTCATTCAAGGGAAGCACAAGTTTGAGGCCAGTTTGGCATCTAAGCAAGACACTGTTTAAAATTTAAAAATAAATAATAAAAAATAAAAAGGGACTAGTATTGTTGCTGGTTGTGGCCCCAGGAATTGGATGGCTGCATTGCATTTCTTGGCTCTTTTATTCTTGCAGAAGCGAATTTCAGATAAGACATAAAATTCAGTTAAAAGATGACAAAATTTATTAGTACAGAAAACACTAGAAGAGGAAGAGAAAATGCAATATCTCTAAGAGAGGGACCTCATATCCCCTTTGCTCTCCAGTTGTTTTTTTTTGGGGCGGCATTTGGGGTACAAACTGAGGTTCTTTTATATGCTAAACACATGCTCTTACACTGAGCTACATCCTCAGTCTTAGAGGATAGTATTTTGTTAAAAACACATTGCTTAATGTGTGCATCAATGCTAAGGCTTTCCTATTATCAAATTGATTGCACATACGCATGTAGAAAAAAAAAAATAGTGGTCTGAATTTCCTGACTGCTCATCTAGTTCCTAACTCCCTGCACTTTGTTTTGATGCTTCAGGGTAATACAGGACACATTTAATTTTAACTGCTGTGACATCTGACAAAACAATTTGACAATACAAAAGCAAACTTCCTGCAGGTCCCTTCATGTAACTGAGAAAGTACCTGAGGCAGAGGGGGAAAGCACCATGCACTCAAAACCTCTGTACCTCAGTCTACTGAGGTATCACAACTCACACTCTGTACCTCAGACTACTGAGATATGACATTTATGGGGAAGCTCAGAAGCACACAAATTGATCTGAAATTAATTTTATTTATGTTCATATCACCATTGTTTCAAATAGACCATGCAAAAATGACAGCTCTTTTTGGAAAAATTGTAGCACCGATGTCATCATCAGCAAAGATACCCCAGCACTAACACAATTCGCTGCACCAACAGATAGTTCACAATGCATACAAGTAATACATAGTCCAGGCAAGTTCTACAAGCAGTTCAAAGCAGAGGAATCCATTAATATGTCCATTTCCTCCCAAAGTAAATCAACTCCTTGATTGAGCATTACTTGTTGAGTTATTATTCATTGATGCATCAGTTTATACAGTTTACTGTGATAGAAAAAATCATAATATAAACATTGGATGGAATACCACACAGTACCCCTTGACACACAACCATGATTCCTTCCTTCTTTAAATTTACATTTAATTTATATACCATAACAGTCATCATTTGAAATACACAATTCTGAGCTAGGAAGGTGTTATATTCCTGTAGTCATGAGTATTCATAAGTTGAGAATGGAGGAATACAAGTTGAAGGTCAGCCTCAGAAATTTTGCAAGATACCACTTCAAAAATAAAAGCAAACATAAATCAGTGATACAGTGCTTGCAAATCGTGAACCAGATCAATTCTGAGAGAGAGAGAGAGAGAGAGAGAGAGAGAGAGAGAGAGAGAGAGAGAGAGAGAGAGAGAAGGGGAGGGGAGGGGAGGGGAGGGGAGGGGAGGGATTGAGATTTAACTACAGGGCACTCTAACACAGAATTTCATCTCTATCATTTTTAAAATTATATTATCCATATAAGTCACTCAGGTTGGCCTTGAACTTGAGATGCTCCTGCCTCAGTCTCCTGAGTCACTGGGCATACGCTGCTATGTCTGGTACTCTCCTTTCAGCCATTTCTCTCTTTAAACCGTATTAAGCATAATAAATGGCATTAAGTGCATTCACATAACTGCATATCCATACTAACGAAGTTAAACTTTTTAGTCACCCCAAGTAGAAACCCAATGAGCTCTAAACACTCTCAATCTTTCTCTTCAACCAGTTTCTGATAACCATCACTCTATTTTCAATGAATAAAATTGGTATTCCATATATCTCATTTAATTTGAATGGAGAGTATTTGACTTTTCCCTGACTTATGTCACATAGCAAAATGTCTTCAAGAATCAGCCCCATTTTAGCCAGAATTCCAGGCTCAAATCTGGGAATATGGAGGTAAAAAACACAAAGTGAAAACAGCTGGAAATACTGTTTCATTTATTTATATACTAAGGTTGCACAATTGGCCTGTGGAGTTATACACCAAAGTCTATGAATGTTATCAGAGAGATGTTATGACAGTAGGTCTTGGATACTTTCTTCCTAAAGTATGCAAGGCAAGAAGTAATCTTGATGTATCTGTGAATTTTATTTTGAAAAGGGCTCATTGTTTCAGGTGCCCAAAGGCAGATGATGCCATGCTCCCTCATTATTTCTGAATGGGAAGAAAAATTTTATTGCCTGGTAGGAAGATGTTTCTTATTTTCCACAATGAATAAGCCCTGACTCCTCATGTCATGCTAGTCTTGTATCTCATTGTGTAGCCAGAGATTCATAGTTCTATGAGCTTACCTGATTATTTTGGTTACCAAACTCAGTGGATTCACTTCTTGGGGGGAATTGAATTGGAATAGTTGCCACTAGGCGGAGGGTGTAGTTCAGAAATGGACCACTGGCCTAGCATGTGTGATGTCCTGAATTTCAACCCCATAAGAAAAACAAAGTAATATAAAACCAAAAACCTCCAAAACCAGAAAGAAAAATAATGTTCATATACAGCAAAGCTTATTTGTAGCAAATACGGACACAAGTAATCTTTTTCAAAGAAATGACACCCTAGTTTGAGGAGAGCATGTACATTTTTTATGGTATGATGAATTTTTTAGGAAAGAAAGTAAATGTAAACGTTGAAATTCAAGATTCTGATATATGGGCCTTAACTTTCATGATGATACACCCTGTCCATTTCTCTATGATTAGAAACTAAAAGTATAAAAATCTGGTTTATGCAAATTATATCCTTCCAATGTTAAGGTATAATTAAAGTGTTGAAAATAATTAAAGGAGAGATTACAACACTATGTATCAAATAGTATGTATGTTATCTAGAGCCTTTAATAAAAGGGAATAGAGTAATATCTGTGACATAAATGTGACTCAATACATGACAATGTTAGTCTATTAAAAACCATTGACCTTTATAAACAACTCACATACAAAATATGAATATGTATTAGGGAAGAATACTGTTACCGTAGATTAGGTAGAGGGAAGTGAAGAGACAGGAAGGATAGGGATGTGGGGTTAGGAAAGATAGTAGAATGAAACTGACATTATTAGTATATGTATATATGTGACTACATGACCAACATAATTCTACAGCATGTAGAGACAAATGACAAATTGTATCCATCTATATATGATATATGAAATGCATTCTATTGTCATTTGTAACTAATTAAAACAAAAAAAAATATTAAAAAAAAACAGGAAAATAATAAGAAAAATTGATAATGTTGGGCACCTTAATTCTATAACACTTCACCATCATACATGATAGAGTTTATTGTAGAGGTTCTTAATGACATTCATGAAAGACTCAGTTTATAGAGACTCTAATTAGTAGCATGTGTTGAATTTTATCTATTGTATCTGATATTCACAAAAAGGATCATAAATCCTTTAATTTGCATTGGGATCTACTATCTTAATAGTTTTTTCTACTCTACAGTCCCATGGTCAATCCTATTTGGTTATACATAATTCTATTTCTAATATACTACTAGATTTAATAATTGACATTTTAAGAAATAAACTTATTCAATTTGTTAGTGTTAAAAAAATTGTGAATATATGAAAATGCATTCTAAGGTGGATGTGGTGGCCCACATCCCTGCAATCCTAGTGAATTGGGAAGAGTTTCAGAAATTCAAAGGCAGCCTCAGCAACATAGTGACACCCTAAATTTAAAAAGAAAAAGCAGGTAATGTAGCTCAGTAGTTAAGTGCCCCTGAGTTCAGAGTACAAAAAATAAAAATTTAGGCAAAAAAAAAAAAAAAGAAAAAAGAAAAGAAATTCTGATATAATCAATTATGTGAGTAGTTTTCTGTCATTTTCAAAAGTGGGTATTAAGTAATCATTGTTGAAGTATAAGACATTGATATCCTTTCAGAGATTAGCTATGTGCACTATACTAAAATATTTTTAAAAATTTCATTACTTCTACCATATCAGCTAATGATGTTTAATAAATTGCAATCAAATTGAAGAAATAACCCATTTTATATATTAAAATAATTTTCTTTCTTAAAAATTCTCACATACATCAAGATATGAAGTAAAGATAGAGATTTATTATGCTGTTAAAATATTTGCTAAGTTTTTAAAATTTCTTGTAAATATTTGATTCATATCTAAGGCATATATATAAGTTGAATAAATGTTGCTCCACCTTCACTATTGGGTTTCAAATGCTGAAGAAAGTTGGATATTTGAATGAAGACTTGGACACATTTAAATTTTTGCACTATGAGTTTCCTAGTCTTCCGTAATGTATGAGCAATAGCTATGAACTTATAAGAGTTTCTCCATTTATACCTTTTCAGTTGCTGAGTAAGTTGCCAAAAACTAATATAGACTGTTACTTTTTTTATATTTTATTAACTTTTCTCTGCTGATTCCTCTGCTTGGCACATGTTCTCATTAATAGGGCTTCTCTACAGTACAAATACTTAAATATTCATAAAGCTTAAATATTTGATTAAAAGATTTCCCACATTCTTCACATTAGTTGTTCTTATCGACAATATGTATACTGTGGTAATGAACAAAGTCTGATGTTTTAAAAAGAATTTTGCCACATTGTGCACATTTGTATGGCTTCTATCAATTGTGAACTCTCTGGTGGCAAATAATGTGTGACCTTTGATAAAAAGACTTACCAAATTTTTCACATTTATAGGTCTTTTCTCTAGTGTGAATTCTCTGGTGGCGAATAAAGTTTGATCTCCGATGAAAAGCTTTGCTACATTCTTCACATTTGTAGGGCTTCTCCCCAGTATGAATTCTCTGGTGTTCAATAAGGTGTGGCTTTTGATAAAAAGCTTTTCCACATTCTTCACATTTGTAGGGCTTTTCTCTGGTATGAATTCTCTGATGGCGAATAAGGTGTGATCTTTGATTAAAAGCTTTGCCACATTCTTCACATTTATAGGGCTTCTCTCCAGTATGAATTCTCTGGTGGCGAAAAAGTTCTGATCTATGGGAAAAAGTTTTCATACATTCTTCACATTTGTAGGGCTTCTCTCCAGTATGAATAATCCAGTGGTGGATAAGTTGGGATCTTTTACAAAAAGCTTTGCCACATTCTTCACATTTGTATGACTTCTCTCTAGCATGAATTCTCTGGTGTTGAGTAAGTAATTTTCTTACATAAAAGGCTTTGTTGCATTCTTCAGATGTGTAGGGCTTCTCTTTCATATGAATCATCTGGTGGTGGATAAGGTGTGATTTTTGACGGAAAGCTTGGCTACATACTTCACATTTGAAGGGCTTCTCTCTGGTATGAATTCTCTGGTGGCGAATAAGGTGTGATTTCTGATAAAAAGTTTTCCCACATTCTTCACATTTGTAGGGCTTTTCTCCAGTATGATTTCTCTGGTGGAGAGAAAGTTCTGATCTGCGGGAAAAAGTCTCGATACATCCTTCACATTTGTTGGGCTTCTTTCTAGTATGAGTTCTCTCATGTCGGATAAGGTGTGATTTTTGATAAAAAGCTTTGCCACATTCTTCACATTTGCAGGGTATCTCTCTAGCATGAATTCTCTGGTGTTGTGTTAGTACTTTTCTTACATAAAAAGCTTTGTTGCATTCTTCACATTTGTAGGGCTTCTCTCTGGTATGGATTCTCTGGTGGCGAATAAGGTGCGATTTTCGACAAAAAGTTTTCCCACATTCTTTACATTTGTGGGGCTTTTCTCCAGTATGACTTCTCTGGTGGCGAGAAAGTTCTGATCTGCAGGAAAAAGTTTTGATACATTCTTCACATTTGTAGGGCTTGTCTCTGGTATGAATTGTCTCATGGCGAATAAGGTGAGATTTTCGATAAAAAGTTTTGCCACATTCTTCACATTTGTAGGGCTTCTCTCCAGTATGACTTCTCTGGTGGCTAGAAAGTTCTGATCTGCAGGAAAAAGTTTTGATACATTGTTCACATTTGTAGGGCTTCACTCTGGTATGAATTGTCTCGTGGCGAATAAGGTGAAATTTTCGATAAAAAGTTTTGCCACATTCTTCACATTTGTAGGGTTTCTCTCCAGTATGACTTTTCTGGTGGCAAGAAAGTTCTGATCTGCAGGAAAAAGTTTTGATACATTCTTCACATTTGTAAGGCTTCTCTCTGGTATGAATTGTCTCATGGCGAATAAGGTGAGATTTTCGATAAAAAGTTTTGCCACATTCTTCACATTTGTAGGGCTTCTCTCCAGTATGACTTCTCTGGTGGCGAGAAAGTTCTGATCTGAAGGAAAAAGTTTTGATACATTCTTCACATTTGTAGGGCTTCTCTCTGGTATGAATTGTCTCATGGCGAATAAGGTGAGATTTTCGATAAAAAGTTTTGCCACATTCTTCACATTTGTAGGGCTTCTCTCTGGTATGAATTGTCTCATGGCGAATAAGGTGAGATTTTCGATAAAAAGTTTTGCCACATTCTTCACATTTGTAGGGCTTCTCTCCAGTATGACTTCTCTGGTGGCTAGAAAGTTCTGATCTGCGGGAAAAAGTTTCCATACATTCTTCACATTTGTAGGGCTTCTCTCTGGCATGAATTTTCTCATGGCGAATAAGATGTGATTTTCGATAAAAAGCTTTGCCACATTCTTCACATATGTAAGGCTTCTCTCCAGTATGACTTCTCTGGTGGCGAAAAAGTTCTGATCTGTGGGAAAAAGTTTCCATACATTCTTCACATTTGTAGAGTTTCTCTCTGGTATGAATTCTCTCATGGCGAATAAGGTGTGATTTCCGATAAAAAGCTTTGCCACACTTTTCACATTTGTAGGACTTCTCTCTACCATGAACTCTCTGGTGTTGAATAAGTAATTTTCTTACATAAAAAACTTTGTTGCATTCTTCACATTTGTAGGGCTTCTTTTTAGTATGAATTCTCTGGTGGCGAATAAGGTGTGATTTTTGATAGAAAGCTTTGCCACATTCTTCACATTTGTAGGATTTCTCTCCAGCATGAATTTTTGGGTGTTGAATAAGTAATTTTCTTACATGAAAAGCTTTGTCACAGTCTTTACAATTGTACGGGTTCCCTCCAGTATGAATTCTCTGGTGGCAACCAAGGTGTAATTTTTGATAAAAAGCTTTGCCACATTCTTCCCATTTATAGAGCTTCTCTCTGGTATGATTTCTCAGGTGAAATGTAAGTGAGATTCTTTCATAAAAAGCCTTTCCACATTCTTTACATTTGTATGCTTTCTCTCTGGTATGAATCCTCTGGTGAAGAATAAAGTGTGATTTTTGATAAAAAGCTTTGCCACATTCTTCCCATTTGTAAGGCTTCTCTCCAATATGAAGATTTTGAAATTCAGAAAGTTTTACATAATTATTTAAGGATTTGTCATACTCTCTAAAATTGCAGAATCTCTCTTTGATATGAATTTTTTGCTGTTCAGTATAAAATGAACTTTGAACAAAAGCTTTGTCACATTCTTTATATTTGTAGGTATTGTGACTACTATGCCATCTCAGGTGTTTAGAAAGAAATAATGAGTAAGTGTGGACTTTCTCACAATTGTTAAAATTGCATGTTTTGGCATACGCAGAGATTATTTCTTTATTGCAGAAAAATGGATATTTAGTAGAGAGATTCTCAAAATGATCTCCTTTAGAAATTTGTCCTTCAGTACTAAATTTCTTGTCTATTGAAATGTTTGACTGGAAGTTTAAATCAGTGTTATCTTTGAAATTAGTGAAGTTAAAAGTTGAAACGTGAACTAGATTTCTTTTCACATTTTCCACATTTTCATTAAGAAAATATATATGCTCCAAAAATTGCTGGGCACTTATTTGTAAAGATACATATAACTCCTGAAAAGTGACTGGCCTATGTTGAATTATTTTCTGAGATATTAAATGTCCTTGATGTCCCCCGACAGTGTAATTTTCATTACAAACCTTCACAGCTAATTCATTTTGTCCCGTATTATAAAATTTCTGACTTTCATTCTCACATTCAGTTTTCCATATTTTCCTTATTTGTAAACAGTTAATGTTATGTTCTTCATTCCTTATATCCTCTTCTGTTGAAAATTCATGGGAATTATGAGAAGTCATGGCTGAAATATAAAAAAAATGGTAATTACTTTACCTACTAATCAGGAATAAATGTTTTGTATTATCACATATGAAATCATATCAATGTCTTGACACCAGGAGGGTAGCAGAATACAAAATCCAAACACATTATTATTCCTAATACATTTAAACTAAATAAAAATGTACAGACTAATTACCTTGTAGGAACTGCCCAAACCATCTCAGAGATCACAATATCCAAGATGAGAACATTACTAAGAGAAATATATTAGAGGAAAAGAAACGTGTATTTTTATCAACCACACTATATCCATGTCTATAGCATAGCATTGAGAAGGTATACAAAAAAATTACCATCTCCATTTTCTGAGCAGAAAAAAGAAAATATATTAAAAATGCAAACATTTGTGGTTTTCTTGGGATTGTTTGAAAGCTGGTTTCTTCTACTATTACACAGAGATCTGGAGATAACATGAAAACCAAGTTGAGAGGCATTAAATACCTGGCAGACTATACCCATATTTCCTAAATGAAGCTAACAGATGGCAATCAAGATAAATGAGTAGCATTCAACAAATTGTGCTGGGAAAACTGGAAATCCATATGGAACAAAATGATATCGAATCCCTATTTCTCACCATGCACAAAAGTTAACTCAAAATGGATCAAGGATCTAGGAATCAAACCAGAGACTGTGTCTAATGGAAGAAAAAGTAGGCCCTAATCTCTATCACGTGGGGTTAGGCCCCAAGTTTTTAATAAGACATCTATAGCACAAGAATTAAAACTGAGAATCAACAAGTGGAATGAATTCAAACTAAAAACTTTCTTCTCAGCAAGAGAAAGCACTATGGAGATTCCTTGGAAAGCTGGGAATTGGAACCACCATTTGACCCAGCTATTCCTCTTCTTGGACTATTCTCAAAAGACCTAAAAATGGCATACTACAGGGACACAGCCACATCAATGTTTATAGCAGCACAATTCCCAATAGCTAGACTGTGGAGCCAACCTAGATGCCTTTCAATGGGTGAATGGATAAAAAGAATGTGGCCTTTATACACAATGGAATATTACTCAGCACTAACAAAGAATAAGATCATAGCATTTGCAGGGGAATGGATGGCATTAGAGAAGATTATGCCAAGTGAAGTTAGCCAATCTCCAAAAAACAAATGTCAAATGTTTTCCCTGATATAAGGAGGTTGACTCATAGTTGGGTAGGGAGGGGGAACATGGAAGGATTAGATAAATTCTAGATAGGGAAGAGGGTGCGAGGGAAAAGGAGAGGGTAGGGGATTAGCAAGGGCAGTGGAATGTGATGGAAATCAATATCCAAATAACATGTATTAAGACTTGAATTGGATGTCAACATACTTTATATAAGGGAGATGACTTAAAATGGGGTAGGGAGAAAGAGCATATGAAGAAATTACCTCTAGATAGGAAAGAGAGGTGGGAGGGAAAGGGAGGGAGAATGTGAATTGCATGGGGAGGGAAGGAGACCCCTTCCTTACACAGAATACCTGTATGATGATGTAAGGGGCAAAAAAAGAAGTGGGTCACATTACATTGGGTAGAGAGAATTGATGGAAGGGGAGGGGAGTGGAAGGGGGGAATGGAAAGACAACAGAATAAAATAGACATTATTATTGCTGTGGGTATATATGGGACTGCATGACCAATGTAATTCTGCAACTTGTACATTCAGAAAAATGAGAAATTATATCCCTTCTGATTCAAATGTATGATATGTCAAGATCATTGCACTATGATGTATAACTAATTAAAACAAACAAAAACCAATATATTAGGAATTGAACATTATGATAGTGAGAGACAAAATTGACCAAACAAAAAATAACCATTAGAAAGAAGTTTAATGAGCTAAATGCAGAGAAATACTGTCAATAGAAATAAATAAAAATAGTATTTGTGAAAAATTTCTTAAGGAACAGTGCTTGAGAGAGTCAGGGGTGGTTATGCATAGCTGACTTGAGACAAACAGTTTATAAGTGGAAGGCAGTCTCAGAAACTTAGTGATATCTTGTAAAAAAATATTTGAAAACAGCTAAGGATAGAAAGTAGTAGTAAATCAACTTTACGTTCCACCTGCTGTACCAACATATAGGTGTGGCAAGTTTTAACTAAGAGAAATAAAACAGAAACTACAGTCCAAAATTTCAATAATCTACAAGTGTGAAATACAGACAAACTCAAACCACATTCTAATCAAAGTTTGAAAATTTACAAAAAGGGAATCTTGAGAACACCACTAGAAAAAACAACATAATACCTAGGAAGAAAGTCCTATGTAATCAATCATGAATTCTTTTAAAATACAGAATTTATTTAGGAATATTATCAAAGAAGTGAAAGAATGAGATTACAAACTGCCACAGTCTGGCTGGGCACAAATCACGAACCACTTAAGCAGGAACAAACTTTATTTCTGAACTCCACCAGCACACTCCACACACACTCCCCAGGAATCCTCACGAATGCCACGCGGCTCCTCCAGGAACCAACAACCGGAAAATCCCTCTTCCGGAAATCCCTTCTCCCACACATCCCCAACCAATGGGAACTCTCTGGGAATCCCCACTAGAACTCTAAAGTAGCACGAGAACAACAAAGTAGCAGGCCGAGGTGGAGAGTAAAGGTCTAATATATAACCAAATCAATCCATCATCATTTTAATGGCTTGCCTCTCAACCAATACTATTGGCAAAATGCCAGGGGCCATTCCGACTCAGCTGTGGCTCTCAGTGTCTCCCCGCTACTGTATAATTAAACAACAACCAATGTGGCGTAGGACTGTGCCTGTTAGGTTGTCCAATACACATATGGTCCTTACCCGTCATCGGATGAGCTGACCGCAAGACGTTAGCCTCCTGTCTTAGGTTGGTACCACTGCAATTGGATCTTTACCTGTCACTGACTACCGGTCCAGCACACAGCTATACTTGTGGATAGGCCTTTGCACCAGTGTGGGGTGAGGTTCTTTGCCTCACCTCTGTAGGCCCCCAAATTTACCCTTGGTGCCAGTGGGGGGGTGAGGTTCTTTGCCTCACCTCTGTTGGCCCCCAAATTTTAGAACATCACTAGCAGAAGGGAGGAGGATGCAAAATGCCATGACACCAAGCCAAATGACAGCTCTTTTTGGAAAAATTGTAGCACCGATGTCATCATCAGCAAAGATACCCCAGCACTAACACAATTCGCTGCACCAACAGATAGTTCACAATGCATACAAGTAATACATAGTCCAGGCAAGTTCTACAAGCAGTTCAAAGCAGAGGAATCCATTAATATGTCCATTTCCTCCCAAAGTAAATCAACTCCTTGATTGAGCATTACTTGTTGAGTTATTATTCATTGATGCATCAGTTTATACAGTTTACTGTGATAGCTATCAAAACATTGGTTTTATCTTTGTCTTCACTGGCACTAGGATGAAGATAGGAATTCTGGCAATGATGGGTAAAAAAAAAATATGTAACATTCCAACAGGTACTAAGATAACAATTTTCTGAGCAATTTACATTATCCTGAACAGAATTATTAAATATAATGAAAAGGAAAGGTGAAAGTAAACAAACAGATCTTGTTAACCTCCTTATTTGTTCACATATTAAAACAATCTTCAACAGCTGTTTACCCAATTTAAATTAAAAATTTTAAATCACGTGAATAAAAAAAATAAGGATGCATTTTTTTCATGAGCGCTCCTCAAATATGATATATGGAAATACATACATACATACAACACAAAACACAAGTGTGCACACAAACATACAACACATAAGAAAATAGTAAAGGCCTTGTAGCTTTACACAGGTGAAATCTCCATTGCAATGTTTAAAAACTCCACAGTCAAAAAATAGAGCTCATCAGAAAAACATTAACCTAGGTCTGTATGAGCTCAAAATATAAAATAGAACTTTATGATGTGGGAAAGGGCAATAATAAAATAGATACTGAAAAAAAGCATCCTGGTTACTACCTAGGTTTGACTCTTCTTTTGATATCCCATCCTTTTTTTCTGTAACTTGCATATGGGACTGAAGGTATTCCCACAAGAAAGCCCCAAGGTTTTTTACATTTGAAATAGGCCTTAATGATGTTCATCATTCATTAGCCTCCAGGTGTGGGAGAATCACTGTCGCAGATGTAAGAATAGCCAACCTGGAGCTCTGGATATCAGCTCTTATGGATTTGAGCCAAGTCATCTTCTTTTTGGTCTGTAGATATCGCTTTGGTTAGTCTCTCTGGAATCCAAATCGGCTGCTGTTCTCCCTGGGGAAACACACAAACAGAACCCCGACTCCAAACAATCATTGGGTCAGGACCTTTCCATTGTCCTGTTAGAATATCCTTCCAAAGTACCTAAGGCTTATGTACATTTTTTGGATACATATGCCTTTCTGCAGCACTAAGCCCTGATGAATCCAAATTTAAAAAGTTTAGAGTAAAAAGGGTTATTTTAAGTTTATCTTTGGGGGATATATACCCCTTTCCAATTCCCTCTTTTTGCTTTAATAAGTACATGTTAATAGTTTGATGAGCTCTTTCAACTATGCCTTGTCCCTGTGGATTGTATGAGATTCCTGTTATATGAGTAATGCCAAATGATGAGCAAAATTTTTTAAAAGAGGTAGAAGTATAACCAGGACCATTATCTGTTTTTAACTGTTTTGGAATGCCCACAGTGGCAAACTTTTGTAAGCAATGAGCTATAATATCTATAGTTTTTTTTCTCCGGCATGAAGGGAGCCCATCAAAAATCCAGAAGAAGTATCAACTGTAACATGCAAATATTGTAATTTTCCAAATTCTGGCAAGTGTGTGACGTCCATCTGCCAAATATGGTTAGGTATCAATCCTCTAGGATTGACTCCAAGATTAACTTGTGGTAAAAAGGTCACACAATTTTGACATTGTTTTATTATTTGTCTAGCTTGCTCCTTAGTTATTTTAAAACACTTTTGTAAGGTTTAGCATTGACATGGAAACTTTTATGAAAATTTGTAGCTTCTTCTAGTGTAGAGAAAATATGTTTGTCATGTGTAGTTTTATCTGCTAAATCATTGCCCAAACTAAGGGCTCCAGGCAATCCTGTATGTGCCCTGATATATCCTATAAACAATGGATCTTTTCTGTCCCAGATTAGACTTTGTATAGTGGAAAACAAAGAGAAAACAGTAGAGGAAGGGGAAATCATACCAACATCTTAAAGGGATACTATAGCATTAACTATATACTGACTATCAGAAAATAAATACAGAATCTTTAAACATCAGAAAAGCTTGTAATACTGCATTAAGCTCTACCTTTTGAGCTGATTGTTTAGGTACTAAAAATGTAAAAGTTTGATCAGGGGTAACTACTGCTGCTGTAACATTATTTGACCCATCAGTGAATATATTTGGAGAATTCATGATAGGTGTTTTTCTTGTCATTTTTGGAAAAACTACAGGATGCGAAGACCAAAAATACAATAAAGGATTAGATGGTAAGTGATTATCAAATGGAACATTAGATTTGCACATGATTATTGCCCAAGTATTTAACTCATTAGCTAACTCATCAATTTGATCCATAGTATACGGAGTAATAATTTTATTGGGAGAAATTCCAAACACTCCCTTTGCTGCTTTTATTCCTTTGAGTATTAAGTGTCCTACAGTCTCAGGATACCTAGTAAGAATAGTGTTAGGAGAATAAGATAAATGTATCCACAATAATGGACCTTCTTGCCAAAATACGCCTGTAGGAATATTTTTTGTTGGTAGTACAATAAATAATAAAGGCAAACTTATATCAGTTCTATCCAAATGCATATTTTCCTTATATGTTTCAATGATTTTTAATGTCTTTCATGCATCAGGCATTAACATGCAGGGTGAATTTGGATCTGATAAACCTTTTAGGATATCAAATAAAGGTCCCAACTCTACTGTTGGTATGCCTAGATAAGGCCTTATCCAATTTATGTCTCCTAATAACTTTTGAAAGTCGTTAAGTGATTTGAGTTGATCCACTCGTATTTGAATTTTTGGTGGATGGACCATGGTCTAGGATAATAAAACTCCTAAATAATTAATTGGAAAATTTAATTGTACTTTATCTATTGCTCTCTCTAGATTATAATTTTTTAATAAGTTCCTAAGTGTGGCATAACATTCTAGCAATGTGTTTTTATCCTTGTGTGCTAATAGTACATCACCCATATAATGAAATATTTGTAGTTCAGGATTTTGATTTCTAAGTAGCTGGATTGCTTTGTTAACATAAATTTGACACATAGTTGGGCTGTTAGCCATCCCTTGAGGGAGTACTTTCCATTCATATCACTGATCGGGACCTTCATGATTCAGCACAGGGATAGTAAATGCAAAACGTGGACTATCCTCAGGATGAATTTGAATTGAAAAAAAAAAAAAAAAAACCAATCTTTAATATCTATAGCTAAAACATACCAGGTTTTTGGCAAAGCAGACAATTGGGGAATTCCCGATTGAGCAGGTCCCATAATAACCATCTCATTATTAATGGCTCTTAAATCTTGCTATAATCTCCATTTACCAGACTTCTTTTTAATGACAAAAAATGGGAGTATTATAGGGAGATATGGAAGGTTGTATATGTCCCTCCGCTAATTGTTGTTTGACAGGTCATGGGCTGCTTGTATCTTTTCTTTATTCAGGGGCCACTGAGGAACCCATACTGGTCTTTCTGATTTCCAATAATTTTTATTTTCTCAGTGACCCCTTCTGAAAACCCAATCCATGTCTATTGATTCCTTGATCTATTTGAATTGGTACTGCTATACCTTTTTCTTGTTCTCCTAATCTTTTCTCTTTCCTAAAACCTTGTCTAGCTCTAATAGTGGGTGCATCTGTATTGATGTTATTTGTTAATGTCAAACCTAATTGATCTAGGAATCTCGTCCCCATAAATTTATAGGAAGAAGATCCAATACATACGGCTGTATAGTTGCTTCACAGCCTTCAGGATCCTTCCAATCTAATACCATTGCCCTTCTATGGGGATTAGTTGCCACTCCTAGGCCTCAAAGCATTTGAGTGGCTTGTTGTAATGGCCAATGTTTTGGCCATTCTTGACGAGATATGATGCTAAGGTCTGCACCTGGATCCAGTAGTCCATTAAATTCATGTCATTGAATATTTAGTTTTAGCACGGGGCGATAATCTGAATTTAAAGACAGCATAGCTGAATCTACACCTGTGGAGCCTAATCCCCTGGACCCTCTTTCTATAGTATGACTGGAAAATTTATCATGTAGGCTGGGTATTATTAATAACTGTGCTATTCTCTCTCCTGGTGAAATTACTGATATACCATTTGGAGAACTAGCTATAATTTTTATTTCACCTTCAAAATCGAAATCAATTACCCCAGGACTTATCATAAGTCCTTTTAGAGTAGAAGAACTGCGTCCTAACAATAAGCCTACTGTTCCATGGGGAAGAGGTCCTTTTACTCCTGTGGGAATGATTTGAACTCCCATCTCTGGAGTTAGTACTGCTCTGGCGGAGGCACAGATGTCCAACCCTGCGCTCCCTGTGGTTCGTGTGATGAGAGATCTGATGGATAATGTATCCTGGGCACTACCCTGATGGTGTTGCTGGGTTCCTCCATGGTGTTTCTGGGTTCCTCCAGTGCCCCGTATATTTGTGGTCATGGGCCCCAGAGCATTGGGCCCCCCTGTCCGTTTTTTGGCAATGGAGCCCGATGCCTTTCTCCACGATATCGTGGGTAAACACCTGGTCCTTGTCCTTTTTTTGATAATGGAGTACCCTCTATGGTGGTTAGAGAATGGCATTCATTAGCCCAATGTCTCCCTCTATGGCATTGTGGGCAAATACACAGTATTCTACTCTTTGATACCTAGCTTTGTTAAACCCTCCTCCTATGGGGCAATTTTTTTAAAATGTCCTATTTGTTCACAATTGTAGCATGTTTTCGGCCTGGCATCTAAAGCCTGTTGTACTGCAGCTGCCAAGACTTGCCCTTGTTCATTAATGTCTCTACATAATTTATGTGTTTAAATCTACATGTTTCCATGGTCTAATGACCTCTCTGTACCAACGATTTGCTTGCTCATAAGCCAGTTGTTTTATTAATAGCATTGCTTGTTCTGTATCCCCCAAAACTCCGGTAGCTGTTTGAATAGGCCTATCTACAAATTCAGAGTAAGGTTCATTAGCTCCCTGTATTATCTTAGATAACTGACCTTGTAAATCTCCATGTCCTTGTAAAGTCTTCCATGCCCTAAGTGCATCTGCATCAATTTGTGAATATACAGCAGAATCATATTCAATTTGTTGCCATTGACCCTCATAAGGTCCTTTACCTAACAACATATCTAAATTTCTTTGAGGGTAACCGGTGCTGCATTTCGCCTAGCCGTCTCCATGCAAAATTCCTCATTGGCAACTTCCATAACAAATATTGTCCTCCATTTAGCACAGATTTACACATGCTAGCCCAATCTGCTGGCGTCATGTCCAAGTGGGTAATGGATTCGACCATGCTTACAGTGAAGGGTGCTTGAGGACCATAGGTTGTTACAGCCTCCTTTAACTGCTTCCCTGTTTTGAAATCTAAAGCACAATTAATTCCCTGGCCTCCTGCCTGCTCAAGTACAGGGCATGCTAATCTCTAAGGTCCTGTCTCAGGATCTCATCTATCAACTACAGGGGTTGAGGGCCACTCAGCCTATGTTGTCTCCATAGGTGGAGCTGTTGTTTGAATTACGCCCTCTGGTGATAGAACAGTGTTAGTAGCAGCCTCCTGTTGTAGCTTTTTCCCTAATAGCCCCTTTTCCTTTAAATTTTCTTCCTCTGTCTGACTAGCTCGAGAGACCTTCTCTTTTACTTGATCTAAAATGTCTTTCTCCATTGTCTGAACCAATTTACTTAACACTCTTTCAGTTTGTTTTTTACTAATTTCTAATCTAGTATAAAGATAAAGCAACCCAACAAGATAACACAAAACAAAACCGAAACAGAATGAAACAAAAACGGAACAAAAAATCGTTGTATCAATTTTCCTATTTTCTTGAAATGTGCATTTGTGGTCTATTTCTATCTCTTCCTCAGGGAAGGGGCGAACAACTTCAAACCTTGAGCCGACCATTTTTCCCAGTTTGCCTGAGAAAGTTCTAGGGATAGGCAGCTTGAAACAAAAACAAAACAAATCAAAACAAGAACACATTGTTTTTTGAAATGGTCACACATTCTCTCGCCTTCCCTTAAGGGCGAAAAATTTCACTTACCTCTGAGCTTCAGGCGTTCCCTGTACGGGCCGCCAAATGCCGCAGTCTGGCTGGGCACAAATCACGAGCCACTTAAGCAGGAACAAACTTTATTTCTGAACTCCACCAGCACACTCCACACATGCTCCCCGGGAATTCTCCCGAATGCCACGCGGCTCCTCCAGGAACCAACAACCGGAAAATCCCTCTTCTGGATATCCCTCTTCCCGCACTTCCCCAGCCAATGGGAACTCTCCGGGAATCCCCAAGAGAACTCGAAAGTAGAGTGAAAACTCCAAAGTAGCAGACCGAGGCAAACAGTAAAGGTCTAATATACAACCAAATCAATCCAGTATCATCTTAATGGCTTGCCTGTCAACCAATACTATTGGCAAAATGCCAGGGGCCATTCCGACTCAGCTGTGGCTCTCAGCAAAACCAAGAATATTATATCCAGAAATACTAACTTTCAAAAGTGAAAATAAAAATCAGATATATATGCCCCAATGTTTTTTACCTCTAGAAATGTCCTTTAAAAATACTAAATAAAATTCTTCAAACTGAAAAATAAATTGGCAAGTAATACAACATGAAAATTTTAAAGTTTTCTTGGAAAAGTCACGAAATAAATTCTAAATTATTATAATAGATCATGAAATAATTAATTTCTAATAGATTTTGAGAAAAAAAAAAAAACCATAATGCTTTATCTGAGGTGCATGTGGTAAAGATTTTCTCCCAATCTGTAGGCTCTGTCCTCACTTTATCGTTTCCTTTGAAGACAATAAGCTTTTTAATTTGAATTCATCCCATTTATTAATTCTTGATTTTACTTCTTAAGCTTTAGGAGTCTCATTAAGGAAGTCAGATCCTAGGCCAATGTGCTAAAGATTTGGGCCTATTTCTTCTATTAGGCACAAGGTCTCTATTCTAGTGTGTAAGTCTTTGATCCACTTTGAGTTGTTTTGTGCAGGGTGAGACATAGAGGTTTAATTCCATTTTGCCACATATGTATTTCCAGTCTTGCCAAACAATTAGCTGTATAGGCTATCTTTTCTCCAGTGAGTATTTTTTGCACTTTTGTATAGTATGTCATAACCATATTTATGTGGGTTTGTCTCTGTGTCCTCAAATCCATACCATTGATCTACAAGTTTATTTTGGTGCCAATATCATGCCATTTTTATTACTATTGCTCTGTAGTATAGTTTAAGGTCTGGTATTGTGATGCTTCCTGCTTCAATTTTCTTGCTTATGATTGCTTTAACTATTGTTAGTCTATTATTTTTCCAAATGAATTTCATGATTGCTTTTACTATTTCTATGAAGAATGTCATTGGGATTTTAATCGGAATTGCATTAAATCTGCATAACGCTTTTAGTAGTATGGCCATTTTGACAATGTTAATTCTGCTTATCCAGGAGCATAGAGATCTTTCCATCTCCTAAGGTTGTCTTCAATTTCCTTCTTTAGTGATCCGCAGTTTTCATTGTAGAATTGTAGAGGCCTTTCACCTCATTTGTTAGATTGTTTCCCAGGCATTTTATTTATTCATTTATTTATTTTTGAGGCTATTGTGAAGGGAGTTGTTTTCCTAATTTCTGTTTCAATGGATTCATCAATGATGTTCAGGAATGCATTTGATTTGTGGCTGTTAATTTTACATCCTGCTACTTTGCTGCTAAAAGTTTTCCAGTAGAATTTTTTTGATCTTCTATATATAGAATTATGACATCACCAAATAGTGATACTTCAAGTTCTTCTTTACCTAATTTTATCCCTTTCATTTCTTTCTTTTGTCTAATTGCTCTGGCTAGAGTTTCAAGAATGATGTTGAATAACAGTGGTCAAAGAGGACATCCTTGTCTTATTCCAATTTTTAGTGGAAATGCTTTCATTTTTTTCTCCATTTTGAATGATGCTGGCCTTGGTTTTAGCATATATAGCTTTTACAACGTTGAGTTATATTCCTAGTATCCCTAGTTTTCCTAGTGTTTTGAACATGAAGGTGTGCTGTATTTTGTCAAATCCTTTTTTTTGCATCAATTGAGATGATCATATGATTCTTGTCTATTAATATGATGTATTACGTTTATTGATTTGCATGTTTTGAACCAACCCTGCATGCTGGGGGTGAATCCCACTTGATCATAGTACATTACCTTCTTAATATGCTTTTCTATAAAATTTACCAGAATTTAATTGAAAATTTTTGCATCTATGTTCATCAAGGATATTGGTCTGAAGTTTTTTTCTTTGATGTATCTTTGTCTTATTTTGCTATCAGGGTGATATTAGGCTTAAGTTTGGGAGTATTCCCTCTTTTTCTATTATATGAAATACTTTAAGGAGTGTTGGTGTTAATTCTTATTTGAAAGTCTTGTAGAACTCGGCTGAGAATCCATCTCGTCCTGGGCTTTTCTTGGTTGGTAGGATTTCATTATTTGAAATCAATCTTTTTAAATCATGTATGACCTCCTCATTCAGTTTGGGATGAAATTTGTCGATGTTTTTGATATTTTATTTGAGTATAAATTTTCAAAATAGTTTCTAATTATATTCTGTATTTCAGATGTCTCCATTATGATATTTCTTTTTTCAACTTGTATTTTAGTAATTTGAGTTTTCTCTCTTTTGCTCTTAGAATGGCCAGGGGTTTATCTTTTTTCTTATTGTTTCAAAGAACCAACTTTTTGTTTTGTCAATTTCTCAATTGTTTCTTTTGTTTCAAGTTCATTAATTTCAGTTGTGATTTTAATTATTTCCTGTCTTCTACTGCTTTTGGTGTTGATTTGTTCTTCTTTTTCTAGGGCTTTGAGATGTAGTATTATGTCATTTATTTGTTGACTTTTTATTATTTTAATGAACGCACTCAATGCAATAAACCTTCCTCTTAGTACGGCCTTCATAGTGTCCCAGAGATTTTGATATGTTGTATCCATGTTCTAATACCAAAACCCCCACAAATAATGCAATCAATAAATGGGCTAAGGAACTGAACAGACATTTCACAGAAGAAACACAACTGATCAGCAAATATATGAAAAGGTGTTCAACATCTCTAGCAAATACAGAAATGCAAATCAAAATTACTCTAAGATTTTATCTCACTTCTGTCAAAATGGCAATCATCAAGAATACAGGCAACAATAAATGGTAGCAAGGATGTGATGAAAAATGTACACTCATACATTGCTGGTGGGATTACAAATTGGTGCAACCACTATAGAAAGCAGTATGGAGATTCATCAGAAAATCGGGAATGGAACTACCATTTGACCCAGCTATCCCACACCTTGCTTTAAGTCCTAAAGGACTTAAAATCAGCATACTATAGTGATGCAGCCACATCAATGTTTATAGCAGCTCAATTCAGAATAGCTATACTATGGAACCAATCTAGGTGTCCCTCAATAGATGAATGGATTAAGAAAATGTGGTACATATAAACAATGGACTATTACTTACAGTAATAGAAAAATTATGGCATTCTCCAGTAAACCTTTGGAGTTTGACAATATCATGCTCAGCATAATAAGCCAATCCCACAAAACCAAAGGCTGAATGTTTTCTCTGATATGCAGCTACTAATACACAATTAAGCAGGGGGCAATAGGGGAAAAAAAAGAATTACATTAGATTAAGTAGAGGGAAAGTGATGGGAGGCAAGGGGAGTTGTGGGGATAGGAAAGAGAGTAAGATGAAACAGACTTTATTACCATATTTATATATGTGCCTACAAGACTAACATGATTCTGCAACATGTACACTCAGAAAATGAGAAATTATATCCCATCTATGTATAATATATCAAAGTGCATAAATGCATTCAACTGTCATGTATAACTAATTAAAACAAATAAAATAGTTAATGGAAATTAGATATAAAAGTTATAAATCAATAGAATAATTTAAAAGAATATATAAAAATGCTAAATTTTATAATAAAATTTCAAATTAATATTTCCAGTTTAAAATAGTGCAAAGTTACAGTGGTCTTTATAAAAATCTCAATGTAAATGATAAAGTAAACACTCATAGAATATTATAAAAGCAAGTGGGAGAGGAATCAAAGCAGGTCACTATAAAAACAAATGAATAAGAAATTACAGCATTAAAAAAGTACAAAAACAATTATAAGAAATAATAACAACTTAAAAAGGAGGAGGACTAAATTCTTCACTTTTAAAAATTTATTGGATTAAAAATGAATATTTGACTTTAAATGCATTATTACAAAACAGCAATCAAAGCAAAACACTTGGCTATCACAATGGCATCTAACAAAATGAAATATGTAATCTGCAAGGGACTCTAAATCTAAGGCCACAGTAGGCTGAAAACAAAAAGATATAAGAATGTTACATGAAGTAAAACCAAAAAGATAGGCTGGCAAAATTACAGTATACAAAACACACATTACAACAAAAAGTTATAAGAGATATTGTTTTAAATTAAGAAATACTTCGAAAAGAGTCAAAGGAGAATATTATAAAATGATAAAAAGAAACTTTCAGAGGGTGGGGTTGTGGCTTGGCAGTGGAGTGCTTCCCTTGCACTTGTGAGGCACTGGATTTGATCGTCTGCACCACATCATCAAATATAAAAACTAAGGTTGAGAAAATTGAATAAGAAAATAGAAAGCAACACTATAATACCAGAAAACAAATACCCCCACTTACTCTAAAATAAAGTCAAACAAAATGATAAGTATAAAACAGAAGACTTTGAAAAATATTAGAAACAAATTAGACTTAGTAAATTATTATCTTAGACTTAGTAAATTATTATCTTAGTAAAGATAATAATATATAAAATAATGAAATTAATAAATAAAGATAAAATGGAGAGAAAATAATACACTCCTCAATAATACACTATTGAATGATGAATGGATAGTAGAAGAAATCAAGGATGAAATAAGAAAATTCTTAGATGTAAATGAGAACATTGATTCAACATATCAAAAACTCTGTGACAATATGAAGGCAGACTAAGAGGAAAGTTTATTGCACTGATCTCAATCATTATATGAAAAGTTAACAAGTAAATGATATAACATTATATCTCACAGACCTAGAAAAAGAAAAAGCAATGGATGCCATAAGCAGTAGAAGACAGGAAATAATTAAAATCAGAGCTGAAATCAATGAAATTGAAAAAAATAAAACAAATGAAAAACTGACAGAACAAAAAGTTGTTTCTTTTAAAAAGATAAATAAATTGGATAAACCCTTAGATATTCTAATGAAGAGAAAACTTAAATAACTAAAATATGTGATGAAAAAGGAAATATCAAAATGAACATTTCTGAAATACATGAGTATTTTGAAAATGTATACTTCAATAAAATAGAAAATTTTAAAGACATCAACAAATTTCTAGAGACATATGACCTACCCAAACTGAGTGAGGAGGTCATAAACTATATAAACAGATCAACTTCAAGTAATGAAATAGAAAATGTCATCAAATATCTACCAAGCAAGAAAAGTACAGGACCAGATGAATTCTCGGCTGAGTTTTATGTGATCTTCAAAAAAAGAATTAACACCTATACTCCACAAAGTATTCCATGAAATAGAAAAGGAGGTAAACTTTCTAAACTCATTCTATGAGGCTAATATCACCCTAATACCAAAACCAGTCAAAGTTGCATCATGGAAAGAAAACTTTAAGCCAATAACTCTGATGAATATGAATGCAAAAATACTCAATAAACTGGCAAGTTGCATATAAAAACATATATAAAAGATAGTGCACCTTGATCAAGTGGAGTTCATCCCAGGAATGCAGGGTTTGTTCAACATATGAAAATCAATAAAAATAATTCATCATATCAATAAACTGAAAAACAAGAATCATATAATGATATCAAGAGATGTAGAAAAAGCATGTGAAAAAATACAGTACCTCTGCATGGTCAAAACACAAGAAAAACTAGGGATACTAGGAACATACCTCAACATCATAAAAACTTTTTGCGCTAAACACAAGGGCAGTACAATTTTAAACAGAGAAAAATTGAAAGCTTTCCCTCTAAAAACTGGAAAAAGACAAGGATGCCTTCCTTTACCACTTTTACTCAACATCGTCCTTGAAACTCTAGCCAGAGCAATTAGACAGAAGACAGAAATTAAAAGGATACATACAGGTAAAGAAGATCTCCAACTATCACTATTTACTGATGACACAATTCTATATTTAGAAGATCCAATAAATTCCACCATAAAACTACTAGAACTAATAAGTGAATTCATCAAAGTAGCAGGATATAAAATTAATATCTGTACATAGGGCATGGTGGTGCAAGCCTGTAATCCCAGTGGCTTGAGGAGGCTGATCCAGGAGGATCACAAGTTCAAAGTCAGCCTCAGTAAAAGAGAGGTGCTAAGCAACTCAGTGAGACCCTGTCTCTAAAGAAAACACAAAATAGGGCTGGGGATGTGGCTCAGTGGTTGAGTGCCCTTGAGTTTAATCCAAGGTACACAACCATCCCCCTCCAAAAAAACAAAAAACAAAAAAAAACAAAAAACAAACAAAAAAACAAATTAACACCTGTGAATCAAATGTGTTTGTATACATCAGTGATGAATCCACTGAAAGATAAATTAGAAAAACTAACCCGTTCACAATAGCCTTAAAAATAAAAAGTACTTGGGAGTCAATCTAACAAACCAGGTAAAAGAGATTTACAATGAAGACTAAAGAATACTAAAGAAAGAAAGTGAAGTGGGACATAGATGATGGAAAGATCTCCCATGCTCCTGGATAGACAGAATTAATATTGCAAAAATAGCCTTATTACCCAAAGCATTACACAGATTTAATGCAACTCCAATTAAAATCCCAATGACATTCTTCCTAGATATAGAAAAAGCAATAATGAAATTAATTTGAAAAAATAAGAGACCCATAATAGCCAAAGCTATCCTTAGCAAGAAAAGTGAAGCAGGAGGCATCAAATACCAGAATATATAGTACAGAGTGATAGTAACAAAAACAGCATGGTTTTGACACCAAAACAGACACATAAACCAAAGACACAGAATAGAAGATATAGGAATAAAGCCACACAAATACAATCATCTCATACTAGACAAAGGTGCCAAAAAGTTTCACTGGAGAAAAGATAGCCTTTCCAACATATTGTGCTGGGAAAAATGGAAAGCCACATATAATGATATAAAATTAAAAATATCTCTCTCACACTGCACAAAACTCAACTTAACATGCATCAAAGACTTAGGCAGTACAAGAAAGAGACCCATTGCCTACTAGAAGAAAATGAAGGCCCAAATCTTCACCATGTTGGCCTAGGATCTGACTTTTTTTAACAAGACTCCTAAAGCATAAAGAAGTAATATCAAAAATCAATAAATGGTATTGTACTGAACAAAAATCTTTCTCAGCCAAAGAAACAATAATGTGAAGACAGAGCATTCAGATTGGAAGAAAATATTTACACATGCACCTCAGGTAATTAACTCTAGGATTTATAAAGATTTCAAAAAAAAAAATGAACACAAATAGATAGATAGATAGATAGATAGATAGATAGATAGATAGATAGATAAAACAGCCCAATTAATAAATGGACTAAAAAACTTAACCAACATTTCACGCAAGAAGTATAATCAATCAACAAATATGAAAAAATTCAATATCTCTAGCAATTAGAGAAATGCAAATGAAAACTAATATTTCAACCCACTCCAGTCAGAATGACAATCATCAAGAATACAGATAACAATAAATGTTGAAGAGGATATGGGGGAAAATGTACATTCATACATTGCTGGTGGGATTGCAAATTGGTGCAACTGTTATGAAAAGCAATATGGGTATTCCTCAGAAAACTTGGAGTGGAACCAGTATTTGACCCAGCTATCCCACTTCTAGGTTTCTATACACACACACACTAAAAAAAAAAAAAAAAAAAAACTTTAAAATCAGCATTCTACAGTGACGTGGCCATGTCAATGTTTACAGCAGCTCAATTTACATTAACTAAGCTATGGAACCAACTTAGGTGTCCTTTAATAGATGAATGGATAAAGAAAATGTGATATTTGATGGAATATTACTTAGCTTTAAAGAAGAATAAAATTATGGCATTTGCTAGTAAATGGATGGAGTTGGAGAATATTATGCTAAATGAAATAAGCCAATATAACAAAGACAAAGTCCAAACATTTTCTCTGATATGCAGATGCTAATTCACAATAAGGGGAAAGGGTGTGTTAGGGAAGAATAGAGTTACTTTAGATTAGGTAGAGGGGAGTGATGGGAAGGAGAGGGGATATAGGGATAGTAAGGATAGTAGAGTGAAACAGACATTATTATGTCATGTCCCTATATGACTGCATGAGCAATGTGCTCCTACAACATGTACAATCAGAAAAATAAGAAATTATAACTCATTTATGTAAAATGTATCAAAGTGCATAAATGCATTCTACTATCATGTATAACTAAAACAAGTTAAAAAAAGATTATATGTAAAAAATAATAAAATACCTCAAAATAATTTCTTCCTTGACAGAAAAAGAATGCAAAATATTCTGTGAAAGAAATCACTTATAAATATAGCAAAATGATTCTTCATGTACAAGCCTACATCCTTGTGGGAACTGCTATGGTTTTGATAGTCAGTGTCCACCAGAAGTTCATAATAGAATGTTTAAAAGATGCTTAGAAAATGTTTAGAAAAGAAATGATTGGGTTTTAAGAGTCTTAACCCAATCAATGCATTAATCCCTGATGTGATTAATTGAAGGCTGTAGGGTGTGTCTGAAGGAGATGGATCCCTGGGGGTGTGAATTTGAGGTGTATATTTTTTATCTGGAGAGTGGAGTCTTTTTGTTCTTTCATCATCATAAGAGCTATTTCACTCCACAATGATATTCTACCTCACTATGAGCCCCAAGGAATGGAGCTGGATGTCTATGGACTGAGATCTCTGATACTGTGAGCTCCTAAAAAAAACTTTACTTCCTCTACAAAAAAAAAAAAAAGTGTATGTGTATATGGTAATAATCCCTCACGTATATTGCAAAATAAGAAATATTTGCACACCAATATTTGTTACAATATTATTCAACAAGTCCATCATGTACATTCCAAACCAATATCCTTTGAAATGATTGGATAAGGCAATTTGGAACACTGAAACTAGAAAATTTTTTCCATGTCAAGAAGGAAGAAATTTTGCACAATATATAATAAGGATAAATCTAAAGTACATTATGTTAAATCAGTCACAAACAAAGAGATACATAGTACAGCATTCTGACTATAAAATATCAAAACTAAAAAAAATGATCATAAAAGAATTGAGGATGATAATTATTTTGGAGGAGACAAACATAAGCCCATGTTTCCATGGTAGTAGATTTTTTTTTTTTTTTGCCTTTTCAGGTGCAAACTTTTTTAGATATATTACATAATGATTTGAAATAAGATTACTGGAAGGTACACTTGAAATCCTGAAGATGGCATTTTATTTTATTTATTTTTTTGGTGGGGGGAAAGAGGAGAACTCAGGGGCAAATGACCACTGAGCTACATCCCCAGCCTTATTTTTTATTTTCTTTAGAGACAGTGTCTCACTGAGTTGCTTAGCACCTCTCTGAGGCTGGCTTTGAACTTGTGATCCTTCTGCCTCAGTCTTCCAAGCCACTGGGATTACAAGTGTGTTCCACCAAACCTGGATATTTTATGGTTTTGATCAATCACATTAAAATTTCAAAGAAAACATAAAAGAAACAGAATTGCAAATTTTTTAAAAGCTACATTTAAAGAGCTATGGTCTTTATTCTATAAATAAGTAGAAATTCATCAATGTATAGATGATACTTGCATGTAATCTAGGTTTTAGCAATTCTGAGGCAGGATGATTACAAATTCAAGGCTACTTTCAACAACACTGTGAGAACCATTCTTCCAATATAAATGCAAACATAGTTCATTATTAAACCATCCCTGTATTCAATCTATTACATTTACATATAAAAAATTTCCATGGATATGTACATTGGCAGGACAAAAAACCAATCTAGATGAAATATAAAAGTCATAAACAGTTGTAATATTTATACAAGCAAGTAAAAGCACAGGTAATTTTTGACAACAGAAACAAATATCATGCATATATTAATTTCAACTTATATCATCCTAACTTGTAAAGTCAAGGAAGTTGCCATTTAATCGATGTAAGGAAACATACTCTACAACATGAATCCTACTCTATAAAATGACATAAATAATTTAAAAAAAGAAAGAAATTTTATCCCATACAATTGCAAATATCCACGGATATATTATTTTAAAAACCATTTTATATAATGATGCCTATGACTATTGACCCCAAAACAGCAGCACTGTGAATGTTCACATTCATTATATGGCAGAAAATATTACAGGAATAGCATTAGAAGTATTCACTAAGAGCTTTGACCAATAAACATAAAAAATATCAAAGAAACTACTTTATGAATATTAATAAATTTCAAAGTTTTGACTTAGAGATCTCTAGAAATGTACATACATTTCTTAGAAACCAACAAATACTGGAAAAACCTGTTAGACCATGAAAACTATAATAATAAGCAAAGGAGAGTGTTTTTGTTGTTAATTTGAAAGTACTCAAAGGAAAAGGGAGAGGCTTTAAAGAATTTGAAAGCATGATAAACAAGGGGAGACATTCCATGATAACAAGAGAAACAAACCTAAAATTCTGAATATTTTATGTTTTCTGCTGGATAAATTCTCAATAAACATTTAACTTCCTCCTTGATGTTGGGATTCTCAACTGTGTCTTTGACTATGTGAGGGCCACAATATTTTACATCACTGAATTACTCTAAAGTACCACTTATCTAATATGGAGAATATATATCACACCAAGAAAGGAAAAAGAATAAAGGCTCAGGGAAATATAATTAACATTTTATTTTTTGTATCAAAACATGCCCAATCATTTTTTTTTTTAAAAGCAACAAACTGAATCCATTCATGCAGACCAGAAACTCCCAAGATATATTCTGTGAAGGAAGGAAATTAAATGTTGATAATTAATTGGAAAGTATGAAGATAGGCTTACCCAGGAAGACCAGGTTTCTGTAGTTCTCTAACATCACCTCTCTGTATAAATTATGCTGAGCAGGCTCAAGGCACTTCCATTCCTCCTCAGAGAAATAAATGGCCACATCACTAAATGTTAACCGAATCTGAAATGGAAACAGGCAAATAAATAGCACATTGAGCAAATGATCAGTCACACAGGTTTTAATTTGACTGAAGTTGAAATGAGATTTAATACAAATGGATTGCATGCAGGGAAGTGATTTTAATTATTCAATAACACATTTTTAAACACTGTCATAGTCTATTAGCTAACTCAGTGGAAAGAGAGCAGATTAAAGCCAAGAGTCTATATAATTTTCTTTGATGAAATATAATATAAAATTAAAGCATCAACAAAAGAGTATACATTTAATTGCTTTTTATGTTTTAAATTGTATGATTCTCCGAAGAAGAAATTATGGTGATCAAGGGCAATTCTCAATTTTTAATTGTAGAATGATAAATCAAAAATTTACTAAAATGCAGACTTTGATTCAATGGTTCAGTCATGGGCTTGGATTTATGAATAAGTATCAAGTTCAATAATAATTACAATAACACTGAGACAAGAGAAACTTTTGAATTACAATAAGGGAGATCACTAAGGAAACATTCATTGATACTTGAGTTCAAATATTTAATTGGATTTATGTAAATCATTAAAATAGCAAACAACAAGAAGAATCCACTTAGATCATTCAAATGTATACATATCATTCAAAGAGATTTTCACATTTTATTCTGTAAAACCCAAAATGATGTGACAACAATAATGGTTTCTGTATTTCTTCATAAAACATTTTCAGTAAATTGTAAACCTTGAATAATACCCAAGGTTTTCTTTTTCTTTTTTTTTAAAGAGAGAGATACAGAAGAGAGAATTTTTTAATATTTATTTTTCATTTTTCGGTGAATACACATCTTTATTTTATTTTTAAGAGGTGCTGAGGATTGAACCCAGCGCCCCGCGCATGCCAGGCGAGCATGTTACCACTTGATCCACATCCCCAGCCCACCCAAGGTTTTCTGATCTGTAATTCAGAAGAAAAGGAACATTAATTCATAGGAAACAGTGAATTTTAAAAGAATTTACTGAGCATTACAGTTAAACTGAAATTATTTTTATTTTATGTTCACATACATTAAATATCAATATACTATATAGTAAAACGACAAATTTTCATGTAAAAATAATAGATATATTTTTTGAAAATTTGTAATCATTTTCAGGTTGTGACTTTTTTTTCTTTTAAAGACACTATTTAGATAGACACATTTAAGGATAATAAATGACAATAAAGTAGGCACTACAATTTATGAATCTTGCATATTCTTTGATTTCTCCCTTATTCATGAGTTGTTATGAGCTATAGTTTATAATTTTGTACACTTAGAAAAATATGAGTGTTGTTTCTCTTACTGAACATGCAAGGAGCTTATGAGGTGTACATGTGTGAACAGAAGATACAATAAAATAAAATCCTGTAGGACTGTGGTCTGCTTCAGAACCAACACCTATGGTAAACAAAAGTGACAACCTCCATTCTTCAAAGCAAGGGAAAACAAAAATATGAAGAAAAAACACAGTTTCTGTATCAAATAGGGTTTTTTAAAGATAATTTAGGGAGATCATGCCAAGATTCTTATTTATCAAGACAAACCAACGACTGTTATAGGGAAAAGTCTGGCAGAGAATATCTAAATCAGAAAAAGTTAAATCAGCTATAATAGAGCAGACTAATATAAAATGCCAATTAACACAGAAGGACATATCATCACTTCTGTGATATGAGGAACCCAATTACACAAATTGAAAAAAATACACTAGTTTTATGTAATTTTATAATTGTATGTCTCCCATATCCATACTCAGTAACCTCTAATAGAGTGTTCCAATAGATGTTCTTTAGCATTGCAGAGAATTGAGATCTTCTAATCTTTCTGCTCTTTTAGGACTTACTAAGTTACTAGGAGCATGGATGTGGATTTTATTTACAGTTTATACTTATGAATGGTGGTATCTGAATAGAATATAAAATGCAAGGAAAGGAAAAGGAGACAGTAGCAAGGTGCAGAGTCAAACCAAGAGGTGTTCACGTGAGCCAGCTAGCTTTATTTATATCAGTAGGTTACTTTAGGTCATTGGCATCATTAGTACATATTGTTCATTGTATTACTAGGCAAGTTACAGACTTAGTATGTAACTGAGGAATAAGCTGCATAATGTTGCTAAGTTGCAATGTGCAATGTTAGGAGCTTTGAGAAGCTCTCAAGAAAGTCCATTGTATAAAGTTACCATTATGTGGACAGGTTTAGGAGCAGTAAAATATGTGGTTGTCTAAAAAGAGTTCCTTTATACCCAGTAGCTGAGGGTCTGAGATTAAGTTCAAGGCTGATAAGACTCTGGCACAGAGCTTCCTCATGAAGAACATTACCATAGCAGCAGCTAGGCACTGCATTTGTATTAGTTATCTTAATAGTTCCAAGAAGAAACTGCAGAATATTCCAAGTGTGGAAAACAGTGTTCCTGTAACCCCCTGGGAATTCGCTCGCCAGAGGAACATTACCTTGTACACTTCCAGAACCAGAATCCCTACAGTATACAAAGTATGGTTCTCTTCTTCAGCAATATCTTGTGACTCCAAAACATCCCCAGTGGAAATCAAGGATACCAAGAGTTTGGGATATTTACTTGTCAAAAAATTGTTTTCAATATTGCAGGTCATAAATTCATGACATAATTTAGATGAAAGTGTGAAAATAGAAGAAAGAATATAGGAGATCTGTTTGAAAATATGTTTTAAAGAACTAAAATAGACTATATTTTTTAATCATTTTTTCTTTTTAGTTATACATGATAGATTATATTCTGACATTATACACACAAGGATTATAACTTATTCTAATTAGAATACCATTCCAGTGGTTGTACATGATGTGGAATTTAACTGATCATATATTCATATATGAACAGGGAAGTTATATCTCATTCATTCTATTGTCTTCTCTATTCTCATCCACCCTTCCCTTTATTCCCCTTTGTCTAAACCAATGAACTCCTATTCTTTTCTCCCTATCTTTGTATTGTGTGTTAGCACAATAACATTTGGCCTTTGATTTTGGGGGACTGGCTTATTTCACTTAACATGATTTAGACAGTTCCATACATTCAGCAGAAAATGTCATAATGTGAAACTTTTTAATGGGTGAATAATATTCCACTGTGTATATATACTGCCCTAAAGTTGCATTGATTTAAATTCTCCAGACCAACTGGCATTCAATAAGAACCTTGAGCATAACTAAGCCTAAACCCTGCCTCCAGGAGTTCTATCTATGGGATAACCTCTCTCACTCTAACAATCCCTTGCTTTGTGTTGAATAAGCATCATGCCAGACCACCTCACCAAAAATTGCTGAGAAAGGAAGCTGATAATCTTTTAGTTCCAATGGAAATAGTTCTTATACTTTTCATCAAGATCTGTGTGTCTGTGTATGTTTCTATTTTGGACCCTAATAGTCCATGGGAATTCATACATATTTATGTATTCTATTCTCATATCTAGCATTTTTAAAATTTATATATATATATATATATATATATATATATATATATATATATATATATATATTTACTTTTGTAAGATATCTATGATTTCTTTAATTTTTTTGTATTTGTAGATGAACAGCATGCCTTTATTTTGTTTATTTTTATGTGGTGCTGAAGATCGAACCCAGTGCCCCACATATGCAAGGAAAGCACTCTAATGCTGAGCTACAGCCCCAGCCCAAGGTATCTAGCATTTTTTATGTGAGTTATTTTTAATTGATCAGTTTTTTTTTTTTTCAAAGACTTGCATGTTTGGTTAGTATATATTAGTTTTGTTTTATATTTTTATTTTATTACTTTTTATTTCTAATTTTTAAAATTTTTTTGAGAGAGGGAGGGAGGGAGGGAGGGGGAGAGGGAGAGAGAGAGAGAGAGAGAGAGAGAGAGAGAGAGAATTTTAATATTTACTTTTTAGTTTTTTCAGAGGACACAACATCATTGTTTGTATGTGGTGCTGAGGATCGAACCCAGGCTGCATGCATGCCAAGAGAGCATGCTACCGCTTGAGCCACATCCCCAGCCCTAATTTTTTAAAATTTTTAGTATGATATATATATATATATATATCTTATCAATTTTCCTTGATTCTCTTAATATCTTTTCTTTTGCTAACAGCCAATACTTATTGTTCTCTTTCAATCATCCATTGAATTTTTACTTCTATATTTTCTCCTTCTCCCTTGTAATCATCACATCCTTCATCTCTTTGGTTCTCTCCCTATCCACCAAATTCTAAACCCTTTTGCAAACGTATTGTTTTTAATGTAGAAAATTACTGAGCATACAATTTCTATTTACTGTCACAACACTTCAGCTATCACAGGAGAAACTATTTGTTTAAGTCTGAATATTCTTTGCATTGATTGTTGTAGTAATTTGTCTTCTCCTAAAAGGTGAGTAACTAGAAACATTCCGGGATATTATAAGTCTACAGAGGAGAAACTCTACTGCTTCAGAGCCATGTTAGATGAGTAGACACATAAACAACACGGAAAAGCAAGGGAACAAATTGCCAGAAATACACCAAGGTAATTCAATAACAGAAGCCATTGAAACCTCAGGGGAAGTAATGTCAGAGAATGAGTTTAAAATGTACATAGGTGACCTGATCTGCGAGGTAAAACACAATGTAACGAGTAAAAATCAGAAAGAAAGAAAGAAAAAAAGAACAAGAAGTAAAAGAACGCTTCCATAGAAAGAAATTCTGAAAAAAAAATCAAGCAGAAATCCTGAAAATAGAGAAATCAATAAACCAAATTATAAATTCAATAGAAAGTATCACCAAAAGACTAGACCACTTGCAACAGTTTCAGGCAATTGACACAAATATATACTCTATAAAAATAAAGTTGACCATGGAGAAAAGATATTAGTAGACCATGAACAGAACTTCCAAGAAACAAGGGAAAACATGAAAAGACCAAATTTAAAATTTATCATGATACACAAAGATGCAAATATACAAACCAAAGGAACTTACAAACTTTTCAAAGAAATAATATCAGAAAAGTTCCTCAACCTAAAGAATATAATGGGAAATCAAATATAATAAAATTTTGTTTATTTACAAAATTGTAAGTACACAAAATTACAACAGACCCACATTATTATAAAAATGCCTAATATACAGAACAAGGACATAATTTTGAAGGGTTCCAGAGAAAAACAATAGGGGACACTCAGAGGAAAACCAATTCAGATCTCACCTGATTCACATACACCTCAATGCTCTGAGGTGTAGGAATAATATGTGCCAAGATCTGAAAGAAAGTGGATGCAAACCACGAATACTATATCCAACAAATTATGTTTCAGTTTGATGATAAATTAAAAACTTTCCATGATAAACAAAAGTTAAAAGAATATACAACAAGAAAGTCTGCACTACACAATAAATAAAATATTTCATGAACAAGAAATAAAGAATAAAGCTGAAAACCAGGAAAGGAAGGAACTACACTAGAATAGTAAATCAAAGGGAAAAATATTCCAATAAAAAGTAAATCAAAATGACAGGGGAAAAAATCATTTCTCAACAATATTACTGAATGTAAATAGCCTAAACTCAGTGATCAAAAGATAGCCTAGCAGATGGGATTAAAAAACAAGAACAACAATATGCTATCTCCAAGAGAGTTAGCTCATTGGCAAAGACATGCACAGATGGAAGGTAAAAGGATGGAAACAAAACACATCATTCACAAAGAAGGACATTTCACACTTCTTAAGGGAATTATATATAGATCATGAAGACATAGTAATCATGAATATATATGCCCCAAACAATGGAACATCAATATACATCAAACAAATCCTTCTCAATTTCAAGAATCAAATAAACTACAACACAATAATACTAGGTGAGTTTAACACACCTCTCATCACTGGATAGACCCTCCAAATAAAAACCAAATAAAAAAGTCATAAACAAGACAGGGATGCCCTTTCTCACCACTTCTATTCAACATAGTTCTTGAAACACTGGCCAGAGCAATTAGGAAAAGAAGAACTTAAACTAGCACTATTTGCTGGTGACATGATTCTTTAACTAGAAAACCCAAAAAACTCTACCAAGAAACTTCTAGAACTAGTAAATTAATTCAGCAAGTGGCTGGATATAATATCAACACCCATAAATCAAAGGTATTTCTGTATATCAGTGACAAATACTCTGAAAAGGAAATGAGGAAAACTACCCCATTCACAATATCCTCAAAAATAAATAAGTAAATAAATAAAATACTTGGGAATCAACCTAACAAAAAGAGGTGAAAGATCTTTACAATGGAAACTATAGAACCCTAAAGAGAGAAATAGAAAAAGACCTTAGAAGATGGAAAGATCTACCTTGCTCATGGATAGGCAGAATTAATATTATTAAAATGACTGTACTACCAAAAGCACCATAGAGGTTCAATGCAATTCCGATCAAAATCCCAATGGCATTCCTCATAGAAATAGAAAAAGCAATCATGAAATTCATCTGGAAAAATAAAAGACGCAGAATAGCTAAAGCAATTTTAAGCAGGAAGAGTGAAACAGGTGGTATCGCTATACCAGACGTTAAACTATACCACAGAGCAACAGTTACAAAAACAGCATGGTACTGGCACCAAAACAAGCTAGTAGACCAATGGTACAGAATAGAGGACACAGAGCCTAACCCACAAAATTACAACTACCTTATATTAGACAAAGGTGCCAAAACTATGCACTGGAGAAAGGATAGCATCTTCAACAAATGGTGCTGGGAAAACTGGAAATCCATATGCAACAAAATGAAATTGAATCCCTATCTCTCACCATGCACAAAAGTTAACTCAAAATGGATCAAGGATCTAGGGATTAAACCAGAGACTCTGCATCTAACAGAAGAAAAAGTAGGCCTTAATCTCCAGCACATGGGGCTAGGCTGCAACTTCCTTAATAAGACGCCTATAGCACAAGAATTAAAACCAAGAATCAACACATGGGATGGATTCAAACTACAAAGTTTTTTCTCAGCAAAAGAAATAATATGTGAGATGAATAGGGAACTTACATCCTGGGAACAAATTTTTACCCCTCACATATCAGATAGAGCTCTAATCTCTAGAGTATATAAAGAGCTGAACAAGATAAGCACCAAAAAAATAAGAACCAAATAATCCAATCAATAAATGGGCCAAGGAGCTGAACTGACACTTCTCAGAAGAGGATATACAATCAATAAACAAATATACAAAAAAATGCTCATCATCGCTAGCAATCAGAGAAATGCAAATTAAAACTACTCTAAGATACCATCTCACTCCAGTCAGAATGGCAGCCAGTATGAAGACAAACAACAAGAAGTGCTGGTGAGGATTCGGGGAAAAGGTACACTCATACACTGCTGGTGGGACTGCAAATTGGTGCAGCCAATTTAGAAAGCACTATGGAGATTCCTTGGAAAACTGGGAATGGAACCACCATTTGACCCAGCTATTATTTCCTCTTCCCGGACCATACCCAAAGGACCTAAAAACAGCATATTACAGGGACACAACCACATCAATGTTTAGGCAGCACAATTCACAATAGCTAAACTGTGGAGCTAACCTAGATGTCCTTCAGTGGATGAATGGATAAAAAAAAAAAAAATGTGTTATTTATAAACAATGGAATCAGCACTAAAAAATAATAAGATCATGGCATTTGCAGAAATGGATGGCATTAGAGAAGATTATGCTAAGTGAAGGTAGCCAATCCCAAAAAAACAAATGCCGAATGTCTTCTCTGATATAAGGAGGGTGACTCAAAATGGGGTTCGGAGGGAGAACAAAGGAGGAAGATTACCTCTAGATAGGGAATAGGGGTGGGAGGGAGAAGGGGAATTTAAAAAAAGAACATGTATAAAGATTTAAATTGGGTGTCAACATACTTTCTATAGAAACAGAGATATGAAAATTTGCAGTATATATGTGTATTAAGAATTGTAATGCAAAAAAACCTACAAGGTACATTTATAAAAGCATAAATTTGGTGAACATACATCATATACAGAGATTTGAAAAATTGTACTCTATATGCGTAATAAGAATTGCAATACATTACACTGCTGTCGTGTATTTAAAATAAATAAAATCAATAAAAGATTTTTTTTTAAAATTTCAATTTTTGTGCTGGGGTTATGGCTCAGCGGTAGAGAGCTTGCCTCGAATGTGCAAGGCCCTGGGTTCGACCCTCAGCACCACATAAAAATAAATAAAAGTTACTGTGTACAACTACAAAAAAAAATTTTTAAAAAGAGGTTCTATAAAAAAATACAAGTTTTTAACATATACTCATAAAACACATATAGAATATTTCATCCGTCATGAAATAAATACACTGTCTTCTCAGCCACACATGGATTCTTCTCTAAAATATTCCTTATCTTAGGACACAAAAAAACTCTTAGCAAATACAAAAAAAAAAAAAAAAAAGTTTATATTGCATTCTATCAGACCATAATGGATTGAAATTAAAAATCAATTATAATATAAAGGCTACTTTATTTCCTGGAGACTAAGTTATATGCACTTTATAAAAATACGTTCTCATAAGTTATACATGATAATATAGTGCATTTTGACATGATATACATAAATGGAGTATAACTTCTCCTTTTTCTGGTTGTAAATGATGTATATGTACATAGGGTAATAATGTCCTATTCATTTTGTCCTTCCAAACCCACACTTTGCTCCCTCTGTGAAATCCAATATCCCTCTATTCTTCCCTAGCAGCCTTACTCTATTGCAAGTGAGCATCTGCAAATCAGAGAAAACATTTGACCTTTAGTTTTTTGGGACTGACTTGCTTCACTTAGCATGATATTCTCCAGCTCCATCCATTTACCAACAAATGTCATCATTTCATTCTTCTTTTAGGCTGAATAATATTCCATTATGTATACATTTTACATTTTCTATATCCACTCATCTGTGGAAGGGCACCTACATTAGTTCCACAGTTTATATATTGTGAGTTAAGCTGTTATAAACATTAACAGGACTGCATCAGTGTAGTATGCAGATTTTAAATTTAGCAGGTATAAAACAAGGAAGGAGATAACAAGGTCAATGGCTGTTGCATTCCAAGTTTTCTGAGGAATCTCCATACTGCTTTCTATATTGGTTGCACCAATTTGTAGTCCCATCATTAACGTATTAATGTACTGCCGCAGTCTGGCTGGGCACAAATGCTGCAGTCTGGCTGGGCACACAATCACGAGCCACCACACAGCTTGTAGATTCAAACAGCAACTCTTTATTCCCGAACTCACACCAGCCGTCTACAATCACGTTCTGGGGAAATCCACGTTCTCTTCCCAAATCCACCTCCACTGGGCTTCTATCTCCAAAATATATTGTCTGAATCCCGTGAGAACTCAAGGGGAACTCAGGCAGCAGGATACGCCCTATTCCCAGCAGGAATAATCTTAAACCTTAAACCTGGAACCTAAACCTGGAACGCCCTAAACACGATTATCTTAAAACCGGGAACACCCTAATCTGCCTTGGTCCTTGAGCAAGGTCACTTACATTCAATGTCACTGCAACATGTCAGCAACATGGGGTACGCTGGCAAGGAAACTGTCATACCTACTTGGCTAATGGCTCCCAGCAATGTACCATTTTCCTGAAATCCTCATATACATTTATTTTTGTTTGTATTATTGATAATTGCCATTCTGAATTCAGTGAGATGAAATCTCAATGTAATTTTAATTTGCATTTCCCTAATTCCTAGAGATGTTGAAAATTGTTTCATACATTTGTTCTTCTTACACAAAGTGACTGCTATGCTCCTTAGTTCATTTATTAATTGGGTTCTTTAACTTTTTGGTGTTAATTTTTTTGAGTTCTTATATATCCTGGAGATTAATGCTCTTAAATGACCAATGGATAGTAGCAACCAGGCTTGAAATTAAAAATATACTTAGAAATACATGAGGTGACAAGATTTCTCGTGTTTTAGGGTAGGTGGAATTAATATTGCCAAAATGCACATACTACCAAAAATGCTATACAGATTAACACAATTCCTATTAAGGTTCTGATGATGTTCTTCACAGAAATTAAAAAAAAAAAAAAAGCCATCATGACTTTCATTTGGAAAAATAAGAGGACAAAAATAACTAAAGCAAACCTCAGCAAGAAAAGGGAAGCAGGAGACTAGATGTTCAATTATATTACACAACTATAGTAAGAAAAAAAGTATGGTATTGGCACCAAAACAGGCACGAAGGCCAATGGTATGGAATAGAAGACACAGAGACAAACCCACAGAAATACAATTATCCCATGCTAGACAAAGGTGCCATGGACATACACTGGAGAAAAGATAGCCTCTTCAAAAAATATGGTGCTGGGCAAACTGGAAATCCATATGTAGCAAAATAAAACTAAACCCCTATCTCATCCTGCACAAAACCCAACTCAATGTGGATCATGGACTTAGGCATTAGACAAGAGATCCTGCACTTGCTAAAAGAAAATTAGGACCAACTCTCCATGATGTCAACTTAACAACTTTCTCAACAAGACTCATAAAGTACAAGAACTAAAATCAAGAGTCAATGAATGTGTGCACCTTAATATTTTACAAGTTACAGAGATAACATTGTTTAAACTTAGTAATTTAAATATATAAAAACTTTACCTCACTGGTTATGTTCTTTACTTCTTTGTACAACAATTAAGTTTTGTATTCACACATTTTAAATCCCATAATACGTCATTTCAATTTTTCCCTAAATAATCACAGGTTTTTCAAAGAAATTAAGAGAAAATTGTATTAATAAATGTATAAAATGATTCATATAAGTTGGTCAATGTAATTTTCTCATTTGGTTAACCCACAAGTTTTTTATTCATCAATGAATATTGTTAGACTAGCTATTATTTTGTTAACCTACTCATTACTTTCTACTTTGTATGATCTCAATATTTAGAATTTTTTCATAAGGAGGATTTGTCCCCACTTTGCTTTTTTTCTACTTTCATTATATATTTTCTCATTTTAGATAAATACTAGCTCAATGATATTTGCTTTTTGGGGTGGTAGTAAAACAATGCTATCATTATTTTACATTATTATTTAATTATCATTACATTATTACATTATTATGATGATTTACATTATTATCATTTTAAATTATTTTACATTATTATTATTTATATTATTATTATTTCAAATTATTTTACATTGGGCCACCGGGAGTATCTTTAGATTTACTTTTTTATATGTACCAAAATTTCAGTCTTCTTATTTTAAAAAGAACTATGGTATTTTCTAGCAAAAGTATTCTAGGCTTGTGTTGTTCATTGAATTTCCACAATTTTACACTAGAACAAAATGGAAAATATTTCACAAAAGGAAGGCTGATTCAAAATTCAACTATCAATAAAATTCATCACATTAACTAGTTACAAATAAAGTCATAGCTCATATCAACAGTTACAGAAAAGTACACAAGAAAAGAAAAAAGGAGAAAGAGGCAGTTAATGAGAAATAAAAGCCAAACTTTTTTTTCACTGATGACTTAATCATGTAGGTAGAATACCAAAAATAGAAAAAAAAAAAAAAAAAAAAAAAAAAAGCTGGACCATGATTATACCAAATGTGTAGAATAAAGATTAATATTCATGTCAGTTGTGTTTCTATAGGATCAGTAATGAGTTTGGATTTAAACTTGCATTTAAAATGCAAAACACAATACTACTTATATAGAACCAAGAAATAAAAGACAGAAAAATATGAATCTGACAAAAACCAGTATAACAACATATGCAAATTTCAGAAAAAATAAAGAACATACCATATTTATATTAAGAATGTAAATAAATGGTAAAGTAACCAATCTATGGTTATTAATAAGAAGCTCCCATACCATGAATATGTCAGTTATCTCCATTTACAAAACCATATTAAACACAATCATGATTATAATCCTAATAAGTAACTTCACAAATACAAAAACAAATCATTCTAAAGTTCTTCAAACTACATAAACCACTGAAATTCCCATATACTTGGATATTAAACATTTTATGAGATATATGCTTAGCAGATATTTTCTGCAATCCATTGTCTATTTTTATATTTCACTGATTGATTCCTTTGTTATATGAAAATATTTTTGCTTTATATATTCTCACTTGTTTTTTATTTATTTATTTTTTTTGTACATTGATTGGATGTCCTATCCAAAACCCCTGCCAACACCAATGTCAAAGGATTTTTTCCCATTTTCTTTCAGAAGTTTTATAATTTCAGGACATATCACAATAGTACATGATTACAACTGGTATTATCAAAATGATTGTAGGAAACCCACATACTGCAGAGAATGTGCAGAAAAGGAAATTCATGGACACTCTTGCAGGAATATAAACTGGTACAAACATCATAAAAGACACTATGGGAATTTCTCTAAAACTAGAAATAACATATGACCCAGATATTTTCCTCAGTACATATTTGCATAACTCATGATCCTTTAGAAAAACAGAATCATTTAAACATACAAATGTATATGTACAATAAAGGGAATTTAAGAGATTGATTCTCATGATGATGAGATGAATAGTCCCAAAATTGTTGCCTGCAGACTGGTAAAACCGGGAAACTGGTCACAGATCAGTTCAAGAAGCTGGAAGCCTCAAAATTTGAGGCGGTCAATAAAGCAGCTATAGTTTAAGACTGAGGGCTGAAAAGATCCCTGTAGAGGAAGAGGTGCAAGTTCACTTTAAAAGGCCAAGTAGCTAAAGTCAGATGTCTACAGATAACACCATCATAAAAAGTGCCCATTCAAAAAGCTCTGTGCATAAGCCATGGCAGCTTCTCTTTGTTCTTTCTTTCAAATTAAAACTATTGGATGGTACTCTATTTATTCAAATTAAAATTGTAATCCTCCTGTCTCAAGCTCCTGAGTCCATGGGCATACAGTTATGTAACACCACAACCTCTCATTGAACTTTGTAAAGAAAAATGTTGTAGATGGCAGTCATGGCAAAACTACAAGGCCAGCCTTAAGCAATTTATCAAGGTGTTGTCATAAAAGTGAAAAATAAAAATTTAAAAAGTTGGGAATATATTTCAATAGCAAAGCAACACTGGATTCAAGTCGTAATAAAATGATATTTTTCATTTGTTTTAACATAGATAAAGCAGGAGGACCTTATGTCAGTGGAATGATCTGGACACATAAATACATTGCATACTCTATGGGGTGGATTATGATTAAAAAAAAGTTGAATGTATAGAAACAGAAATGTGGTTGTTTTAGGATTATAATAGTTTGCATCATATGAGAAATTCCAAAGAAAGTACAATTGTAGATGTTCTGACTATAGATTCAAATAGGAGATGTTGGATTTTATTAACACATTCTGTAGCCCCAGCTCTTAACACATTCTGATTGTACATATTAATGACAGCTAGTATAATATTTTCATATATGCATCGCATACATTGATAATATCCAACCACCCCTCTTTAACCCCTAACATCCTAGTATGTTTTTCAGACTTATTAATTAAAATTTATTTTAGTTTTCATATATAAAAGATAATATATGAGCTACTATTATTTGTTCATCTGTCTTTTTTTCCTTAGCATTACATCACACACTTTCCTGTTTTGCTAAAACTTAGAGGATTTTTACTTTGGTTTATGCCTGAATAGTACTCCATTGTGAATACATAACATTTTCTCATGGATATGTTAAATCGCTTACCTACATCACTAATTTTTCTTCTTAGAATTATTGTTAAACATACTGTTTTACAAAATGAATTTAAATAACAAAGAAACAAAAATAATAAAAGTAAATTAGTAAACTATGCTCCTTGTACATGAAAAAATGCTCAACATCTCTAGCTGTCAGAGAAATGCAAATCAAAACCACCCTAAGATACCATCTCACTCCAGTAAGATTGGCAGCCATTATGAAGTCAAACAACAAGTGCTGGCGAGGATGTGGGGAAAAGGGTACACTTGTACATTGCTGGTGGGACTGCAAATTGGTGCAGCCAATTTGGAAAGCAGTATGGAGATTTCTTGGAAAGCTGGGAATGGAGCCACCATTTGACCCAGCTATTCCCCTTCTCGGTCTATTCCCTAAAGACCTAAAAAGAGCATGCTACAGGGACACTGCTACATCGATGTTCATAGCAGCACAGTTCACAATAGCAAGACTGTGGAACCAACCTAGATGCCCTTCAATAGATGAATGGATAAAAAAAATGTGGCATTTATACACAATGGAGTATTACTCTGCATTAAAAAATGACAAAATCATAGAATTTACAGGGAAATGGATGGCATTAGAGCAGATTATGCTAAGTGAAGCTAGCCAATCCCTAAAAAACAAATGCCAAATGTCTTCTTTGATATAAGGAGAGTAACTAAGATCAGAGTAGGGACGAAGAGCAGGAGAAGAAGATTAACATTTAACAGGGATGAGAGGTGGGAGGGAAAGGGAGAGAGAACGGAAATTGCATGGTAATGGAAGGAGACCCTCAGGGTTATACAGTGGAGGGGGTAGAGAGAGAGGAGGGGAGGGGAGGGGAGGGGAGAGGTGGGGAGGGGGGAGGGTGGAGGATGGGAAAGGCAGCGGAGCACAACAGACACTAGTATGGCAATATGTAAATCAATGGATGTGTAACTGATGTGATTCTGCAATCTGTGTATGGGGTGAAGGTGGGAGTTCATAACCCACTTGAATCAAAGTGTGGAATATGATATGTCAAGAAATTTGTAATGTTTTGAACAACCCACAATACAAAATTAAAAAAAAAATTATATGAACATTAATATCTAGTAAGGAACAAAATATGTCCATGGAAAAATGATTTGGAGGGATTACTAAAACTTTGTAAGAGGATATATTTTAGCATGGTAAAATTATGATTTTTCTTGCTTATATGTTTCTGCATTTTCTATATTTCTGATAATGAGCATTTGTTACTTTTAAAATAAGAAAACTACAACACATGTTAATTTTTGTTAAATTCCTTTTTTATTTTGTCCAATAGCCACTGTCAGTATTTAGGGCAGGGGAAGTTAGCCCATTTAAAAAAAAAAAAAAAGTAAATTAGTAAACTATGCTCCTTGATCTGATTTGACCATATTGAAAACAAACAAAAAAAAAAAAAAAAAAAAAAATCATGTCTCTTTTACTTTAAATTCATTAATAATATGTTAATTCTCTTTGAATTGTTACTCAATAAAAAAAATTGGGGTGTCTTCAGTAGACTACTTAGAAAACTGCTCTCATGTAAATAATGAAATACAACTTTAGGGTTATAGGAGGCAAGTGATTCATAATATTTCAGCACATTTATAATTTCAGTGTTTCACTTATTTGGCCCAAAAGTCCCAAGTTTCTTAATCCATCAATTTATCTAAGAATGACATATTTAATTATTGTTGTTGGGGGGCAAAGAGTCAGAGACAAAGATGGTCCGATTTTTACCATTTCTTTGCTGGTTTCTGTCACAAGCTAGGCAAGGAGTTCTGCCTTGTTGATCCCCAGAGTACTACTGACACTGACATTTCTCTGTTTTTTATTTTTTTTAATTATTTTTTTAATTTGTTTTAATTAGTTACACATGACAGTACAATGACTTTGACATATCACACATTTAAATCAGATGGGATGTAATTTCTCATTTTTCTGAGTGTAGAGGTCGCAGAATCATATTGGTCATGCAGTCATATATATACACACAGTAATAATAATGTCTGTTTCATTCTACTATCCTTCCTATCCCCCCAACCCCTTCTCTCCCTTCCCATCATTTCTCTCTACCTAATCTAAGGTAATGCTATTCTTTTTTTTTTTTTTTCTCACATGTTCATACATGTGTTTTGTACAACGATGGGGGTCTCCTTCCACTATCCATGCAATGACATTTATCTTTAACAAAAGCGCATATTGAGGAATCACAGTTGATGTGTTATTGAGTGGCAGAATAAGCACAAGGTGAAAGTGCAATGGTGTTTTGGGGAATGTGGATGGGTTGTGTTAGTTATGAATTTTGACTAAGTCTTAGCCAAAATCTTTTTAAAAACATAGCCATTGCATTAAATACATTCTTATATCTTCCATGATCGTACAATTAAATCTCGGGGACTATATTTTTCATAACTAGGTAACTCAGCATTGATTTCTCAAACTCTTCTTCCTCACATTTGAAATACCTAATCTCCCCTCCTCAGTATCATTGTTCATGTTCCTCTCAAACAATTATTTATATATCTGAGGAAACTTTTAATATTGAATAATTGGCAGGTGAATCAGTACTTGGTTGTCACAAACCATCTACGGGCTGTGTTTGGCTTGTGTTGCACATTGCAGCCTCCTGAGGGGATAGGTATGGCACTGTGAATACCCTGTCAGGGATTGACTGCATGATGCAGGTGAACCTCCCACTCCAACTCTGCCTAAGATCCCACACAGCACCTGAGATGGGTATGAGCTGCCAAAATGTCAATCTGCTCACTACAAGACATCAGGAACCAAGACTCCATCCTTGAACCCTATACCTGCCTTTGATATCCCCATTATAAAATAAACCACATGTGGGTGCACTCTCTTTCGAGCATGGAAGGTTGACTCATAAGGTCAAAGAGCCATCTTCCCCTGCTTCATGGATACTACTTTCTGTGTTGTGTGATTTTTTTGCAACCGCCTTCTTAACTTCATGTGGCAGCCAGCCCATTTAAACCCAGTTTATCTCATCTGTGCAGGATGCAGTCAAGACTTGGTGGATATTCCTTCTCTCTGTGGCCTTTCTCTTGTAAACACAAAAATGAAGACACTAATACACATTTGCAAGTCTAGACCTCATCTTGAGGCGACCTGTAATAATATGAAAGTCAATAATGCAATATCTATCAGGGGTGGTATCACAAACATGTAATGCCAACTGCTTGGGAGGCTGAGTCTAGAGGATCAAAACTTTTGACTCTAGTCTCCGTAAATCAGCAAGATTCTGTCTTGAAATGAAATAAAAATGTTGATGATATAGCTCACCAGTAAAACAAGTATGTTCTACCCTCAGTACTATTGGAAAAATGCAATTTTTTTCCTCATTTCTCTGAAGTTAAAAATCCTCACAAACAAGGAGGAAGCATAGGGTGATGCTAGGCTCAAGATGCCACTGCACACTCACCATTTCATGGCTTTGAGGATCCAGGCCTGCTCTCAAAGGATCTTCAGAACCTTCTCAACATAACAACCTCTGACTCCTGAGCATAAGAGAAAAGTCTGGAGCCCCATCACAACAATGGCATGCTCTGAAGAAAATAACCTTGCTAGATTGCAGAACCCTGCCCTCTCCTCACTGGCTGTGCATGGGTTTGGACCATTCTCATCAAGTACTTTTGACTGGAGAGGACTTCAGAGCCTGCCCCAAATCTGAGCCCAATGAGCCTTCTTTATGAGTCACAGATGATTCCATTTCAGCAATAAATGAGGCCAAAATGACAAGTTCCTGTCTTTTTATTTTATGTCTGGAAATTGAAGCCCAGAACCTCAGGCTGCACCTATTTTACAGTAAATTTTTCTCACAGAAGGGGTAGTTGCCCAGCCATCAGGACATTTACAGTTAATCCTATATATGGGGTAATATCAATTTATGCGTTATTTATGCTTATTTATTATTTATAGATAAAAACATAATGACAAGGTAAAATTTTACTTAAAATTTTTGTTCTCCAAGCTTGTGATAGACAGTTTATACTGGGAAGCAACCACCTAAGTCAGTAATGTCTAATTAAAACAACAGACACGGCAAAAGGATAAATTAAAATTTTCTAATGTTCACATTAAAAAATTAAAAAAAATAAAATTGTTAAGACAATATAAGCAAATGTATCCAGAGTATTATCATTATGTGACCAATGTAATATTACTAATGAAATATATACATTTGGAATTACATCCTAAAAGTCACTATATTTAAAGCCTCAAGTGTGTCTCAATTCAGGGTAGCCGCATTCCAGAGTTGAGAGCTATGACTCCCCTGACCTAAAGGAGGTATAGAGCCTGATCCCACACTTTTTATGCTAGAGGTGTGGGATATAGTTTCTTTCTAAAATTTCTCCTCAGGCCCAAATAGCAGGAGAAGCAATGCCCTAAGTGACAACATGTACTTTTAACCACAAACTGTCCAAAACTAGATCAATCTTTCCCACTCGATGCTGGTCAAAGTCCATTCCCTTTGCAGCTATTAGATAGCAAACAATGGAATTTGGGATCCCAGATGTTGGGGAATATGTATCTTCAGATTTTTCCAGAGCATAGACTCTATTGTTGAAATATATGAAATAAAAACTCCTTATTTGGCAATTTGACCTTGGAACCAATGGGAAGGCTTATAATATCTGTTTCCACCTGTGATCAAAGCCCCACAACTAACAATCAGCTTGGCTAGAACTCAAAATAAACTGTCTCCTCCCAAATCCAAAACACCTCCACCAGCACACAAGACTAATGCAAAATTTATTATCATCATCAGACTTGGAATGTAACAATTATTAAAGAAAGCAGGAATTGTGATATATGTATATATAATACAGTACTATATATTACATATTTTAAAATGTGATCTTGGGACTCCAATTCCAGAATCCAGGGATCCGGGTTTAGCATACACCAAGAACAAACACCATCTAGAACCCCCAATTTATCAAAATGTAGGCTGATACTGAAAATTTAGTAAGTTTAATCAAAGTTTATCATTTATAAAGCAGGCTGCTCTAGAGGGATATAAAGGACCACAAAGGCCTAAGTTTTAAAAACACAGATGGGCATGCTTTATAAAGGCATGCAGTACAAAACTTCTTTATTAAGAGTATATGGTACATGGTAGTCAAGGAAGGACATACGATTATTAGCAGTACCAGCAATCATCAGAGAATTGGAATATGGAGGTCAGACAAGGAAGTTCTATATTTTATATTTAAGCATATGATTGACATGAGTGCCCATGATGACAAGATTATAAACTTTCTGAAAGAACATTAATGTCGGCATCAGATAATGGTTAACCAGTATATACAAAGTAAATTCAAGTTTGTTTGTGAGCTGTGAAGCCACAACATCTACTTGTCTCAATAGCCACCATGTAGCCATTATCCAACTGAGTCCTGTAAAAACCCCAATTATAAGGATGAGAAAATAAGGCTTCTAGATATCAAATGGCTTCTAAGGAGCTATGTCAGATCTGAGGTCTGCCCACACAACAGAACTGGATGAAATTCCTTCTAAGCTCCTGAAAGTATATTTTTTTCTTCTGATGTTCAAGACAAAGAAAAATAAGCTTAAGAGGAAGGAAAAACTGAGTCCCCTAAAGAAAACAGCTCCTTTCCTTCAAAAAACAATACCTGGGATCGTGATTCTGATCATCATGGTAGTCATAAATCACCACAATCTGGGAAGATGCTGGGCTGTTGGCACATCTATGCTCAGATAAGACTGTCTATAGAAGCTTAAGACACATTTCAGAGATAGGACTGAATTACCAGGGTCTCCAATGCTGACAGAGACCCTATTTGGCCAATAAGGACTGACCTGCCCCAAAGAAGGACTTATGCCTGCAGGCTGGAGAAATGCCATCAGAGTTTCCAGTCCACAACTGCTAGGTCCCACTATAGGCAATGCAGCCTGTTTCAAGCAGCTTCACCCCTCCAATCTCAAGGTGTCACTGCACACTCACCATTTTCTGGCTCTCAAGGTTCCCAGTATTCACCCTATACATCTACAGCAGGTGCTAAAAAAAGAGCAAACCATGCCTTCTGAATACAGGAGAGGAAGCCTAGAGATGAATACTAAGAATGGGAGGCTCCAGAGACAAAAGTCACACTGGACTATCAAAGCCTGCTCCTCCTCACTGGCTCTGTGGTAGAATGGACAGTGATTACATAAGGGCTCCTCACTGAACCCTCATTAAGTCATTACCAACTCAGACTGAGCCTAGCGAGTGTTCTGAGTGACAGATGACATCAAATGTAGGAACAAATGAGGTCAGAATAATAGGTCCTTAGTGGTAGCTTTTTCTTTTTCTGTCTTTTGAGGTGAGGGTAAATGAAATCCCAAGTCTAGACTGCAGCTAATATAAGGCAATTTTTTCTTGTAGTAGTGGGGTCCAGCCCAGTATGGTAAATATTAGCATTTAACATTGAATATAAGCTCACTTTAAATTCACATGGATGATAAATGTTCATATATTATTCATGAATGAAAATATTGTAATTACAATTACTATAAAATTTTATTTAACTTTTCTACTCTCTGTTCTTATAAGAAGACAGATTAAAGTTTGAATGGGGAAAAAATCCCCCAAAGCAGCACTGTCCAATGAAAATAGTATGTGAAACACATGGGTAATTTAAAATTTTCTAGTATTTCAATTAAAAATAAAAAAAAAAAACAGTTGAAATAGATTTTAATACCATAGCCCAATGTATCCAGAATATTACCACTATGTGAGTAATAAAATATTTCTACTGCAGTATATGTATTTTTGGAACTATACCCTCAAAACTCTCTATTTCAAGCCTTTAGCATATCTCAGCTTATAGAACTGCATCCTAAATTTGACAGCTCTCTCTCCCCTAACCTCAGGGAAATGAAGACCCTGACCCCTCCTTTTCATACTAGAAGTGAGGGATAAAATTCCTTGCCAATATTTCTCCTCAGGTCCAAAGAACAAGAGAGGCTCTCCTGTGAGAGCAAGAAACTCCAACCAGAAGTTTCCAGAATTAGACACTTTCTCACCTAATGCTGGCTATTGTCCATTCCATTCCAGATATCTGACAGAATCAAAGACGAAGTTCCAGGATATAGTACTCGACATCTTCAGATCTAGCCATAGCTTTTATTCTATTTTTTAAATGCATTAAAGGCAAACTTCTTAATTTACAGTTTGACCTTTGAACTAATGACCAGGCCATATTATTTTTTCTCCTTGACCAAAGCTGCACAATTAATAAGTAAATGGGCTGGGAATTAAGATTAACTGTTTCTCATTTGAAAGCCCAAACACCTCTACTAGACCATATGACATGCAGAACTTATTATTTTAAGATTTTGTGGGGCTGTGGTTGTGGCTCAGAGGCAGAGCGTTTGCCTACCATGCATGAGGCACTGGGTTTGATCCTCAGTACCACACAAAAATAAAGATATTGTATCCAACTATAACTAAAAAATAAATATTAAAAAAAAGATTTTGTTAAAATTATTTTCAAAATGAAAGATTTGTGTCTTTGTAATAAATATTTCATATTATAACACAAAGAAAATCTTTTTCATATATCTGAGTTGTCATGGAGCTCCCATTTCAGGATCCAGGGAGGTTCTTTTTCAGTTTATAACAAGAACAAAAAACAGTCAATAAGGATGTTAGAGAGAGAGAGAGAGAGAGAGAGAGAGAGAGAGAGAGAGAGAGAGAGAAGGAGAAGAGGAGATAAGGAGGAGGAGGAGGAGGAGGAGGAGGAGAAAGGAGAAAGGAGAAGAAGAAAAGTTGCTAATAGGACATGCAGAGAAATCTCTGCAAAGATATATATATTTTGACCCAAATTGGTTTTTAAATACAATAAAACATCATACACCCAATGATCATATAACCACCTCAAAAGAAAATCATACAATGAAAAATAAATTAGAAAATAAGCAAACACAAATACTTTTATCTACTATACCACATTATAGCATATATGATATATAACTTTACAAATGTTTCACAAATAATGTTATCAGCTATTATTTAAGTATGAAATAATTTCCAAGTTTTAAAATTAAAAGTAATATCGAATTTGGGCTGGTGTTGTGGCTCAGATGTAGAGTGCTTGCCTAGCATACACTGAGGCACTGGGTTTGATCCTCAGCACCACATGAAAACAAAATATAGTGTCTACCTATAACTAGAAAATTTTAAAAAAATGTTAACAAAAAAAAAAAAAAAAAAGAAGTAGTAACCTTAACCTTCATTTACAAATAAGAAAATGATCCAGATTTCTGCACAGTTTTACAAATATAGGTGGATATAATCTGTAGAAGCATGGAACATAGAATTTCTTTATTGGGGACACAGTAAAAGGAGAGAAATGAGAAGAATGTAATTATTTGCAGAACCTTGAATCATCAGAGAATTAGAATCTGAAATTCAAACAAGAATGACTCAGCCTTTTGAGTTTGGGCATGTAGATGACCTGAGTTCCTATGGTGAAAATGTACATAAGATTATAAAATTGATATGAGTGGGAGGTAATGGTTAAAAATTGTCCTCAAAGTGTCTTCCAGTTGTTTTGTTAACTGTAAAGCCACAGCACCTACTTGTCTTAATGATCATCATGAAGAGAGCATTATCCAACTGGGTTCTCTGAAATTATCTTCTTTGTAAGGATGAGAAAAAAAAAAAAAAGTTTGTGGATGTCACATGGCAACCCCACAATATGCAGAGAACTACCAAAGTTACAACTATATGAAATTCCTTCTAAGCTCCTGAAGAATAGTTTGCTCCTAATGTAGACACTGTCAGTCTAGAGAAATATTATTTCTTCACCATGATGAACACAGTGCCTGAAGAATACATCTGACAAGGAGCCTTTGACTTAAGCAGCATAAATATTTTTTCCTCCTTTCATGTTAAGGGGAGTTTTTTGAAATAGAACTCTGTCAACTCAGATTCTTTAGAGGGGCAAGTGCTTACAGAATACAAGGTGCACAAAAGCACATCACTAGGTGCAGCATCTGAGTATGACTCAGAGAAGGAAAAAAACTAAGTCACAGAGAAGAAATTGAAAAGAAAAATTATGCATAAGAAAAATTATGTAATTATTTCAGAAAATAAATATGTCATTTTGCTTTTATCTCCAGAACATATTACTCAGTAAGCAATAAGTCATATGTAACTATTTCTAAGATTTACTAAATTGTATTTTATATTATTAAGAACTCAATTCCCAAGTCCAGAAATAGGATGCATGATAAACTATAAAAATCTTAAAAGGAACAAATGTTTTAGTAAATATATTATTTACCAATATATTTGTCAAATAATTTTGAGAAAATATATCCATTTTTCTGAAGCCATAAAGAAAACAAGAACTTATTTATTTTTCTGTTAGAATTTTGGAGGATAAGTCCTAGAAGTCCATTTAAAATAGTCTTCAAAACTACCAAAAAAAAAAAAAAAAAAAATCTACAATACACTCAGGGACAAAAAAAAAAAAAGCAAATAAAATATTTTAATAATTAAATGTAAGACCATTTTTCCCCTGAAATATAACTCTTTCCTGCCTTTTTAATTTATTTGTTTGTTTTTTGAAGCCAGAAAGCACAAAACAAAAGCAGGCAAGAGACCTGAACTGTCAACTTATATGAGAGTTATCTAAGTGTTTAATAAATAAATAAATGAAAACCTTAAGAATATTAGAGAAATGAAAAGTAAAATTCTATCATTGACAAAATTAAATAGTATTTAGAAACGTATGAAACAATAGAATACTGATGAACTGAAAAAGGAGTTTGTTATTATCTATTTGTGGAAACTGTTTTCCTATTGTAGATATACAATATTCTCCCACCACAAACACAGACTTACAAAAATTGTAGCACATGCGACCAAAATAACATGCTAAAAATATAACAGTATTTATCCAAACACTTGAAACCCACGGGGATGATTTAAGAGGATGTACATTTTGAAAGACATAATAAAACGTAAATGGTGGGGGAAATGTTGCTAGGGGCCAGTCACATTTTTGGTTATATTATATCCAGTCTAAGAAATAGTATAAAACACCATGAAAGTACATACACACACACACACACACACATATATATATATATAAATAAACTGCTATAGATACACATATAAATTTCATATGTGTGTCAGTATATAACCATATATACATTTATGGGGTATTTCACATGTATACATGTCAATCACCACACAGTCTGGAAAGACCCTGCCTGGGTTGCCATCACACATCAGCCAGACAGGACTTGAGGCTGGATCTGAGGATGCCCTGAGGGGATAAGGATGGCTGCATAGAGTCTCTACTGATGGCATTCTCCCCATTTGGCTGGCCAGTGGGACAGAGGGGTTCACTGCCATAAGGCCAGCAGACTGCAGAGACTATGTGGTATTCCCATCAGTTTCTGTTCCTGCCACAGCCAGTCACCTTGGTTCCAAAAACCTCTCTCCTCAGGTTCAAGATGTCACTTCACAGAGATATTTTAGTAAATTTCCTACCACTGGGGAGCCAGGCCTGCTCCCTAAGTTTCTTTAGCACCTGCACAGCACAACAACCTGGGGTTCCTGATACTTCAAGAAAAGCCTAAAGCTGGATGAATTAAATGGAGGCCAAGGCAGAGAAGGCCAAGGCCAAATTGCAAAAGCCCACCCCCTTCCTCACTGACTATGCAGTGGATTGGAAAGTTTTCACCTTGTGTGTTAAAGCATATGAGTTATCAAAATATAAATTTACACAAAGCTGTTTTCATTGTTGTATTTTCTAAATATAAAGAAAAGTTTCTATTTGGTATTCACTTCCTTCTCACAATCAATACCAGGCATTTCTTGCCTTTCTATGTGGCAAAACTATGACAGTTCAGGAGAGAGAGAGAGACTATTTACATTACTTTCATCTAAAGAACCAATGAATAAAATACTGTCAGCCTCTTTAAACATAATGGTTTACCCAGAGATCAGGTTGATAACATCTCTGCTGACTCAGATTTGGAAATTTGAAAATGATTAAAATTTCATACTCAGATGTAATCCACTGGTCTTAGGATTTAAAGTTCTTGGGGGGAAAAAAGTAGAAGAATGTGAAAAAGTGAAAGATAAGGGTTTTTTGTTGTTGTTCTTATTCTTGTTTAGGATAAAAAATTTTAGTAAATGTCCATGCTGGCCTTTTATATGTTTTGAGTTCTTTTTCATGAAATAAGACATTATCACTAATATCTGGAAATTAGCCATGATCTTCCCCTTTTTTTAGTTAAGAGAAAAATTCATACTCACACATTGGATATTCACTTCATTTCTGCATAGTATTTAATTTTACTATTGTTACTAATTGAGAATTTTAAAGAGCAAATAGAATGATTTTAACAAAATATATAATTGTAACTTTAGGACATCTCTTAGATCAATAAGTGAGAATAACTTCTGGAGGTGGGAGTTCATAACCCACTTGAATCAAAGTGTGGAATATGATATGTCAAGAAATTTGTAATGTTTTGAACAACCAACAATAAAAAATTAAAAAAAAAAAAAAGAGAGAATAACTTCTGGAAACTTGGAAAAATTTGTTCTATTTGAGATATTTTAACTTCTCCCTGCTTCAAACTAGGAAAAAAAAAAAAAAAAGAAAGAAAAAGAAAAAGAAGTCTTCTTTCCAGAAAAATCTTTTTTTTTTTTTTTTTTTTTTTTTACAGATAATTTTGAAAGAATAAGGAGGAAAATTGTATCACTAGGATTCATTTGATGAATTCCTCTGAATTATTTAGGAATGCTGTCCAAAATATAAAGGTTTGGCACTTTTCCCTGGATTCAAAAATCAAAAGCATGGGTGGTAAGATAATTAGTATTTTGAAACCCAGAGAGGAAAAAGAGGAAATGGGAAATAAGATTTCACCTAAAGTGAGGGGAGTGGAACCTCAGACTCCCACTGGGAAAAAACTTATGCTTTGCTGAATGCTTTGTGGACAGACACTTCTTTTATTAGATTGAATACATACTATTTTGACCAAGTTAACTTGTCTTTTTAATGTGCACCAGGACACTAATTGCCTTTTGAGAATGACTGTAAAAATAAAAATTAATTTCAAGGCTTTCATTGTGTGTGTGTGATTTTGTCTTGGTATCAAACATGTTGAATACTATCTTCAAATATGTTCTCATAGTTAATGTTGTTTATAAACTGTGTAGGTTGTCTTTCTATATTGCATGTTTTCTCCACTTAAAGTCTTTTAGTAGACTTTCATTGTATTCTTCTGCTATGGCTGTAACTAAACCAGGTACTTCCAAAGCAACAAACTGAATTTTAAGTGGAGAGAAGATCTACACTGAGTACTGAGCAACTAGTTGTGTTCTGCATTTTGTGGTTTCTAAGAACAGTCCTATGCACTTATAGAGTCTAGATTTTCATTTATTTTTGATCATCCTTTTAAAGTTTTGTTTGGAGCATGTTTTAAATGAATAGTTAGGCAGGAATTGTGGTGTATCACTGTAATCTCAGTGCCACTGGAAGTATAGTCAGGAGAATAATAAATTTGGGGCTGACCTTGGCCAATTAGTGAGACCATGACTCAAAACAAAAAGTAGAATGGAGGGTGGGGAATGTGGCTCAGTGGTAAAGCACTGTGCAGCATGTGTTCGTCATGGGTTCAATCCCTGCCTCTACAAAAATATAAATTAAAAATAAAATAAAATGGAATCTGTGGTTGATTGCCCATGGGTGTGAGCACCAGTACTGTCAAATAATAATAGTAATAATAATAATAATAATAATAATAATAATAATAATAATAAAGTGGTGGTGGTTCATGTCTGTAATCCCAGCAACTCAAGAGGCTGAGGCAGAAGGATTACAAATTTAAAGCCAGACTGAGCAACTGAGTGTGGCCCTAAGCTACTTAATGAGACCCTATCTCAAAATAAACAAATAAAAAGCGATGGTGGTACAGCTTAGTGATTAAAAAATCCCTGAGTTCATTCCCTAGCACAATAAAATATAATAAAATAAAAATAACACATGCAATTCACTAGGGTAGTATATTTACACACACACAAACATATATATAAACATGTATATTAATATATATTAATATTCTCCTATATATATAATATGTCCTGTCATATATACTATATACTATATGTTATACTATATAATATAAATATATTGTATAGAATCTATTAGTACATTAGAGTATAGTGTACAATATATATATAGTATATACACTATATTGTGCTACATGTGTATATTATGGCCTTCTCTGCCTTGGCCTCCATTTAATTCATCCAGCTCTAGGCTTTTCTTGCAGGAATCCAAGGTTGCTGGGCTGTGCTTGTGCTGAAGATCCTTAGGGAGCAGGCCTGGCTCCCCAGTGCCAGGAAATAATGAGTGTGAAGTGATATCTTGAGCCTGAGGAGGGAGGTTTGTGGAACCAAGGTGACTGGCTGTGGCAGGAACAGAGTTTCTGTTCTGTAGAGACTGTGTGGGAATACCACACAGTCTCTACAGTCTGTTGGCTTCTTGGCAGTGAACCCCTCAGTCCCAAGGCCAGCCAAATTGGGAGAATGTCAGCAGTGGAGACCCTGTGCAGCCATCCTTATCCCCTCAGGGCATCCTCAGCTCCAGCCTCAAGTCCTGTCTGGCTGATGTGTGATGGCAGCCCAAGGGCATTGAAGACTGTGGTAATTGACAAGTAAGATAAAGCTTGAAATCACCTCTCCCTGGGCAGTTTTCCTTCAGAAGAGCTGTAGTATATGTATATATACAAATACATATATATGTGTGAGTATACACACACACACACACACACACACAACATATATATATAAAATAGTAGCATGTATATCTAAGTCACTTTATTTATTTATTTATTTACTTACTTACTTACTTATAGGCATGTTTAAACAATAAATTTCATGGATCTATGGGTGCAGTTAAATTCCCTGGAATTTTCAAGGCCCCGTGGTTTTGGTTTTCTTTTTTTTTAATTGTGATGGAATTCAGAAAGAAAGTTTAGAGATAAATGACACAATTTATTATTATTTCATGGTTTACAAGAGATAAACAATTATAATAAAGACACAATTCTTTCTAGTTAAGATTATGAAAACTGTACTAATGTACTACAAATACTTGATGAACTTACTCTCAATCACTTTTTGTAAAAACAAAAAAAAAATATAAAGGATTACTATTTTTCACTATATGCAATAGAAAGCATTATTTTAAAAATAAGAAAAATCTATTTGGATTCTTTTTATTATTTAAGCCCATTTCTTTCTAATACTATTAACCCCAAACTATCAGTTATAACCTATTGTATACTTACTGATCTTAGCACATATTATCACATTAAACATATTTATATGAACAGTAAGTGTGTAAAAGAATAATACCTACAAAGTGATTGGGAGAAGATAACAGAGATTTGAAAAATAAACTACAAAAGTCTGATCAATCTAGTTTCGACATGGTCTTCAGATTAATTTACTAGAGAAAAATTTTTTTTTTCTGTAAGTAACAATGAGATAATTGCATAGTCACATGGAAAAAAGTGTTATTACATTCTAAAAGAGATTATATACAATCATTAACTCAAAAGGAATTGCAGAATTGTACATAAAACATAAAAATTCAGAAGTAGAATTAAACCTTTGTAACTTTAGATTTTGCAGTAGTCTTAGATATGCTACAAGAGTATATGCAAGAAAAACATAAGCTTTACTTTTTATTAAATTAAAAACTGTGCAACAAATAACATTATGAGAAAATGGAACAAGCAATTTTAACAAAATTTTATTTATCTTTTAAGAACTTTCAAGCTGTGCATGGTGGCACATGCCAGTAATCCCAGTGCCTCCAGAGGCTGAGGCATCAGGATTGCAAGTTCAAAGCTAGCCTTAGAATTTAGCTAGGCCCTAAGCAACCTACATGATGCTATCTCAAAATAAAACATAAAAAAAGGACTGGGGATGTAGCTTAGTAGTTAAGTACCCCTGGGCTCAATCCCTGTACCAAAACAAAAAAGGAACTTTCATGATCCAGTATTTTAGTCCTAACTAGATACGCATCAGTTTCCCTGTTTGAGAAGTTAATAAGTCCACACCCCAGTGTCTTGTATTTTTAGGGTGTCACACTCCACTGCCACTATGTACCACCCAAAATTACCAGGAAAAGAGTACACACCACAGAGAAAAATGTATACAACCCCCATTTCCCTCCCAAATTATTCAAATTTTGAGTACAAGTTTAGTTGATCTCATACCATTTAACATGTATACATTACCCCCTGTAGCTATAATTTCTTTTTATCCTACCTCTGGGTAAACCACCCCCCAATATAGTTCTATATAGCAGTACTCTATTGTTCACAGTCATAAGCAACAAATAATTAGGGGTTTTATCTATCCAAATGTTATTGTGTTTTGTCTGATAAATTTTTTAAAATGTCAAAATTCATTTTGAAATCCCTAAAAATGGGATAAAAGAGGAAAAAAAATAAATGTCAAGGCTATTAAAAATCTATGAAAAATCTATACATTCTTGGTAAGAATGTAAAATGATTCAATCACTATGGATTGCACTTTGGTGTTTTCTCAAAAAAATAAACAAAAATTTAGTAATTAAACCAGCACTCATTCTGTGCCAAAATTAACTGAAAACACTGAGACAATACTTTTTTACACAAATATTTACAACTGAAGTATTTATAAGAACTAAAAGATAAAAATACCTCAATGTCCATCTGTAGATCAATGGATAATCAAAATTTGCTGTGCAGTGGAATATTATTTAGCAACATGTTTCATGAAAGTACTAAGTCACATTGCAATAAAGATGCATCTTGAAAACACTGTGCTAAGGTTAAAAAAAAAAGAGGGAGAACATGCCTCATGTTGTATGGTTCAAATTCAATGTACTTTCTAAAACAAGCAAATGCATAAATCATAAAAAATTATTAGTCATTGCCAGGAGCTGAGGGAAGAATAAATAACCAAGAACTATGGTTGTTTTCTATGTCAAAAAATTTTTGGAAATACATAGTGGTAATGATTTCACACAGTAAACACACTGAATTCTACTAAATTACACCCTTGAAAATGGTAAAAAGTAAATTTACTTTTTAATAATAAAAAGATACGTTTTACAGGATACATAAAGCCAAGTTAAAGATCTAGCCAACAAAATAGTACAAATAAAAAGTGAAACTGATGAGAAATAAGAAATATAATATCTCATAATGAGAAAATTATATTTACATAAATTTGTTCTGGCTGAAAGTGTTTTCCTCATTGCTTCTTTACACTTGGATACTTATGTCAGAAAATAGATGTCTATTTAGCTATTAACATTGGAAATTAAATATACATTTCTTTCCTTTCATTTTTTTCTTCTGTTTTGGAAAGGCTGGAACCAAACACAGAACCTTGCTCAAGCAAGGCAAGTGGTCTATCACCGACTCAAATCCCCAGCACATATGTACATTTCTAAATTTTGGTGGTAAAGCATTTGCCTAGTATTCATGAAGCCCTGGGTGAGATCCACAATAGCCAAAACAAGGTTTAATAAATAATGACTTTAACTCACTTCAGAGTATTTTTTCCTCACTCACCTTCACAGCAAGGTCAACACAAGGTGCATGCTATTCCAAGGAATCTAGAAGAGTTAGGCTATTGGTGGTGCCAATAGCCTAACTATTGAGGGTTGCTGGTCCCAGCCTCCAGTGTGTGGATCCCCAGTGACTCATGTGAACAATATATGGGGTATTCAAGGGAATGGAGTTTAGCTTTTTAGTGGAGAAGTACCGAGAGAGCTGTACTGATATTGATTAAATAAAGTTCTGAATGAAGGGATTAGAAAGTTTATGCTACCGGGTGGAGACAATTTTTGTTTTTAATCTAAATTGTCCATAGTTGTTATTTTATTATCAAGTGCCTGAGTTTCTGTCAGCACCTCATTGTTAATTCTGTAAAAGTCTTAAGATTTAAAAGTAAAAGATAATTTTGGAGACAATCTTCATAACTTTTTCATTAAAAATATTTCTTAACATCAGTTATTTAGTGTCATAAAATCAAAGAATAATTGTTATAAAATTTTATCAGCATTAGAAACCCTACATGTCAATATTGATAAAATTGTATAAAGGTAAGATGTGGAATGGCAGAAGATGTTTACAGCAATTATTTTTAGTAAAGTACTCATAGCACTGAATATCTGAGGTAGTATATATTTCTAAGGGAAAAAAAAAAAAAGATCTCAACAAAGAAAACATGCCAAGAAATTTCAAAAAGGATGAATTTTTAAAGTGACAAATAACAATATGAAAATTCATCAAAAACCAATAAATTTAGCAATGTTAACATTCAAGCTGCAGAGACTACTGTATACTTACTTGACAATGACAACAAAGGAAAATAAACAAGTAAGTCAATGATAAACAACAGATGAAAGGTTACAAATACGTTAGTTAAGAAATTAGAGTTGATAAACACTGTTTGTGGTCATATAGACTGATAAAACCACTTAGGAAAATGCTATGTTACTCTTGACTCAGGCATACTCTATGAACCATCCATCTATTCCTAAGTAGAAATGAAAAGTAACAAAAGTTTCTATAAGAATGCTATTAAAAGGCTGCTGCCACGGGTTCTTTCTGTCTCTAAGATTCTGTGTCCTCATAAGCTCTGGCCAGGCCAAACACCATAACAGATGAAATTTTGGAGAAAATGGCTGAGTTGAGCATCAAGGACCTGAAAAAGGAGGTGGACAAGGAGAAAGCCAGAAAGAGTGAAATACAGTGAAGGAAGAGTCAAGAGTTGAGAAAGAACAAGAGAAAACTTCCAGGGGTGATGGAAGAGAAGAGGATAAAGGGCATGAAGAAGATGAGGAGCGAAGAGTTTGACAAATGGCCCACTGAAGAGAGCTGACAAAGAAGATGATGAGCTGGATTTCAACTTGAAGACAGAAAATAATGTGACAGCATGAGCTATCTGACAATTAGGTGGGAATGTCAGGTCCATCAGGGCCTGGAAGTGAGGGTGGCAACACCCAAAAGGGGAAACCCTTCACTTCTCCCTATTCAGGGAACTGCACCAGAGATTCCACCTTCTTCTATCTCCCTGACCTTATGATTTCCACCTCTCCCTACACAGCCCCTCTATCCTGACTACCATTATTCCACCTTCAAATCTGCTGTAATTGAACTCCTTATTTCCAGGTTGCCCCTCTTGTTTTCTTTTCGCTTCCTCTATACCCCCACCTATTTCCCCAACCATAAACACTGTTTGTCATCATGTAAATTGGTAAAACCACTTAGGAAAATGCTATGTTACTCTTGACTCAGGCATACTCTATGAACCATCCATCTATTCCTAAGTAGAAATGAAAAGTAACTTATCATTGTGTTTACCTTCTTAGTAAGTATACAGCAGTCTCTGCAGCTTGAATGTTAACATTGCTAAATATTATTGGTTTTTGGTGAATATTCATATTGTTATGTCACTTTAAAACTTCTTCCTTTTTGAAATTTCTTGGTCTGTTTTCTTTTTTGGGATCTTTTTTTTCCCTCCTAGTTCCCAGTTGCCCTCAACCCTCCCTTTGTTCTCTTCCTCTCTCTACCCACTTACACCCCTAGTTATGTTCTTGCATAGTCTCATCTTCCTGCACCCTTCTGGGGTACAGCATAATGTGGGGGTACAGCTTCACATTCTGCCTGATAACTGCATTTCACTTAGGTATTCCCCTCTGACATCACAAATCAAAACTGAGGTCATACTTAGCACCTGTTAGCATAATTGCAGCCATCTTTTTTCCCCACCCCCACTTTATGAATACTGTTTTATTCCCAAGAAAGAGAAAGTAGTAGCCTGAGATTAAAAACCTACCAGCCTGGGGCTGGCGATGTGGCTCAAGCAGTAGCACGCTCGCCTGGCATGCGAGGGGCGCTGGGTTCAATCCTCAGCACCATTAAAAATAAAAATAAAGATGTTGTGTCCACCAAAAACTAAAAAAATAAATATTAAAAAAAATCTTTCTCTCAATCTCTCTCTCTTTAAAAAAAAAAGTACAGCCTGGACATGTGCTGGTCTCTCCCTTTTTCTCATTAAGAGGCAACTTACCAGCCCCTGAGATAGGGACATATTAGTTTCCCTGTTCTCTCCTTGAGAAGATAAAGGGACATGTTGGTTTCCCTGTTCCCATTCTGAGACATAGAAAAACTTTCTGTCTCTGTTCCCAAGAAATGAACTTGTCTTCCACAAGATCAGGGGATTCTTATTATGTCACTCAAGACTAAACCCACCCGTAGGGCACGGCTATGATTCTAGCCTATAAAAGGAAACACTCAGCGGGAGTTGCTCTGCTGTTCCTCTCCTTGTGCAGAGAAGCCTTGTCAGGCTCCTGACAATAAACTTGCTTCTTATCCCAGGTTTGTGTGTAATCAGTCCTGCACCACTTTTCTTTCAGCACCTAATCCTAGCTGCCAGGTTTTCCCCCACTTTGGTACATTTGGTAAAGAAAACTGGCACATTTCTCATCTTTTTTAAAAGAAAACTCAACAGCACTACATGAACCAAAATTATTTACCAAGTTACTGTTGTGGAAAATATAGAGAGAAAGATGGCATAGAGTGGTTGTTTGGGGAATCATTAATACTCTACATATTTTTAAATGTTTTTTTAGTTGTCAATGGACCTTTATTTTATTTACTTATATATGGTGCTGAGAATTGAACCCAGTGCCTCACACATGCTAGGCAAGTGCTCTACCACTGAGCCACAACCTCAGTTCAATATTCTATATCTTGATGCAGGTAGTAGTTACATTGTGTGTCACCTTACTAAAAATTCATTGATCCACTTAACTTTGATGCTTGTCCTGTTTTGATTTTGCTCAGTAAGATTACATCTATTAAATAAACGGTGTTGAGAAGAAACGGAAGAGGCACTTTAAAAGGGTTTTGGCAAAAACTTTGGGATAAAAGACATGCAATTATATTTATGGAGTGCATATTTGTCAAAATATTTTTAAAAGTTTATAAATATTTTATATATAAATTATATCTTAATAAAAAATCTGTAAAAAATGGGGTGAATCTAAAGTTGGTGTTAAAAATAAAGAGAATGTTATTTAGGTAATATTATTTAGGTAATAATAATAGGCAAACTAAGAACTCGTTAAATAATCATCAGTCTCAGTAGTTTGAAAGAGACAAATTTTATAAAAGGAGAATAGAGGAAATACAATCCTAAGCAATAGAGAAAAATTAAATATATTGAAAATGAACACACCAGAGTAGCAGTAATTTCAGATTTTGGTGCTTTTAAAAGAAAAATTAAGCCAAGCACAGTGGCACATGCCTGTAATCCCAGCAGCTCAGGAGGCTGAGGCAGGAGGATCGAGAGTTCAAAGCCAACCTCAGCAAAAGTGAGGCACTAAACAACTCAGTGAGACTCTGTCTCTAATTAAAATTAAAAATAGGGATAGGGAAGTGTCTTAGCGGTTGAGTTTCCTTGAGTTCAATATCTAGTACCCCCTAATAACAAAGACAAATTAAATAAAAACAGTCTGATAAATTTGATATGTAAAAATCATATATCAATTAAATACCATACAATTCCAATACACATTTGTCTATATAGTGATTCTTCAAAGATTAGGATAAATTTTGGGAAATACACCACAAGGTGAATCTGCCATTTTGCAAACCTCCTATACTATTCCAACACCTAGATAGTATAGATTACAACACACCTAAATTGCTTGCCGTAGTCATTTTCTATAGGCAATTTATCAATGACTAAAATATCATTAAGCCACAAATGGCTGCATATAATAAAATTATAGCAATCAGTGTAGACCTCATAATGTGATGAACAAAAAAACAAAAACAGAAAACAGGAATCAAAGGGGGACAATTAAAAAAAAAAAAAAAACACTTATCATTTAAAAGACCCTTATAATGTAGACAATGATAAAGAGAGAGAATACACTGTAGGGTAGTATAAATATAACACTATTTTTAAAAATCTACTAGGACAATGTGGTGACTCTGTAAAAAACAAATGTTAGTATACCTTTTCTCATACCATGTAAAAAAATACTTTAAGAGCAAAATTATATAAGGTAAAACAGGATTTGTTAAACTTGGTCCCTTGGACCCTGGTGGAATCTCAAGGCTGGAGAATTGCTGACACTTAGCCCCATCTTTGTAGTGGGTCATACAGTGCTGGCCATCAACAGAATTGATGGGAATGCCAAGTACATAGCCAATGAAAAGAGAGGATGGAGAAGCATCTTCATAAATCTGGTAATTACCTGGCGTCCATTTCATGTGGCAGCCCCATATTACCTCCAATGAGAAGTTTATGCTAGCTTCATGTTTCATTTAAATCAAATTTGTGGTGCTGGTACATCCTAAGCAATATTCAATAGATATTATTCTTAAAAAATGTAGGAGACTTACCCAGACTTTATCCTGAATAATTTATTCTACTCCCTGGAAATGCCTTCGGAATCTTATTACATAAGAGTGCCAAACCAGTCCTTGTACCAGGCCAGTAAGGACCAGAACAGAGCAAAGACACTATGGAGACTCAAGGAAAGACTAAATTGACTGGAGCAACCAGGAATAGTCCAGAAGAGAAAAGCAAGTGAGTATTCATCTGAGCAGACAATACCCTTTTCCAAATCTTGCTGATTACAGAGGTCACAGACTTGCTGTGGCTTATGAGCACTTAAGTGGAAGAGAGTAAGGAGAAGGTATGATACCTGGGGGGTTCGGTGCAAAGCAGAGGCAAGGAGGGATAGAGGAAATCATAACATTAGGTGGGTAGAGGGGCCAAGGAGGGTAGATTGGTTCCTTTCCAGAGGAACAGGAAAAACCTGAATTGCAATCTTGACACTCTCATGGGGGCAGCTTGCCTCTGCCATCTCTTGCCTGCCCCATCAGCATAAATGGTCAAGAGTCTTGACTCAAATCCCAGCATTTAAGAGAGTTCCAGCTGCAGCTGTCAGAACACAAGAAAAAAGCAGATCTTCTTCCTTGGTTGTTCTATGCCTAATTATTTACCACTCTCTGGACCTTAACACGAGGCATCTAACTGTTCAGTTACCCCCCCCCCCCCACCTTTCAAACCTGGGTGACTCAGAATTAGAATCAAGTTGCTTAATCCTCACAGAGGGTGGCAGGCCCTGCCAAATGAAATCACTGTGCAACTCCCCAGTGTTAGATGACAGTAACAGAACTCACATTACAGCCTCAGCATGCACCTACACAGTGTGCAAACCGTGCTTAGGTAGCACCCTCAAACCTACTCACTATAAAGAGTATCTCTAAAGGAACATGGAAGTCACAGGCACACACATATCAGGTGAGCAGCCTTCATCTATCCTTTATCCACCCCCATGCACATACACCTAAAACCTACTTATTTGGTTCATGCTGACTGACCATAGCCCTGCTGTGCAGACTCCTCATGCACACCCCATGCTTACACACACTGCACTGCCAAAAAACACTAAATATTTCCTCCTGATTTTGTGTCCACAGTCCAGCACCCTGCCTTTCCAGTGTTTACCCAAATCATTCTTGTTCAGAGAGATCTCGTCCACCAACAACAGCATGATAAAGAAGAAATTTTGAGTACACACTGTAGGCCCCAAACATGGCTGAAAAGATCATAATGTGATAATAGCTACAGCCTTGAATTACCATGATAAAAAACAGCAGACTTATCTCTAGGACACAGAGACTCTGACTTGCAGCTATCTTATTGGCCAGATTTCCTGGGTGATTTTTTTTTCTGCTTCTTCTATACCAGGCCTTTTTCATAGCTTCACTGGACAGTCATTAAGTCTGGGGCAGCTCCTAGTGAACCCAGTGTCTTGAGGGAGGCAGAAAACAGGAGATTACTGAGTTCAAATTTGGGGATATCTTGAGGGTGGCACACCTCTGAGCCAAGCCAGCAACCTGTGTTCTCAGAATTTCTGCATTGCTCACCTTTTACATGTCAACCTACTTATGCAACAATTGATTAAAGACAACCTAATTACTTTTGTCTGCATGGAGTCAGGGTAGCAAGAACATATCTGCCCTTCATGAAGCCCAGTTCCCTCAGTCATGAAACCTGTCCACTCTGTCATGAAAGGTTCATTAAGACTTTATTTGTTGCTAGGCACTAGAGTAGCACTAAAATCTCTCTCTCTTTCAATAAGATATATTCCCAAAAACCTGACTCAAGCCTTCTGGAGCTTACCTCACCCAAAGCTTAGCAGACAATTGGCTGCACTCATGTCCTTATATATTAGACCTACCTTATTCTCAGGGGACACATTACAAGATAAATGCCCTTGAATAGTACTGAAATTTAATATATAGTTATACAGCTATGATAACATTTACTTTACAAATTAGGCATAGTAAGAGATTCAAAACTGTAATACAATAAAATAATTCTAATCCTATAATAAAATTACATAAAATAAAAAAACTCAGAGGTAATAAATACTTAGATATTAAAACAAAATATGAAACATTTGCACGTTACTATAAGGGAGGGAGTTACAGGGTGGATATGGTGGTGCACACCAGTGGTGCCAGATCCTTAAGAGGCTGAGGAAAGAGGAACTCAAGTTTGAAGTCAATCTGTGAAATTTAGTGAAAACTTTAATATTTAAAAAGGGCTGGGGTTATGGTTCAGTAGTAGAGCACTCACCTAGCATATGCAAGTCCCTGGGTTCGATCCTCGGCACCATATAAAATTAAATTCAAAAAAATAAAAGTATTGTGTTCAACTACTATTAAAAAATATTAAAATAAATAAATAAATAAAATTTAAAAGGGATGAGATGTACTTCTAGGTTTAATCCCCCGAACTGCTAAAGGAAAAAAAACGTGAAAGGATGATACAACCCATTCTAAAGGCTGATGTTGAGGGTGAGGCACAATTCACTGATAAAATATCTGTGCAGAACATGCAAGGCAATAGGTTCAAACCCCAACAGCACAACCCAAGGAAAACGTTAAGCGGGATTTATATTGCAGTTACAGAATAGGAAGCTCCTGAATCTCCCTGCATCCACAAATACACTGAAAAAATATCTACTTATATTTCAAGTCCTTTCCAGATAAAGTCATTAATGAAAGATACATGCATCGGACAACTGAGAAATTATAAAATTACTAAGAAACCTGGGGTAACTTAGACATTAATACTACTTAGGAAAATGTACCATAAAACAGGAACAGAATCCCCAACATTTAATGTCACCCTAAGGAGAGTAAGACTGTATGTGTGTGTGTGTGTGTGTGTGTGTCTGTATCCCCATCTCTAAAGTCTCCTGTTGTTTGCATATTAATTTTTTGTATTACTGAAGAAGACTCAAGATATACAGATATCAAACCACAGAAAATAGTGGGGGTTTTCTATGGTATTAAATCTATACCTCTTGATTTCTCTATTAGGATTTTTTTCAGAATATTCTTTGAAATGCTACTGATGAACTTTTATGTATCCTGCATTGTGGATTTAATAAGGGAAATAAAGCAGATTTCTGGCAGTCTGAGTGAAAGTTCAATATTTCAGGTCTCTCCACTATCTTTTGCCTGTAAATAACTCCACTCCTACCAATTACTGCAGGATTTTTTTTCATGTCTCAATTTTCACATCTTCCATTCAAGGAAATACTTCTAAATCCCCAAGCTCTGGGAGCATATGGATATGACTGAGCATAGGAAAATCTCCTGGATGACAAACAAGTGGTTTTACACTGGTGTGCAAGCACTTCCAAGGGCTACAGTCAGTAGTGCAGGAAGGGTTAAAAATAACAGATCACTGTTCCCAAAACTCTTTTATATATCACTCTTCCAGTGGCTACTTGATAGCCTGAAATCTAACAAACTTGAATCAGGGATTGATACAGCAAAGAACATACACTGCAGCCTGTGTACAACTGTTACAGCAGCCTGTGTACAACTGTTACAATGACTACTGTCAAAAAAACTCAAAGAAAACTAATTGCTTAGTGTCAGGTCAGTGGTGGTGACAAAGCAGCCCCTGCAGGAAAGAAACATCAATCAGGGGCGGACAGAAACACTGGGATCTCCCGGTTAATGCCTGTCAATCAGCAGGGTCTCCTGACCAATCCTAGATTTCAGCCAGTTCCCCCTGACCAACTCCAGCAGGACAAGAGACTCTAAAACACCTTTTCCTGTCCCAAGAACCTTTCCTTCCTGCCATAAGCCCCAGAAAATTCCAGTCCAGTCGAGTTCCCATGCAGTTTCTACTCAGACCCTTCTCAAATAAAGCCCCGTTCATCGACCTTTTTAAATCTGCCTCCTTTGGTTGCTGCCTACTTTGCCTGATCTCACACTTGGGAGTATATGAATATGGAAAAAAAAAGAAACTCTTGTACACTTGGAAAAATATAAATTTAGTACAGTCACTTTAAAAATAGTATAAAGGTTATAACAACAACAACAAAAACAATTTACAAAACGAAACAAAACTACCATATAATCCAGTATAAGTAATTTTGGGCCTACATCCAAATAAACTGAAATCAGCAGATCAAAGAAATGGCTGCATTTCCACTTTCAACATAGCACTATTTATGACAGCCCAAATAGGAAGCAAACTGATAGGGGACAGAGAGACTTCTGTAGTGGGAACAAGAGGTTAAGGGAATAATTCTATTAAATTAACCAACTGTGCTAATCCCCACATGCCTTAATGTTTAAAAAAGGAATTTACCTGCAATTCTACCTAGTTAAAGACAACAGTGTAATCACACCCCCTGTCTCCACAGAAAAGCCTTAACTGGGCTTCTCCAGAAATCTTCACCATATATGATTTTGGGACTGTCAGCAAAAGATTCTCTGCAAAAGAGTTCAATGTAGATAAACTTCCTATTTTTGTGTTGTCCTATCTTACTTGGCCACTGGCCATCAAGAAATCAGCACTCCATAGTTTTTCACAAACATATCCAGTATAGGAGTTTGTAGAAATGTGCAAACATGGCCTCTGGCCTTGAGCTGGGCTTCACAGAGATGTCTACATTTTTAAGATAAGTTACAAAATGGGCTCCATGGTAACAGCTGGCAGGGGGAGGGTAAAAAGGGAGAAGCCAGCTCTTCCCTTCTCAGGTGTTGTCCTTGAAGGGATAACTTGCCCAAAACAGTGGGGGCGGGGGAAAGCTACTTTTAGGTGAACTTCTGCAGACTGTGAACTTCTGAGCTCCTCCCCTTACATGCTGGGTATAAAGTTCTGAAACTACCTGAACTCGGGGTTCAGGGGATACATTTGGCTGCAGCCAAATAAAACTGTTTCCTGCTATTGGTGTCTTGCCTCATTTGTCCCTGCAACAACAGGATAGGTTACATTACTCACAAACTAGCTATTATCTGCAGAAGATATGCAGGCCCAAAATGCAGATAAGAAAAACAAGTTACTCTGAAGGGGAAGAGACTTTGGTAACTCCCTCACAGACCAAATCCCTGAACTCAGGGGAAAAGGATTATTTCCCTAATCACAAAATCTGTAAAACCAAATTCCTAATAGAACCAGCCAGCATGGGTCAAAGTAACCTAGACATATTATGCTTACATCTTTTTAAGTACCTTTATTTTATTTATTTTTATGTGGTGCTTAGGATCGAACCCAGGGCCTCGCATGTGCTAGGTGAGTGTTTTACCGCTGAGCCACAGCCCCAAACCTATAACTTAGACTTTTTTTTAATATTTATTTTTAGGTATAGATGGACACAATACAATGCCTTTATTTTTATGTGGTGCTGAGGATGGAACCCAGTCTTGCCTGTGCTAGGTGAGCGCTCCACTGCTGAGCCACAATCCCAGCCCTAACCTAGACTTCTTATGGCAGTAGGGAGTGGAAAATTATTATCTTGCTGCCAGTCAAAATTCAAGAAGTGGGGCTGAGCACAGTGACACACATGCCTGTCATTCCTGAGGTTTGAGAGGCTGAAACAGGAGAATTAAAAGTGCAAAGGCAGCCTCAGAAGCTTAGTGAGGCACTAAACAACGCAGTGAAACCCTGTGTCTAAATAAAACATTTTTTAAAAAGGGTTGGAAATGTGACTCAAGGGTGAAGTGCCCCGGGGTTCAATCGCCAGTAAACACATCAATAACTCCACCACCCACTACACACACAAAAACAAACAAAAAACAGTCAAGTGGTGGGCCTGGAGGAGACTGAAAAATTCCCTGATATGCCCAATAAAACTGGAATGCAGAATAAACACACCAAAATCCTCTTTTCTCTGAGAGGACAGTCTCCACTCTTTTCTACCCCTTCTAAAAAGTATGCCTGTAACTTTTAAGTAACAATGTCTAAAATCTTTCTGACTCCATTTCAAGAATCAGGATTTAAAGGTGGGCTTCATGCTGCCTAGCTCTCCCAGAAGTCTTCATCCAAAGTCCAGGGTGAGCCAGAAGGTCAGGGGATCCCGGCAGTAAGATAAAAGCCCTGGAGGTATCAATTAACAACTCTTAAAACTCCTCGCAGGGAGGAATCATACCTGAAGCAGGTTACCTTTCGCAACAGGTTGGAGGTGGGTGGGAGTTTCGGGAGCATGACGAAGGAAAAAACGCCGCATTGCATTTCCTTTAATTTCCTATCAGCCCACGCCGTCCCCGATCGAACCCAATTATTTATTATCTATACTAACTGTCTTTTTGCCTCGCTTCTCCCAGAAAGTCCCAGCCCTGTAACAAAAGGGAGAAACTTTTAAACTGCCCCAGAAGACGACTCAGGCCCGCAGGCACTAGAGAATACGGTAAAGAGCGCCCATTTGTACCTTAGCGGGTCCCGCCAGTTAAAACAGCCTGCCTTGCTCATCCCGCCAGGTAAAACAGCCTGCCTTACTCGTCGCAAGATGCCTGCTGCACACTCACCATTTGCTGGTTTTCAGGATGCCCGCTGTACTCCACAGGGATCTTTCCGCCCTTGAACGGCTGAACAACCTTGGGACTCTTGCGAACAGGAAAGCGAGTCTCCCGGCGAATCCCAAGATGGTGGATTTCAAAAACGGAAGCCCGCCCCCTCTTCAATAACAGTGTCGTCATTGGACAGTTCTCACCCAGGCGCTCCTGATTGGATCCTGCTTCAGACTCTGACCCCTGAATCTGAACCTAGGGAGCCTGCAGGTGAGTGACAGTAAAAAGGAATTCAACCCAGAAATGAATGAGGTCAATGACAGGTTGATGACTGCAACATATTTTTCCTTTGAGTTGCTGGGAACTTAGGTTAAAGCTGTTTTAAGGCTGGGTTCCCTTGCAATACTCGGATCTAACACAGAGAGGAGAACACTTGAATTGGATTTTGCATACATGGTCACATCAATTTACGAATTATACATGTGTTTACATTATTCATGAAGAGAATTTCATGAATTCTCATAAGTTAGAAAAGTTAGATAAAATTTCTAAAATTTAATTTGAAATTTTATCTAACTTTTCTACCGTCAGACCTTATGAGAATGCATCTTAAGGTTTGAACTGGGAAACAATTTCCAAAGACAGCAAAGTCCAATACATACAAATTGTGAGGCACAGGGGTAAATTTAAATTTTCTAATAATCAGATTAAAATTAAAGAATAAAAGTAAAATTAATAACAAATGTATCCAAAATATTATCATTGTGTGACAAATATAAAATTACTAATGAAATATATACATATATAACTGCACTCTCGATTTAAGATTCCAGCGCATCTGTGTTCACAGCAGCCACATTCAAAATTTCAGAGCTCTGCCTTCCTTGACTGTATGGAGGTGAAAGTTCTGGCACCCTTGTTTTTATGCTAGAGGTGAGCAAATTTACTTTAAATTAATATATCTCCTCAGGAACAAAGAGAAGGAACTTTCAACCAGGACATCTCAAAAAATAAACCACTCTTTTTGCATGGATGCTGGAAACAGATCCATTGCAATTCCAGATGTCAGGCAGCAAATGAAGAAATATAGAGTCCCAGGAGGTAGAGGCTCCCTGACTTCAGATCTGTCAAAAGTCTATATCTTAGAGTTTAAATAGATTCAAGGCAAACTTCTTATTTTTTAGTTTGGCCTTGGGCCCAAGGGTCAGGTTGTGATGTCTATTTTCTCCTGATGTATGGAGTATTATCAGGATTAGCACCAATCATATGCATAGATGTCTACATGCATTTCTATATTTCAGTGCCATCTAAGAGATCAAATCTTCCATTGAAATTAGAAGAGAAAATCAGCACCTGTAGAGTATCTGCTCTTCTTTTGATAATTCTAAATAACTTGGGATTGAATCCTGGAATCCTGCTTTTATGAAGGGTATATTAGTTAACTATCATGGGGTAATAAGCCACTCTAAAGCTTATTTGCTCATTATTGAGTGGTTATTAGTTTAGGCTGGCTCAGCTCGGGTGCTCCCGCTGCATGTAGTTAGCTGATGATTGATGTGGTTGCTGTGCTTCAGAGGATGAGCTCTTAACTGGGGTACCTTTATTCTACACAGAATATGTCACCCTCCAGTAGTCTAATATGGGTTTGTTTTCATGGTAATAGTAAGGTTCTGAAAGCAAAGCAAAAGCATTGAAGAGCTTATGTGTGTGTGTTTCTAGGGATTGAACTCAGTGATGTTTTACCAGTGATCTATATCCCAGAATTTATTATTATTATTCTTATTATTTTGAGACAGAATCTCCATAAGCTGATGAGTTTGGCCTCAAGCTTCCTGTCTTCCAGCCTTAGTTTTCAGAACCAATGGGACTGCAGACATGCACTTTTGCACTTAGTCCAGTTAAAGGTTTTTTTTTTTGCAGTACTAGTTATTGAAGAACCCAGAGGCACTTTACCATTGAGCTACATCAGCAGACACTTTTTTTTTTAATTTTGAGAGAGTGTCTCAACAAGTTGCTAAAGGCCTCATTACATTTCAAGATTGGCTTTTAACTTGGAGTCCTCCTGCCTCAGTCTCTCCAGCCACTGGCATTAGAGGTGTGCACAATAGTGCCTGGCCTTAGTCACAGTTGTATAGGAGCCATAATAAGGAGACTCCAAATCCAAGGACTGGTAAACACATTTGGCATTCTTGATATTTTGGCATTCATTATTACTTGGCCTTTTTTTATTGATGAGTTTTATACAAATCTGTGCAGTGTTTAAAAAAAAATAAATGTTCAAAGCCTCAGAACTACTAAGCCACTTGTCTGGGTTTCAGGATCAACTCAGTCTGACACTTCCATTAGACCACATGGCTCCTTGAAAAGTTTTTATTCCTTTAGGTTTAAAAAATAGGATTTCTGTCCATTTAATGATCATCTCCAATGGGTGTTATATTCTCGAAATAATGTTTTTGAAGCCTCTAGGAAGGACTTGGAATAATTTTGAGAAATGTCTGAGGAATGATTTGAGGAATTAATGTACCAACAATGTATTTCTAATTTCTCTTCACAGGAGAAATTTGAAAATATGCACAATGCACCCACGGGCATGGTAATAAACATTGTGCTTATGGAAAGTACAGTAAAAAGAAGCCTGCACTGTGCCCAAAAGAAAGCACAGGAGAGCAGAGAGTAAGTAAAAAATTTTAAACAAATTTAAAATGATCTACTAACTCTCCTTTACATGATATCATCAGAGAATATCTCTCAAAAGAAAATGAAGATCCATGCTACTTTATTTAATACAGAAGTATTCATAACACCTTAAACTATAAAGGGATTTTATGAGTGCAGGATATATTCACTGATAGAATACATTCTCAAAATTGATACAAGTTTGTTAATAATTATCTCCATTTATGAGTTATAGTGGAAAAATTACAAAGAATGAAAAACCATGTATGTAAGACACACCTGTGATTATTTGAACAAAAATGAACACTAACTGGGATTATATTATGTAGAAATGATGGATAAAATGATTTAAAAAAGCATAGAAAGGGATTATAAGAAAACATAATTATCCTAAATCTCTCTGATTTGGGAGATCCTGTGCCCCTGCTGGCTCTGGAAATTAATTGTCTCTGAGATTTAATGGTCTATTATTTGTAGGCCTGAGTGTTTACTGGTCTGCTGGAATCGGGGATCCAATAGGCAGGACAGGTTGTAACTGAAAGACAGTGAGGCAGCTATGAGTCTTCCTAGAACCACATCTCAGGTGTCTTGACTAATGCCTGCCCAGCAGTTGATATCCTGGTGCCTGAGCATTCACCCATGCATAAGCATCTGTGGGTAACAACTCATGCACTCTAATCTCAAGCAGGGAGAACCACTCACACCTTGGGCTTTCACACAAGCCTTACTTGGCCCTCATCTTTTATTTTCTCACTATGCTGCTCCGTGGAATACAATCACACCTAAAATTGATACTCAATGTGAAAATTATACTTACCCAGTGCGACCAGTAGCATATAGATTAAAACAATGACTTGCAAAATATGATAGTTTAAAAAGCAAGATAATGTGATTTAACTCCAGTTAATGGCTTATTTGTTTAATTTTGATATTATTGTACCATATTTTTTTTTCACCAAGGAGAGATTGATTTTGCCATATCAGGCTATGATGGTGATTTTATTTTCTCCAATAGTAATTCTCAAAGTCAGGTTTACTATCTTCCTGTTTGGTACTATATGCTGCTGGTGGAAATGGCTCTAGAGTACTATTTTATTTTTACTTTTGTTTTTGGTACTAGGGATTAACCAGGGATGGTTAATCACTGAGCCATGGCCAAGATCTTTTTAATATTTTATTTAGAGACAGGGTCTCCCTAATTTGCTTACAGCCTTTCAAAGTTGCTGAGGGTGGCTTTGAACTTGTAGTTCTCCTGTTTCAGCCTCTTGAGCCACATGGATTTCAGGAGTATGCTACTGCACACACCATTAATTTAATTTTTCTATAGGGGATGAGAGAGAGAGAGACAGAGATAGATAGATAGATAGATAGATAGATAGATAGATAGATAGATAATACATACATATATAGAAATATTCCAGAATGACTATTCATCTCTGTTAACTTGAATATCTGGAATAAATTTTGGATTGTGAAATTTGGGCTCTAGGAGCCTTAGATATACAGATGCCTGGACTACAGAAAAACCTATAGTTAATGAAAAGGGAAGAGTATGTGAACTGCACCTGGGCTCTATGTCTTTTGGGTTGGGGCAAAATAAAAAAAAAATAATGAAAGTGGTTGGGGTGTTGATAAAGAATTTCATAAATACCACAGTTTTAAATAAAAGAAGGAATAATGACATTTTTCTATTTTTATGTGAAGTATGATAGTGCAAGGTCATCTTAAATGTAGAGACAAGTTCTGAGAGAAGACAGAGATGCATTCAAGTGTTTGTGTCCTTTGGAGTGGTATTTGAAAAGAAATTGAGGAGATCATCATATTTTTCAGTTAAACCTGATATATTAGATCTATAAGGAGGCTGAATAATTTGTTGAATAATTTTTAATAGTCAAATTATGTATGATAAGATGTGAAAGGTGTTTTAGTTAATATCACTCATTTTATTTAACTTTCTTTTCCTTTAATCTTTTTCTTTCTTCAAGTACAGAGGATTGAACTCACGACCATTCTACCACTAAGCCACACTCTTAGGTTCTTTAATCTTTCTTTCTTTCTTTCTTTCTTTATTTCTTTCTTTCTTTCTTTCTTTCTTTCTTCTTTCTTCTTTCTTCTCTCTCTCTCTCTCTCTCTCTCTCTCTCTCTCTCTCTCTCTCTTTCTTTCACAGAATGCCACTAAACTTCACAGTAAGGCCTAAAATTAAAATCAACCTGTGTCAGTTTCCTGAGTTTCTGGGATAGCAAGCATGTGCTACCATGCACAGCAAAATTTTAGACTAGCATGTTCTTGATGAATGTTACAAAATTATTTGCTTAGAGGAAGATATCATCAGTTTAATGTAATATTTGTACTTCTGATAAAATATAGATGCAAAGATCATGTGTGATGGCAAAGCAATTTAGACTACCTCATATGTATCCTCCAAGAGTTATATTATATCATTTTGAAGTAAAGGCAAACTGAGATGTGGTTGTTGAAATAGACAGTGAACAAAGCACTTTAAGAATATCTATGACAGGGCTGAGGTTTTGAAAAGAAATTGAGGAGATCATCCGTGGTAGAGTGCTTGCCTAGCATATGTGATGCACTGTGTTCGATTCTCAAAACCACATATAAATTAATAAATAAATAAAGGTCCAACACAACTAAAAAAAAAAACAGAATATCTATGACAAAGATATCAAAAGGATCACCAGTGTTTATATTGTGTATGAGGGGATGTAAAAATGAGAAACAGTATTACAATGGTCATAATCTGCCATGATGTGCCATTTTTATTCACAGAATTGGAAACAGCAAACATTAGGATTTCAAGGAATGACATTTTTAAAAATTGAGTCCTTTACACTAAGATTTGGTCCTTGAAGGTATGATTTTGATTTATATTAAAAGCCCTATTATTTATTTTAGCTGAGTGTCTAGGGATTTCGACTGTGGATTTCTGTTATATCTACCCAATTTATAAATGCCAAAACTTGATTTAATTAATATTCATAATGTTAGAGAGCATCAGTGCCTCCTATCCCTCTTTCAGAATGATGGGTATAATATTTATGTAAAATTAAGATGAGATTATAGCTGAATGAAAGTCTATATAATAAATGAAATGTTAGTATTTTTTTCTGGTTTATATTTAGTAAGGCTTAATTTTTTTAACACTGGCATTTGAACACAAACACTTCCTATCACTAAGCTACATCCCCAGTATGTGTGTGGAAATATATATATATATATATATATATATATATATATATATATATATATATATAAATATTTTGTATGAGGGGTTGAACCCAGGGGCACTTATCCTCTGAGCTACATCCTCAGCCATCTTTATATTTTTATTTTGAGACAAGGTTTACCTCAGTTGCTAAGGCTGGCCTCAAACTTTAAATCCTCTTCTCTTAGCATTCCATGACACTGAAATTACAAGCATGTCTCCACAGATATTTAGTAACTTTTTTTTTTTAACATTGAGGTTTATATGTTTAAGTTTGATGGGCCACCCAGATATAATTGTTGCTTGACCCTAAGAACAGAGTTCCCAGAAGGGCATAAAGACATTCTGGCTCTAATATCTGAAATCTCATTTTCATGGTACATATTAAATAATGAAAGTTCTTTTATTACCAAACTAGAAGTAAACACTTTTAATGTGGTGTTGTAGAAATAGCTACTTAGTGCAAAAGCACAGCTCACTTAAGATTTCTTTTGAAATTGCTAAAATAGTGTGATGAAGAGAGGATTTTTAAAGTTATTCTTTGTTCTTGGATAAAACTCAGAATATCTAGATGAGCAAGCATGTTTATACCTATGATCCCAGTAACTTGGGTGACTGTCGAAGGAGGATCAAATGTTTGAAGCCTGCCTCTGCAACATAGTGAGGTTCTAAGTAACATAGTGAAACCCTTTCTCAAAATAAAATATACAAAAGGGGTGGGAAAGTAGGCCCTAATATTTATCATGTGTGACTAGGCCCCAACTTCCTTAATAAGATGCCTATAGCACAAGAATTAAAACCAAGAATCAACAAATGGGATGGATTAAAACTAAAAAGTTTTTTTCTCAGCAAAAGAAATAATCTGTGAGGTGAACAGGGAGCCTACATCCTAGGAGAAAATTTTTACCCCTCACACATCAGATAAAAACACTAATCTCTAGGGTATATAAAGAACTCAACAAGCTAAGCAACAAAAAAAAGAAAAGAAAAGAAAAAGAAAGAAAAAAAAAAAACACCCAAATAATCCAGTCAATACATGGGCCAAGGACCTGAACAGCCACTTCTCAGAAGAAGATATACAGTCAATCAAAAAATATATTAAAAAAATGCTCATCATCTCTAGCAATCAGATGCATGTAAATCAAAACTACTCTAAGATACCATCTCACTCCAGTAAGAATGTCAGCTATTATGAAAACAAACAACAACAAGTATTGGCGAGGATGTGGGGAAAAAGGTACATTCATACATTGCTGGTGGGACTGCAAATTGGTACAGCCAATTTGGAAAGCAGTATGGAGATTCTTGGAAATCTGGGAATGGAACCACCATTTGACCCAGCTATTCCTCGGACTATAACCAAAGGACCTAAAAACAGCATACTACAGGGACACAGCCACATCAGTGTTTATAGCAGCACAATTCACAATAGCAAAACTGTGGAGCCAACCTAGATGTCCTTCAGTGGATGAATGGATTAAAAAATGTGGCATTTATACACAATGGAATATTATTCAGCACTAAAAAAGAACAAAATCATGGCAATTGCTGGCAAATGGATGGCGTTAGAGAAGATTATGCTAAGTGAAGTTATCCAATCCCCCAAAAAACAAATGCCAAATGTTTTTTCTGATATAAGCAGGGATGACTCAAAGTGGGGTAGGGAGGGAGAGCACAGGAGGAAGATAAATTCTAGATAGGGAAGAGGGGTAGGAGGGAAAGGGACGGGGAAGAGGAATAGTAAGGATGGGGGAATGTGATGGTCATCATTATACAAAATTATTACAAAATTTAAGAAGATTTGAAGTTGGTGTCAAAACACCTTACATACAACAGAGATATGAAAAATTGTGGTATATATGTGTATTAAGAATTGTAATGCAAAAAAAGGAGTACATGTATAATGGCATAATTTGGCGTGAACATACTTTATACACAGAGTTAAGAAAACTTGTGCTGTAAATGGGTAATAATGAATGTAATACATTCCACTATTGTTGTGTATATAAAAAATAAAGAAAAGAAAAGAAAAGGAAGGAAGGAAGGGAGGGAGGAAGGAAGGAAGGAAGGAAGGAAGGAAGGAAGGAAGGAAGGAAGGAAGGAGATTAAATTTTGAAATAAAATTAAAAAGGTGGGGTGGGGATGTAGTTCATTAGGAAGACCCTGGGTCCAATCACTGCTACAAAACAAAATTACCATTCAAAGTAATGTTTTATACTGCTTATTTGCACTTTAATCCATTCAATTATTTTCTAAGTTCCTTTCTTTTAAAGTTCATCAATGTTCTCCACCTATTTCTTGCTTATACCAACTAAGGTATCCATTAGCCTCCTTTTAATTGTTCTGTAACTTTTATTTTTGTGTATGTGGTACTGGGGTTTAACCCAGCCTTCCTATTCTAAGTAAGTACTCTAGCAGAAATCTACAGCACCTGTCCTACTTTGGCTTTTAGATAGAAGGGATTTTGTTTACTGTTCTTTATTTCTTTCAAAAGTGTATGCTTTTCTGTGTACTGATTAGTCATTTGACCAAAGCTAACTCCAAACACTCTCTGGGAAATGCCCTTCTTACTTTAGCTTCCTTTTTTTCTCCAAGTTACTTTGAAAAAACATGCCTTCAAAGTAATGTTGTTTACCAGGCACTCTTAATGTATTCATGGTTGATTTCTGAACATATTATCTCATCGCCTTCCTCACTGCAAAGTTCTGCTGAGATACCTTCTGATAATCTTATGGACACTCTCTTATAGTGACTAACTGTTTTCAAAATCAGTTGGTTGTATCTCAAGTCCCTTTATTTCTTTTGTAAAAATTGATTTTGAGACAGTGACTCACAAATTTTGCTGAGGGTCTTTCTAAATTGCTGGTGTTGGCCTCAAACATGTGATTCTACTGACCCATGATCCTGAGGCATTGGGATTGCAGTTTTGTGCAACCATCAACAGCTTACAAGAGGAATTTCTCTAGATTCTTTCCACTGCTGCATTCCTGCACTATGCCCACATTCACTCATTTGTAGAAACAGATGGACTCTTAAGCAAATACATAGGGATATTTGATTATTGATTTCAGTCACCTTATGATCCTTGAAAAGAGTTCTAATGAGCATTAAAATATCCCTCAATTTCCCATAGAAATTTTCATATTGCAAGTCCATTCATTGACACTTTTCACAGTTCAAATTGCAATTGCCTTCCTGCCTCAGCATGAGATTGGCCCATAGAGCATTGCCCATTTTTTTGGTAGACACTGAAACATTATAGCAAATAGCATGAAGCTCAACACACCCAGCTGATTTGCTTTTTTGTTGTTCTGTAAGAGGAGTAGCAATCTAAAATCCTTTTAGAGTATAATGTTATCCATTCATTAATACAATTTAATTTTATCTGTGATGGAATTTTACTTCACTGAGGAATAGATTGTGGCAATAACAACATAATGGCACTTGTTTTCTAAAACAGCTACAACAATTTTTGTTTTTAGCCATTTAGATTTTTGTCTTCCCTAAGTCATACTCAGATTCTGGGTCCTGCAATGTGCTTTTCATGTCCTATAGTCTCTAAGCATTTACCCCTCTGAGGAATCTGGGTTGACATTGCTGTTGTAGAGTGCTTCCTTTAATATAAAGGATGGAAAAACATTTGTATTACTTAAATCACAGGGTCTTCCTGGGATGTCTTCTCTAGGCACTTTCTTCATAATGGTTGAAAATAATATCTCAGACTTACATCACCTATCAGGAACAAATTTAACTTCAGGAGTATAGAAAAAAAGTTTATATAATTCTGTTTTTCATTAGTTCTCAGTATGATGCTGAGTTACCATTTGACATCCAGAAACCTATGTTTTCTCATCTCTACAAAGGGGATAATTTTAGAGGACAAAGCTAGATAATATTTTTCATGGTGACTATTAATAGAAGTTATGTGCGTGGCTCTATAGCTGATAAAACACCTGGAAGACAGAGTATAGCTATTGATTGTTTAACCATTATCTGCCTTTCACATTAATTTTATTTACAAAGCTTGTAATAACATTTTCACCATAGTCACACATGTCATCGACATGGAATTCCAGATTCCAATTCTCTGGTAATTTAAGGTGATGCAACTAGTTATATGCTTCTCATTTTTTTCTACTTACTCTATGTCTCCAATAAAGAAATTTTCTGTTACATGCCTTTATAACCATGTTCACCTGCTTTTAAAAAACTATGTAGAAACCTGATGTTCTCAAACTATCATTATGATTTGTAATAAAGGCTTAAATTTACTTCATTTAAAAAATTAATATTTATTTTTTAGTTATAGGTGGACACAATATATTTATTTTATTTTTATATCATCCAAAGGATTGAACCCAGTGCCTCACCCATACAAGGCAAGTGCTCTTCCTCTGAGCCACAACCCCAGCCCTTAAATTTACTTCTGACTGATATTTTCGTTCTCATTACAAACTGAATTAAGATTTCCCTGGGTCATGAAGTGGGATCCCCACTACCACTGAGATACAAAAGAAAGTTTTCTTTTTGTTAATATATATATACACACACACACACACACACACACACATACACACACACAAACTATACTATTTTGAATAAGTGTCACTAACCAAGTCTTAAAATAATAAGAAAAGCTGCATGAGTCATGTGGTCTAGTAAAGTTGTTAGTCTTTCCAATGAGACACAATTAAACACAATTCCCAGCTCATCTCCTTCTTAATCATGGAACTTTGGTCATATGAGAAAAATATCAATGGCCTTGTCATTAGGTCTAAAGTCAAATTATAAATTAAGAAATTTGTCTTTAATGAATTTAAACAATAGAATCAAATCTGTGGATAGATCTGAAAACATGGTACCCTATATCCTTGGATTAATCTTCTTTTGCTTCTTGTCTGAAGCCTGGAATGTAAATGGACCTGTGGCCAACATTAGGTGGAAAAGACTGGTCTACTTCTGGATACTTTCTGGTTGGAGCTTCCTACTCTTACAAAAGGCAGTATCGTTAGTGTTTGTTGGACCTGAGGGGAAATATTGGTAAGATACTCTATCATTGATCTTGAGCATAAAAATTAGGGTTTGAAAGCTTCATCTTCCTGAGGTTAGTAGAATTAAAGCTGAAATTTGGAATGTAGGTGCTGTGAATTGAGATATGCTGGAAAATTGACATAGAGAGTCAGTTTTTCTGTTGGTCCAAAAATATCTATACCTCATTAGTTATACTATTGGCCAATTAATGATAATATTTTGGATATACTGTGCTTTGTCATTATAATCTCTTTCAACTATGTTTTTTACTTTTGAATCTAAATTCTAGAATATTTTAAATTATTCTCATGCTTCAAGTTGTATTTTCAATGGTGATTGCTGCCTTAGGTTTTCCCTTTACAGTTCAAAGCACAATCTGTTTCCTTAGAAGACCATAGGGCACAAAAGTTAAATGCAATTTTACAGTAATTGTCATTATATTATTACCATTCATGGATAATATACAGACATATATATTCCATAAATTGCAATAAACTTGCAATTGCAATGGTAAATGATAAATGGGAAACTTGCATATGCAATGGTAAATGCAAATGACCTCCTGCATGGGCTGGATCCCAATATTACAAGAAAAACCTGTCTTAAATTAGCTGCAGCCTGAGAATCTGCATTTTAACTCCCATCACCACAAATACAAAAAACTCCCATCACCAGCAAATACTTGTTTTTCTGATTTCATTCTTTCATTTCATTCTTTCCTGCCTTTCATATTATCTGTCACTCAGAAAACTCACCAGGCTCAGTCTGAGGGGGTGAAGACTTAACTCCTCTCAGAAGCACTTAGGTAAGTATTGTCAATCCTACACACAGCTAGTAAAGAGGGGCAGGCTTTCACAGTCCCACGAAGCTCTTGTCTCTGGAGCCTCCCACTCTTAGTATCCATCTCTAGATTCCCCTCCTATGGTCAGGAGGCTTAGTTTGCTCTGTTTTCCAGGTGCTGAAAGACCTGTAGGGAATACACTTGGCACATCAAAAGAGAGCAAATTGTGAGAGCACTGTGACATCTGGAGATTAGGAAGCAAGTCTCTTTGAAACTAGCTGCACCCACCTGGCAGACCAAGGTGGTCTCTGGAGACTGCAGGACTGAATTCTCTTCTGGAGCAGGTCAGCCCTAAGTCCCTCTACTGGCCAAATGGAGCGTATGTCAGCAGTGGAAAGCTTAGGGATCCTGTCCTATCCGTGCAGTTTATCAGTTTATCTGAAGTAATATCTGAGCACTTATGTGCCAGCAGCCCAGAATCTTCTCCGATTGTGGATATTTATGTCTAGGGTGAATCAGAATCACAATTTTATGTATTGTTTTTCTGAATGAGGGGAGCCGTTTTCTGCTGGGGCCTCAGTTCCTCCTTTCACCTGAGGTTGTTTTTCTTCATTCTTTTTTCCCTTTATTATTCAGCAGTAGGGAGGTGGTTACTGGGGATTGAACTAAGAGGTACTTTACCATTGAACTACATTCTCAGTTTTTTAAAGTTTTGTATTTTTAGAAAGTGTCTCATTAATTTGGTAAGGCAGTCCTTGAACTTGTACCTCACTCTCCTGAGTTGCCACCTTCCCTGAATAATCCTGAAGTTTCTAAATGTAAGGGATGCAAAACATCAAATCCAGAACACTCTCTTCCAGACTAAGTCTTTATACATTTGTCACCTAATTTTTAAAATTCCAGGTTCTTTTCCATAATGCCAATGAGAACCTCCTCTCTCCATAATATTATCAGTTAGTTGTTCCTCATGTTACATTTCAAATGGGAACAGTACTTTCACCAAAAACTGGATAGAAATTTTAAATAGTTTATTTTTTATCTAGGTGCAATAATGGCACATGCCTGCAATCCCAGAGACTCAGGAGGCTAAGGCAGGAAAATTGTAATTTCATGGTCAACCCAAAGTACTTATTTATGTACACGTTCAGCAATTTAGCAACTGTCTGAAATAAAAAATAAATAAATAAAGGATCACTTCGTATGTAACTCTGGCTTAACATTCTTCTGTGTAAATTCTCCACCACCACGGGAAATAATTAAAATAGAAGCTTTGTTTTCTACTTATTAGCCATTCTCATAAGAGAAAAATCACTTGACTTTAAAGAATTATTAGTGCTTTTATCCTCCCTTTGTCTTTCTGAGGCCAGACACTTTGTGGGACTGTCTTTGGACTGAGAATTACCCCCTGTAGAGTGTATGTTGTGTTTTCATTCCTTACTCTGATATTTTCCTGGTCCTGTGTTTTACAACTGTCTGACATTGGGATCCCACAGATGGCATATTTAAGGTCTCTTGGAGTGTCTAGTGGATATTAGTACCTGGGTCTTATCCTGTTAGAGAGCAGTTTAAATTTAGGGAAATGGATTAGTGTCCTGTAGCTGGGTCGAATCTCCTGGTGTAGGCTTCTTCCAAAAGGCACTTCAATTATTTATCTTGCCTACTGTGAATACTGCTACAGTGAAGATGATGATGCACAATTTAGTTAATAAACTGACTCCAATTTATTTGAACATTTACTCAGCATTATTATTACTTTGTCATATGGTAGTTTTACAATTAGCTTTTAAAGAGCTTTCATGCTATTTCAAAGAATAGGTGTACTAAAGTTATATTCTAGCATAGTGTGAAAGTGCTTCTTTCTCCCAAACCTATATAATTGGAGTGCTAGTTATTCTTCACTTTTTGATAGTAAACATTCTAAAAGCTGTGCTTAGGCTGCCAGTCTTATATTTGATTGTGGCCATAAATTTCTGATGCAATTTTTTTAGAATTCAGGCTGCCAAGTAGTCACTAGAAGAAGGTTTTCTAAACTGTTTTAGAAATAAACAGGGAATGAACAGGGATCTGCACTTTATAACCCATAATCTTACCTTCTGATGGGAATTGTATCCCATTGAATTGCTTGCACACCACTGTGAAACCACTTTGTGACCTAGGGAGACTGATACATGCATAATTGCCATTTTTCAACTTCTGTACGTCCTTATTAACACTTCTTATATGGAGAAAAAGGTTATTGGTTAGACTTCATTCCAGTTTACTACATCAACCTTAATCATTTCTTTAGGAACCAAGAATTCAAATAGAACTAGAGTCTAAGGATCTGAGTATTTAGAACATCAAAATATGGTGAAGAAACACAAATCAACTGGTAGCATAAATTAGTCACCTTCTAAAGAAAGGCTTCCAGCAAAATGGACACAGAATGAAAGGATATTCACATGTACAATTTTAACAACTACAACCAGATTTCATCACATAAAAATGGCACATGTTATATTATCACCAGGATCTTTGACAGTAGTTGGTTTTTGCAGCCAACATTTCTTGGGTGTTGGCATTTAAAAAATGGCTAATCTCTTGGGTATGTTTCAAGTAAAATTACACTTTTCATTTCCAATTTTCCAACTGATAAGCTTGAGTTACCTTTCAAATGATTATCAGCTATTTAGACTTTTTACATCTGGGTCATACTCATATTTGGGGTCCTGTGGTGTGCTTTCTTTCACCCTGTAACCTCCAAGCATTTGCCCCTATGATGAATCTGGGTTGACATAGTTGTTTCTGAAGATTTCCCTTAACATAAAAAAGTGAAAGCTGGGCACCCACTGTGGTGCATGCCTGCAATCCCTGCTCCTCCAGAGGCTGATACAGGAGGATAGCAAGTTCAAAACCAACCTCAGCAAAAGCAAGGCAGTAAGCAAGTCAGTGGGACCCTGATGCATAGTAGGGCTGGGGATGTGGCTCAGTGGTTGAGGGCCCCTGAGTTCAATCCCTCGTACAGGGGGGAAAAAAGTGAAAACTTTTGTGCCTCTAAAGTCAAAAAATTCACCTTGGATATCTTGTCTTCATGATACTGTCCTCACAATGTGGTGGAAGAATATTTTCTCCTGATTGACATCACTTATACTAGAAGCCGACAGGACTTCAGGTAGCTAAGAAGCAATTTGGTACAGATATGTCCATAGGTCATTCTTATTTCTCTGCATGACATGGAGAAGCTTTTTGTTACCTAGAATCCTGTGTTCTCTCATTTCTAAGTTTTCAGATTACTCAGTGGCTTTAGGGAGACTATTGATACCAGTAGGTGCTGTGACCACACAGCTGACAAAACACCTTTACTTACTTTGTAGATACTGCTTAACAATTATCTGACACGCACATCAATTTTGTTCCAGAACCTTATAACCTTGTCTTCATGGACACTTGTGTCATGCACTTACCCAAACACAACATATTGAATCACCTTTGTTCGAGCTCCAGATTCCATTTCTGTGATTATTCATGGTACTGTCAGTAAACATATGTCCCTCCTTCACTGTTTTTTTTTTACTCCAAACCCCTAAAAAAGAAGTTTTCCTCTGCGTGCCTCTTTAGCCCATGTATATCTGTTTTGAAAACATAAGACTTTGAGTGCACACCTGGAAGCGGGAGTTCGGTGGCCAAATTCGTCGTTTCTCTTCAGGAAGAAGACGTCAATGGACCTCTTTTTTTTTTCTTTTAGTCAACCAAACTCGCAGAATGAAGGAGGTGAAGAGTGAGGGAGAGGGGAAGCCGGCGAAGGCACCGGGATGGGGACGTGGTGGCCGGCGGGTATGGCAGTGGTGAAGCAGGAGCGCCTCAGCTGTTTGGACTTCTCTGGCAGCAGCCCTTCTCCGCTGTCCAGGGAGCCTGGCCACCGTGGAACCGAGCCCAGAGGAGTTATCCGGGTTCCCTGCCCAAAAGAGAAGCCTTCAAGGAGAAGAAGCAAGTCTCTGTGGAATAAGAGAAGCCGAAGTCCTCACCACCCAACAGTCAAAGTGAAGCAGGCGTGGCAGGATGGGCAGCACCAATCAGAACAGGAACACAGCAGAGCTGGGAACGGTGACCAAGACAGACACCGGGGTCATCAGGAGAAGTTCTGATGAGAAGGCTAGATCGGACAGCCCAAACCTGCAGGCTGAGGAAGAGCCAGGTTTTATATAGCCAGGCATCAGAAGAATGAAGTCAGTGGCAGTGCTAATGAGGCTCAGGAGGTGATTCCTCCACCTGGTGGCAATAAAGACAAAGAGGTGCCTGCTAAGGAAAAAACAAGCTTGGAACTTTCTGGTGCACTTCTTGGACACCAACACCTTCAGGGGTGTAGTCATTAAATACAGTAAGTCCCCAGAAGCTCATATTCCCCCCCCCCCCAAAAAAAAAAAAAAAAAAAAAAACAACGATGGCATCTCCACATCCTTAAAAATGATGAGGGTATTTCCAGTCATGTACATGGACTAAGCGCTTACCTTTTGGGTCAGCACTGCAGCATTCCAGACATTCCAACTGATCATCCCTCTTGTTCAAAGCAGCATGCAGTCTTACAATATCAGCTTGTGGAATACACCCATGCTGATCCCACAATTGTCTGAAGGGTGAAGCCCTACATCATTGACCTTGGCTCAGGCAATGGAACCTTCTTGAACAAGCGCATTGAGCCACAGGTACTATGAACTGAAAGAAAAAGATGTGCTTAAATTTGGATTCAGCAGCAGAGAGAATGTCTTGCTTCATGAGTCATCAGATACCTCTGAACTAGACAGAAAGGAAGAGGAAGATGACACATGAGGAGGAGGAAGAAGTAGTATCTGACAGCTAGCAAACTTAGGAACGCAAACCATTGACATTCTTCCTCCTTGGAAGACTTCAGGATTGCCTCAAAGAGCACTGTGGTGATCTCTGTAATGCCTCTTATTGCCTTAATTCTTTCCTGTGTTGCTGACCAGCTTTATTTTACAGTTTATGAACACTGACTCACCGCATCATTTTAGAATTTATTTTCAACGGGGAATAGTATTCACGTGGGCTTTCCCTCCCTCCTCATTCTTTGAAAATCTGCTTAATATTCAATCCATTGTGAAGAACCTGATTTGCACTCTGTAGTGTTTGAAAAAACAAAGAAACTCTAATATTGACTCTCTTAAACTTAGTGTATGTAAACAGCTTACAATATGTATTGTCTAAATGCATTTAAATCTTTTATTCAAAAAAAAGCTAAAGCAAAAAGACTGGTATGTGACCATATCACGCAAGACTGTCAAGGCCAACAAAGACAACACTAATCAGCATATCCTACATTGGATTGCAGTGCTCTCCAAATTATTTGAAGAATGCATACAGACAACTTGCCTGATTTTTAAAATGAGCATAAAGGCCCTTTAACCTTTGCAGGTTTCCCCATTATGCATATAGAAAATGCTAGTGTGTTTTGTTCACTTCATATGTAACAGGTGCCCTTACGTTGTGCTGTATCCTGTGCTTTTTCTGTGGGACCATTCCATTTAGGAACAAAGCACCATGATTCCAATCTTGTGTGTATTTACTAACCCTTCCCCTGAGGTTTGTGTATGTTGGATATTGTGGTGTTTTAGATCACTGAGTGTACAGAAGAGAGAATTCAAACAAAATATTGCTGTTCTTCAGTTTTGTTTGTGCAATTTGAAATTACTCCAATTTAAAATAAATTACTGGACTGTGGAAATAAAAAAAAAAAACCCCACTGACTTAGGTTTTGAAATTTTTTCCTGTGGCACATCAGCCCCATGTTTGTGGGACTTGTGTTTGTTTTCAGAAGAGTCTCACCAATTACAACAGTATGTTTTAGTAGCATTTTGGCCTTAGTTGCTTTCTTAACTGCTGCCTAGGAAACTCTTATTTGAAGGTGAATCATGGCTTGTTCTCTTTGTAGTTTTTATTTATTTAAGCTTTGTGGACCAGAGTTTTTGTTTGGGGGCAAACCCCTAAACAGAATCTTTAGCTTTGGTTGTCACCAAAACAGCCTCCAAAACTTTGACCTGGTTGAGATCTTGTCATAGAAGTTGATTTTGCACTTGGCTTTTTGTGGGGTGGAAAAGGAGGGGGATTTACCACATGACCTCATTAGCAACTGTTTAACTTAAACAGGTGCCATAAAGCATCTTTTTAAGTTCATGACTGCACAGGAAGATCATGGCTACTACCAATGGATGCTGATTTAATATCATGAGAGGCTGAAATGCATTGTGGATCTGTTAAGAGAAAATTACTTTCTTTAAGAACATGTATATAAATTTTTTTGATCATCCTGTCCTAAAGTTTTGCATCTTTATTCAAATGTTATCTCCTTTTTTCCTTTGAGTAACACTGTTAATGTGGTAGGATTCTTACTTTATTCTAACATATATCTAACATGTATATCTAAAAGAGATTGTGTAGAATGTTTCTACACATTTCATCCTTTAAAAATTGTTCAAAGGTTGTATTTACATCCAAGGCTGGAAATCAAGGGGGACTGTCCAGTTTCCAGATTTTCTACCAGAGGACTATGTAAAGTAGGAAAAAAGTCTCCTTAATTTGTATGTGTATACACATATGCACAAATTGTGTTAAAGAGCTGTGTACTGACTTTCATAAGACAATGTTTTGTGACGTAAATGTAATACCACATGATGTACAAAGGCCTCCTGGCATCTGAAGAGGTTTCTGTTTATGTATTTTTGGGATTAAAAAATAAAAACCCTAGTAAACATTAAAAAAGAAAGAAAGAAAGAAAGAAAAGAAAACATAAGACTTGGTGATCCTTTCCCTCCTTCTAGAGCAACCTGTTTTATAATTGATAAACTCTAATGAAATTGACCACATTTTAAATTTCAGTCTATCCTTTGATTTGTAAAGGGTGTATTTGCCCTTGATGTAAACTAAACTAGGATTTTCTGTATCCTGGAATGAGAGTCCAAAGATCATTTAGATATATGAAAAGATTCTGTTTGTATTAAAATATGTAATATATAGTACTATATTCTATGTACATATATCACAATTCCTGCTGAATAATTGTCCTTTCCAAGTCAGAAGAGAATAAGAAATGTTGCATTAGTGTTTTACTCTGGTGGGGATGTTTTGGCTTTAGAATGGGTTACAGTTCATCCTGCTTCCAGCTCCTTATTAGGTGTGGGACTTGGATCATGGGAGGAAATAGATATTATAGCCTGACCTAAATTATCCCTAAGGCAAAATTGCCAAATAAGGTGTTTGCATTTCATGTATTTAAACAATAGAGACAGGGCTGTGGAGACCCTGGACAATCTTCTTCAGCATCCATCTCAGCATCTATTTGGCAGGAGTGTGCAGGCAGCTCAGGATCTTCCCAGATTATGTGATGATTGACAACTACATTATATGTAATCAACATATTTTTCAGTTGTTAAATTTACAAAAGCTATTTTAATTTCATTTGCTTTTTAAAAACTCTACTATTTGGGCTGGCATTGTGGCTCAGTGGTAGAGTACTTGCCTAGCATTCATGAGGCACTGTATTTGATTCTCAGTGCCGCAGTCTGGCTGGGCACAAATAACCAGAAGGTCAGGAGCCACTTGTAGGTTCAAACAAGAACTACTTTATTGCCCAAACCCAACGGGAACTCCACCTGAACTCAACTGAAACTCCGCGAGAACCAACGGAAACTCAACGGGAACTCTGCGAGAACTCAACAGTAGCAGGCACCGAGGTAGAAGGAGCCGCCTTATTGACAGACAGCAGAGGTTTATATACATAACTGAATACACAGCTTGTTTCAATTTAGCATCATCTAGTTACAGCAATCAGTCATTATCTTAATAATTATACACAGCTTAACTTAATTATCATCATCTTGAGGGCTCGCTGGCGTTACTTCTCAACCACTCTTTCTGGTAAAATGCCAAGCGCCATATTGACTTGGTTGTGGCTCTCAACATCTCAGCCCCACATAAAATTAAAATAAAGGTATTGTGTTCACTTACAATTAAACAAAAAAGAAAAGGAAAGGAAAAAAAAGAAAGCTCCAACATTTGTGATTCTATAGCATGTACATTCTCAATACATTTAATTATGCTTTTAATTTCTTTTTTTTCCTTCTACTCTTATTTTTTTAATTTACCTTTTCTAAACTATTGAGACTAATGTTAAGCTAAAAAATTTGTAGTTCTCTTTTTAGTTTACTGATTTAGGCCCTTTGTTTTCTTTTTAATCTTAGCATTAATGAATTCTAGTTTTTACAAGTTTGTAGAGGATTGCTTTCTCTCTCTCTCTCTCTCTCTCTCTCTCTCTCTATATATATATATATATATATATATATATATATATATATAAGGTATACACTTTTTTGACATATATACAACTATCTGAAACCAGCACCACAAACAACAATATTAAGATATCTGTTATTATTGTGTTCCTAGTGCTATTTTTGGAATTCCTCACAACTTTTTGAGTAAAATAAAGACATAGTAAACATTCAAGTTATATTAATTATTAATCCTGAATTACCCTCAACAACTCCTTTATGTCCTTTTCCTTTTACTATCCCCTCTATTTTCCCAAGTGGTAGGTAACTACAATTTTTCTTTTTCAACTAGTCCGTTTAAAGTCATATTAGATTATTATTTTAAAACTTTATTAAAATGTGTCTGTTATATATAACTAAAATTAAACAATAAAAATTTGAGTTATTTTTATAATTAAACAAGCAAACTTTTGACTTTGTCTTTACTAATTAATACAAAAAGGATGAGAGAACAGGGCAGGTGTGGGGTTTGGCTCCAACCCTCACTCCATCCCAGCCTGGTTCTCTGTGATAAAAGGGGATGTGAAGTAAATCCAGAGATGAAGAAGGAGACAGCTGGTGCACAAACTGAGGCTGGGGGTTGCTAGGAGAGTCTAACAGACTGCAAGTAGGAGGAGGGAGAGAAGGAGCAGTTAAGTGGGATGGGGCAATTATGTAATAGTTGGAGGATCAGATGGAGCAGGCCAGAAGATGTAGCAATGGCAGAGCAAAGGTGGAGTGTCAGCATCCTGACAGGGGGAAATAAGAAGGCTAGGGTATAAATAGAGTGTGGCATCTCTGGTGCAGTTCCCAGAACTAAAAGTATATGAAGTATTCACACCCAAGTTTTTCCCATTCTCACTTCCTAAGTGGTCTCGTATCCTAAGCCCATTGGAAAGGTTCTCCTATTGTCACCCCAATTTCTGTCTTCTCCAAATTAGAATTCAGTTTATTGTCTTTGTCCTCTTCTTCCTTATCTTCTGCATCCCATTCATTCTCCTCATCATCCCTCAGTGGGTTCTTTTTCCTCCTGATCTTTTTTTCTCATTATTCTCTATCACTTCTTTATTTTGGTCTTTACAGGTTGTCTTATCCTCCACTTTCTTTTTCTTATCCTTCAGGTACATGGCATTAAAGTTGACCTTTGCCTCATGCTCTTCTCTGACATAGTACTGTGACAGGGTTGGAACTTGTGTGTAGATTTGGTTTCAGGCTCCGTACTGAAGGGCCCTGAACTGCAGAGTTTGTGACGGCTACAAACTTGCACAGTGGCAAAGGCAGCAATTGTGGAGACTAGAGCATTCTCATAGAATCTTCTGTTGCACTTCTTTTTTGTCTAGTGTAGAATTAAATGTACATAGTGTATGCCTCTATAGATAGCACCACACTGTATTCCATAGAAGCTCTACAATTTTACCTTGCAACAAGCAGATTTGGAATTCCAATCACAAAACATCTCTGTGATTGTTGGTCTGCGTTTTTATTTTGGCCTTTACCCCCTTCCTTCCTGTGAGTATAAAACAGTTTCTACTAACTTGATCATTGGGGAATCTGCCACTTTGTGTGCTAGGGGGCTTAGCCTGTGTTATGAGTAGCTGTTGGTGCACCATAATCTTCTAGATGGTAGGGGGGCTATTATTCTATTGTCAACATACTTAAAACTTTCATAACTATAAAAGAATAAATTCCTATTATTTTAAGTAATTGCATTTATGATGATTTCTTTTTTAAATATCTATTTTTTTTACTTATAGATGGACACAATGCCTTTTTAAAAAAATTTTTATGTGGGGCTGAGAATTGAACCCAGGGCGTCACATATGCTAGGCAAATGCTACACTTTACCTCTGGACTATAACCACAGACCTTAAGATGATTTCTTTCAGCAGCAAAAGGAAAAGTTTGACTTTTTTTTCCCCCTGAAATTTACCTTAACCATGTGGCCAAATGCTAATGTGGTAGATGTCACACACAGCAAGAAAATCATAAAACAACAGTACTGTTGGCTGAATATACTAAGCCGTTTTGTTAATAGTGGGAAAACCAGCCTCTACCTCAGAGCAAAGCCTGTCCAAGGAAGGGGCATGTCCTTTGTCCTTGGAAAGACCCACAGAGCACTCCTAGGCACATTCCCACCCTGCTAAGTTGTTTATCTACAAATAACAGGAGAGATCTGCTGCACCAGGTGTCCCTGACTCAGTCAGGCTAGGTGGGGACCCATAGCAACCCCCTAGCAGCCGCCAATCAACATGAGACAGGGAAATACCTGGGATGCCAGATGACCCTCCCAGTAGTTTATGGTGGTCGATAATATGTTGGGAAACCATGTAGTTCAGCATGAACACCCCTCTTGGCTTAAACCAATCAGTTCAAAGGAATCCCCCTCCTGTAGTAACCAATCATCCCTACCCAACTTGTTCCCACCAGTGAATGTGCTAATCATGTTTTAGAGTTGTTGTTTGATTTTCCCGTGATGTGTGATGATTTGCTAAGAGATGCTATGATGTATGTGGGGGTCCCTACCTTCCCCAAAGAGTGTATAAAACTGTTGCAAACCCTGGGCTCGGGGCTTCTCAGCATCACCAGTTGCTGTGTGCACATGGAGGATGGAGCTAGCTCTCAATATACATCTCTTTGCTGCTTACATCAATCTTGGTCTCTGGTGGTCTTTTGGGGGTCCCGAATTTGAGCATAACAACAGCTCTCACTCAGGTCTCACACCAATTAGTATTCATCAGTGTGAAGTTCTGTTTTTGTTTTTGTTTTAATCAGGCAGAACTAGATTATTGTAGGAAATTTGGTAAATCCAACTCAATCCATGTTTTAAGAGCTTGGCTGCAAATATCTGGATCCATATCAATATCTATCTATCTATCTATCTATCTATGTATCTCTCCATGAATTGTTTTCTGGAATACTTAATCACTGAGCCAAATCACAGGCATTTTCATTCTTTACTTTTTAAGATGGGTTCCCCAGATTTGCTTAGAACCTCACTAAATGTTTTTGCTTCTCCTGATTCACCTTCCCAAGTTCCTGGGATTACAGGCTAGTCCATACATTTTTAGGGCCCTGCTTTTTTGAAAAGCTCCAGGTTAAGAAGCACGTTCCTGATAATTGGAAACTCCAGGAGGCCATTTTACCCTGCTCAGCTCTGTGGAAAAAGTTAGGGCTATCTCCAGAAGTGTCTGCTGGCAGACAAAAGCTCTGAGGTTCAGAACACAGAAGATGGGGGTGGAGTTTCACTGGATGCCTTGCATCTACTCTACCTTGTCCTCTGGTTAGAGCCAGGGCCTGGGGGTTTAATCTGGGTTCTGAGGCCAGAAAGATGATTCTATTTATCTTTACATGGGTATCACTAGTTCTGTTTGTGGTGCAGTTGTTTTATATCCTGGGTAGTCTTGGTACTTTAGGGTTTAAAATCAAAATATAGGACCCTGTACTTTCTCAGATAATTTTGCATAGCTGCTGCTTTTGTCCAGAGCTGAAGGGTTGCATTTTTTCTCTAATCTAGCTATCTCATTTTGATCCACAGATTTTTTTTCCTTTGCTGAATTTAGTTTTTTAATCCTGCCATTTCCCCCTTGTGCATTAAGATTGATGCCATATGGTTATAAGAAAAACTTTTCTGGCCAAGTGCTGAGGGTCCTGTGACCAATTTGGGTGTCTTGTCAAATCTTAAAATGAAAGACTATCAAAACTATCCCTGTCCCCAAGTCTTAATTTAGTATTTCCACCACTTATTGCCATGTCCTTTTGTTACGGAATCCTTGCTTCCACAATGTTGAAGTATAACACCAGAGAAGCATGCTGAGGCAAGTTTAGAGTTGAAAGCAGAAGCTTTATTAAGGACAGCAGAAAAGACTTCTCCTGGAGGAAGAAGGGGACCCAAGAGGTGAAATCCATGGAAGGGAGATGTCTTCCCCTTTTTATAGCTAAGGTCTTCATTCAGCTTTCCTGCATTCCTGTCATATTCCTGTCCTTAGTTATCTTTCAATGATGGAATGTAGGTGGGAAGGCCCAAAGAGTGGGGCACAAGTAGGCCAAAGGAGTAATCTGGACATGAAGGACTTTTGGATTAGCATCTCCATTTTGCTGAGAGCTGTTTCATGAACATTTCTTTGGGATGGGCTCTGGGCCTTAACATTCCAAGTGCTGTTTTGCTTTCCTGGACTCCATTCTCAACACGGCCTTCATTTTCGATTTTGCTTGATATTAGCCCCGATTTACCTAACTACACTAACTACTTAACTTTAAATCTGGCTTCAGTGTCATGATATTACTGCATTCATTTCCCTTTTTCTCAAAGTATACCAATGGTGGTCCAACCCTTGTCATAAAAGGAGAGAAGGCAAGCATCTTTTGAGGCAAAAGCAGCCTTTGAGCTGTAGAAAGGTCCACCATTCCTTACAAGAACAGTTCCTCCAGGACAACCTGAGACAAACCCACCCCATCTGCTAATTCTCCAGTGGTCAGCATTCAATAAGCCCTTCAGCCAACTTGCATACTCAGCATGGAATCAGGGTTTGTCAGAGCACCAGACCTCTTACTCTAGCAGAAGCAGGTTCACTCCAAGATACCTTTATTATCATTTTTTTTCCTTACAAAAACTGCTCTTAGTCCTTAATGCTAATCCAATAGTAAAAACAAAATTTTGAGAAAAAGAAATTAGTGGTTTTATTGCTTTGCTACCCATGGATAACAGGAGATTTTTGTCCCAGAGAGAGTGTTTCTGACTGCCAGGGGAACAGTGGGCCACTAAAGAGGTAATTCAATGGCTACACTCCAGATGGTCCCAGCAGGGGTCATAATTCACTTGTGGCCTGAGCTTTTAGCTCTTATAGAACTTTTAATTCTTAGTTGTTCTGTTGCCAGCCCTGAAATTAGGATATTCATTTCTACAGTTCAGGTCTGAAGGATAAATAACTTGGCTTGTTATGCTCAAATTCGGGACCCCCAGAAGACCACCAGAGACCAAGATTGATGTAAACAGCAAAGAAGTGTTTATTGCGAGCTATCTCAGTCCTCTGCACACACACACAGCAACTGGTGACACTGAGAGGCCCCGAGCCCAGGGTTTGCAGCAGTTTTATACATTCTTTGGAGAAGGCAGGGACCCCCACATGCATCATAGCATCTCTTAGCAAATCATCACACACTGTGGGAAAATCAAATAACAACTCTAAAACATGATTAGCACATTCACTGGTGGGAACAAGTTGGGTAGGGATGATTGGTTACTACAAGAGAGGGATTCCTTTGAACTGATTGGTTTAAGCCAAGAGGGGTGTTCATGCTGAACTATATGGTTTCCCAACACCACAAACTCCTGGCATCCCAGGTATTTCCCTGTCTCATGTTGATTGGTGGCTCCTATGGGTCCCCACCTAGCCTGACTGAGTCAGGGACACCTGGTGCAGCAGATCTCTCCTGTTATTTGTAGATAAACAACTTAGCAGGGTGGGAATGTGCCTAGGAGTGCTCTGTGGGTCTTTCCAAGGACAAAGGTCATGTCCCTTCCTTGGACAGGCTTTGCTCTGAGGTAGAGGCTGGTTTTTCATGTGTCTAATAGAAGAAAAAGTAGGACCTAATCTTCATCATGTGGGATTAGGCCCCAACTTCCTTAATAAGACTCCTATAATGCAAGAATTAAAACCAAGAATCAATACATGAGATGAATTTAAACTGAAAAGGTTTTTTTCTCAGCAAAAGAATCAATATGTGAACTGAACAGAGAACCTACATCCTGGGAGCAAATTTTTACCCCTCACACATCAGATAGAGCACTATCTCTAGGGTATATAAAGAACTCAAAAAGCTAAGCACCAAAAAAAAAAAAAAAGAAAAAACCCAACAACAACAACAAAACCCAAAACAACAAATAACCCATCAATAAATCAATAAATCAATAAATGGGCCAGGGACCTGAACAGACACTTCTCAAGAAGAGTATATACAATCAATCAACAAATATATTTTTAAAAGTTCATCATCTCTAGCAATTATAGAATTACAAATCAAAACTACTCTAATATATCATCTCACTCCAGTCAGAATGGCAGCTGTTATGAAGACAAACAACAATAAGTGTTGGCGAGGATGTGGGGAAAAGGGTACACTCATACATTACTGATGGGACTGCAAATAGGTGTACTCATTATGGAAAGCAGTATGGAGATTCCTTGGAATCTGGAAATGGAACCACCATTTGACCCAGCTATCCGTCTCCTTGGTCTATACCCAAAGGACTTAAAATCAGCCTACTACAGAGACATAGCCACATCAATGTTTATAGCAGCACAATTCACAACAGCTACACTGTGGAGCCAACCTAGAAGCCCTTCAGTAGATGAACTGATAAAAAAATGTAACATATATACACGGTGAAATTTTACTCAGCTATAAAAGAGAATAAAATTATGGTATTTGCAGGTAAATGGATGGCATTGGAGAAGATAATGCTAAGTGAAGTTCGCCAATCCCCCCCCAAAAAAGAAAAAAAAACACACACAAAAAAATGCAGAATGTTTTCTCTGATGTAAGAAGGCTGATTCATAGTGGAGTAGGGAGGGGAGCATGGAAGGAATAGAGGAACTCTAGATAAAGCAGAAGGGTGGGAGGGAAATGGAGGAGGCAGGGGGTTTTCAAGGATGGTGGAATGTGATGGACATCATTATCCAAAGTACATGTATGAAGACACGAATTGATGTCAACATACTTTATATACAACCAGAGATATGAAAAATTGGTGTATATGTATAATAAGAATTGTAATGCACTTCACTGTCATTTTTTTTAATTAAAAAATAAAAATAAAAATAAAATAATACACAGTGACAGAGAATCAAGGGTTATGATCAAAGTAAGTAGTAGACCCGTGTTTTATACATAAGGAGGAACAAATAGAACACTATGAATGTGGGAGTGGGGGGGCAATGAAGGGTAAAAATTCAGATGGAGATGAGCAGAGTGGCATATCCCGGTAATACCAAGTGGGGTATTAAATACTCAAAGTGGGGGCAAGAATGTCAAAATTTCAAGGTCAGCCTGTGGAAATGAGTGAAACCTGTAAAGAAAAAAAAATAAATAGAAAGACCTGTGGAAGTAGCTTAGTGGTGAAATGTGCCTGGGTTCAATCCTCAGTCCTTCGGTGACACTGGAAGAGGGACATTTCAACATCAAGAAAAATGGATATAGGTTGGACCTCACAGAATTTTTTCCTGAGCTACTTATGATTTACTCATTTCTTATATATGAACCATGTAGGGTTATATCTTTACAGTGAAAGTGCTCCTGAAATTTTGGAATATGTTAATATTTTTGATTATTGACAAGGGTGTCAAAAACTTTTAGAAATTGTCTTGACATTTGTACAATCATGGAGTATATCTGAGAATATATTCATTCTACTGTGTCAATTTCCTTGTGAATTGTGAGTACAACAAACTATTTACATTATTTGTTTTTTCTGTTGTGCCCTTTATAAATTCTTGGTGCTGTATAATTATAGTTTTCACCAGTATTTTAAATGTTTATTTTAACATTTAAGTTTTTTAAATTTATTGCTTGAAAATCAGTGTGGATTGGTTGATATGCTCTGAAGAAGCAAAGTTAATTCTTTCAATAAAACAAAGGTATGTATAAGTAATGACAATCTAAACATCCATGGAATCCTCGTTTATATAAATATATGGCTTATTGGGAGTGCTGTTGTGTCTCACTGATCTCATCTCCCATCTGTACACAGAAATGATGAGTCTTGTGATTCTTGTTACTACTCATAATATCACCATGTATTTAGTTGTGCTTCTTTTTACTTTTTAGTAACTCATTCTTACCATTCTTTTCTCATGGGGATTATGGTAAATACTCTCTCTCTCTCTCTCTCTCTCTCTCTCTCTCTCTCTCTCTCTCTCTCTCTCTTTCTCTATTTTTGTAATGATTTCTTTGCCTCAATCTGTTGAACATCTGCTGCTGTGTTGCTGTCAGGGGCTTTACTATATCCAATCATTACACTGCTTATGGAAATGAATTCTTTCAAGTTTGTCTTCTGTTGATGTAGAGTGTCATTTTTGTCCCCAAATATTAATATTTTATGAATACTTTACACATTGTTACAAAATAGTGGGTTGTGTAAAATGGATTAATATTAGTAACTGTCAGAAAAATGTATCAGCCATCCTACCATTCATGTATGTCTCTTTATTCCTTATTAACATTTATCCTTACTTACACTCATGTTATTGTATGTTACTTTTTATTGATAATTCACAGCATTTAGCATTTTCCTATTGAAAGACCTAAGCAATCTCATTCTACTTGGGACCTCATTTTGCTCTGAAATTTAACCCCTGACATACTGCCGTCCTAAAGTCAGGAAAATACCACAGAAAAGCTCTGTAGAAACAGTTCTCGGAAAAGCTGCAGATGGTGATCGCCTAAGATAGGCCAAGATATTGAAATATCTGAAATTCCAGATGGCCCCCACTAGGTGTGGTGACCAATATCTAAACTAGAAGCCCTGCAGCTTGGCACATACCCCCTTGCGACATCTTCATGGTTTAGACCAATCAATTTTAAGTGTGTCAACCCCTTGAACTAACCAATAATTCTTTCCAGATTCTTTCCCACCACTTGATATGCTAATCATGTTTTAGAGTTGTTATTTGATTTTCCCGCTGTGTGTGATGATTTGCTAAGAGATGCTACAATGTATGTGGGGGTCCTTGCCTTCTCCAAAGAATGTATAAAACTGCTGCAAACTCTGGGCTCAGGGCCTCTCAGTGTCACCAGTTGATGTGTGCATGCAGAGGACCAAGCTAGCTCACAATAAACACTTCTTTGCTGCTTACATCGATCTTGGTCTCTGGTAGTCTTTTGTGGGTCCCGAATTCGAGCATAACACCTATGTGATCTTACAACTCTTCAAAAAAGTTTTCTATTTTTCTACACTTAGTTAATTTATGTTTATTAATTTTTCCTCTTTTAAATTTTTTACTGACAATTAATTTCTATTGATATTATTTTCATACTCATATTTATGCTCAGGTATCATTATATTTTTTCACTCCCTTCTACTTTTTACAGATTTTTCTAAATTTTAATGGAATAGGATTTGTCAATCTATTCTTTGGGCTTGCTTTATTTCTGACATATAAAAGATTTTATGGGACAGGAGGGGATGTTGGGCTTCCAGAGTTAAGTCCTTAATATTATATGCCTCATTTACAGAGACTAATTTGTTTGAACTATATTTCATCAGAGTCTGGTTTCAAAGCTTGTGAGTATGTTTATTCTTCTGCAGCCAGATTATCTTTTTGATACAGGGATCAAGCAGACTCCTTCCCTGTGTGAGATAATTTTTTTCCCTCTTATAACTCCTTTAAAAATATTTCTGCTGTATAACTCCCATTTCTATATGTGTTTAATAATTGTTTTCCTCTTGTGGAATCTTTTATTTTTCTTTGGTGGAAATAAATTTAATGAGAGAAAAAGTTGTAGAAGCCTTGGCCATGGACCCACCAGCCACAATGGGCTCCTTCCTATCCAGTATAGACAGGCCTAGTTTATGCAATTCTGGTTGAGGCTAGAGTTACCTTGCTTACACACTGCATCCATATCTAAGGTGACATACGCACAATTGTGATTCTATGTCTAGAATGAAAATAGAAGAGTAGCCTACTAAAGAAAGGGGAAGGAAAACTTTGTTAGCTCTTGAAAGCCAAGTGAAGATTTGCCAAAATCCAAAGCCCCCTTGTAAGCAAGAAACTGGCTGACAAGAGCTGCATCTAAGAATATATCTTATTCTGATATCATTGAGCCAGAGTTTGCATGGAATCTTCTATTACTCTCTCCCTATGTGAGGCCTGGAACTCTGTCCAGTCATGAAATCTGGGCAGTAATTGCTCAATCACACCTGTAGTCAGAAATGAGGTACTGTCCTTCTGCAATCTCAAAGCATATTGTCTGGCTTGCCCTTAGAACTCTAAAGTCTCCTCTGCTTGTGAGACCTAGCTTTCTCTACTTGGGCCTCTGTCACCCTGTGAAGTGCAGGTCATGGGAGTACTCTAGAAAGCATGCTGGAATACCAAGAATGCCAGGAAATGAAGAATATACTGGACTGGGTTTCCTGAGATTGTGAGAACTCTTGTAGGAAAATGAGAGAATCAGCTGTGGAGACTGTATCTTGCCTAAAATTAGCTCCAGATTCAGCTAATCTGACCACATGTACTTTGAAACCTCTGGAACATGAGTGTTATAGTTTGAATGTGAAGTGTACCCCAAAACTCATGTATTAAACAATGCAAGATGGTTTAGAGGAAAAATGATTTGGTTATGAAAGCCCTAACCAATTCAGTCGAGTGGGAACTGAATGCATGTAGTGTGTGGCTAGAGGAGGTGGGTTATTGGGGTGTGCCTTTGGGGTACATATTTTGCATGTGACAAGTGTGTTTCTCTTCTTTCTGATCATCATGTGAGCCACTTTTCTCCATCATGCTCTTTCACCATGATGCTGTATCTCACCTTAAGTCCCAAGGAATGGAGCCTGCTGTGTATGGATTAAAACCTCTAAAAGTGTGAGTCCCCAATAAAATTTACTTTTCTACAGTTGTTGTGGTCAGGTATTTTAGTCACAGCAGCAAAGAAGCTGACTAAAACAACAAATATTACTGAAAATTTATGTCTTCAGAGTTTGTGTAGAGTATATAAAAACTCAGCTTGGTAGAAGCCAACTTAATATATATGGTTTCTCTCTAGGAGTTACTTTGTTGACAGAGTAGATCAGTTTTTCCTATCTCCCCTAGGTTCATTCATTTCCTCTAACTTTTTCACAATGTGAAAAGCATGATATCTAACCTTAAGACCCTGTTCCCTCAATCTAGCTACTCACAACAACAATAACTTCACTTTTGAGTTTGCTCTATAGATCCCCAAATTTCTGTTTTCCTTTCCATTTCATAGGATTACTAACAGTTTTCCACAAGCAATATTTGAAATTGATAGGATTTAATTTTCATCTCCCTCCAATTAATGAATGATCCTTTTGATGATATTTGTATTCTGTAGATTAATATATCTCATGGGTAGAAAACAAAGAATAATCACTGGTCTGTGCTTCTAAAAAAATATATATATATATATATATATATATATATATATATTTTTTTTTTTTTTTTTTTTTTTTTTTTTTTTGCATCGTCTCCTTTTGTTTTCTTGGGCACAGTCACCATGTCGGAATATATTTGAAAATTCTTAGGCTTTGTTTCTTGAATGTCCCCCTGATGGAATAGTTTAAGTTTGAGATCTGTGGAAGTTCTGCAACTGTCTAAGTGTTAATGTCCTCCAAGCGCTTGGCACACTGGAGTGAATAAGAACAGCACACTGTTCTCAGGACACACTTCGCTGACATAGTCAGACTTGCCACAAGTTCCTCTTGAGCCTGACACTTGCTTCACGTTCCTCGTGGTAAAATTGTTTTGGAAATATTTTTGTTAATTTGTTCCCCTTTAATTGTGCTTAATTATTGGGCTTAGATCTGAGACAGAGATTAAGGAAGTGGCTTATGAACATTGCATTATTTTAATGTTATTCTTGGTATCTTACTTTTGTTAACCTCAAAGAAATTGCTGAACTATAAGATTAACACAAGGAATATATAATTGCTGGGCTGCTTAAAATAAACATCCATAGCATTCCACAACTTTGGATCACCTGCATCTTGTTTCTTGTCTTGCTCAGCTCCTGGGCACTGATCTTCAAAATCCTCCCAAATTGAAAATTTTGAAATCATGGTATTCAGTTGCAGCAAAATTGAGAGATGAGCTTTTGCACAATGACAGAATCTTGAGGGCTCTGACTTATGCAGTGAATTAGTCCATTAACAACTGAATGAGGGGCTGAGGTTGTGGCTTAGCCATAGAGCACTAGACTGACATGGGCAAGGCCCTGGGTTCAATCCCCAGCACCACATAAAAATAAATTTTAAAAGATATTGTGTCCAACTACAACTAAAATATAATTTTTTTTTTAAAAAAACAACAACTGAATGAACCTCTCCAAGGGGTGAATTAGTGGGAGAAAGTAAATCACTAGGGTAGCCTTGAACTTACTTGTTTTCTCTCAGCAAGTTCTTTCTGTGCTGTCTGTCTCCCATGAGCTGACCAGCTTTTCTCCATACCCGTCTTCCATGGTATTTGTGCCTTGGAGTGAGTCCACCGTAGACTGAATTCTCTGAAACTGTGAACTAAAATAAATGTTTTCACTTTCACATTGTTATTTTTAGCTATTTAGGTCACAGAAATAAAAACTCACTAAAGGAGAACCTTATATTAAGTGCAATGTCCTTGTCCACTGTCCTCTCTATTTTCCTGATGTTGGATTTGGGAACTGCCTAGCAATGAGCCTTGGTACCCCCAGGGACCATTTCACTTGTATTGTCTCTAGACCATTAGCTTCCTATTTATCTCTTCCTAGAGGGCATAAGAGATATTACTAAATATCTATCTCATGCTTGAGTATTTAACCCACAACCTCTATTTCATGGAGATAGGTATCTAGTAACCCACAAATTTGATACTGGTGTTAAGAGGGAAATACAAAATCCATCTCCTTGGATTTTCTCTGAGTTGTGAATGCAAGGAGGTTATTCCAAAATTCAAGGAAAACCCACCACCACTAAGTTGTACAAGAATCCAGGATGTACTTCAGTGAATAAAAATAAGAATGGAAGAATGTCCAAGGAGTCAGGATGTGTTGACTTTAAACTTGAACTTCTGTATCTTTTTAGTCACCATGGCTCTAACCTGGGCTTCTCACATTAAAAAGATTTAGTTATTTCAGGTTTAATTTTAACTGAAAAATGTATTTTTGTAGTAAAGTTTTAAATGTAAGAAAATATATTTAAAGCAACAGGATAGAGTTCAATTTCAGAAAATAAGTTGGCCTTACATTATTTAAATATCTGATTTGCCTTTCTAATTCCCCTGAATGTTTATTGTGGTTTTTTATGTGTGTTGTATTTTGGGAGTTGATTTCATGTGGAATCCCATTACTAAGCTTTGGAAATTTTACCAGGAAAGTAAAGAGAGAAAAATCTCTCTCCCATTGTGGCTGCAAAAAGAGGAAGTATGTGGTTTTTTTAGAAGAGTGTGGTGGGATGGGGAGACAGCTCAGTTGGTACATTGTTTGCCTCAAATGCACAGGCCCTGGTTTTAATCCCCAGCACTGCCAAAAAAAATTTGCATTTTAAGTGAATTTGAATGATTTGATAAATATGAAATTTGCCAGCTACTCAGAAACATAATGCAGAAGAAATCCAAGTTTGAGATCTGTCTTGGAAGCTTAGGAGGTCCCTGTCTCAAAATAAAATATAAAAAGGCTTTGAAAGTTATTCAGTGTTAAATCTGTAAACGGTCACTGGATTTAATCCCTAGTAGAAAACAAAACAAAACAAAACTCCACTGAATGTGTATATTTGTTACTTATTTAATTGTGGTCAATTTCTCATTTAAAATTCTATGAATAGAGAATCACAGCCTTTGGGACAGGAGTCCCCTGTGTTTCTCTTTTGCTTGCAAATCAATGAACCTTCTTTTTCCTTTTTCTCAAAACCATGTCCTCATTGGCTTGGCATCAGGAATAAAGACTGGGTTTTCAGCAAGAAATCTGGCCAGCCAGATGGCACCTGAAAGCAGCCTCTACTCCAGCTTTCTTTGGCAGGCATGGCTCTCCAAGGAACTCCATTTTCATGCTGAGGATTCATGGTGTTGGTACACTGTTGAGAGCCAACTGCAAGAGAGTTAGGAGATGGGTAAGTTTGCCTCAAGTTGAACCCAAGGAGCTGTAAGTAAAAGGAGGAACCTGAAAAACCATACCAGCAGCTGCTGAAGCTTCTTTAGCTTCAGACAACTCTTACCTTCCCTCCCTGAACAATTGAGACTACTCCATCATTATTCACTTTGAGAAAAAGAAAACTAAACTCAGGAAAGTTGCAACAATTTAGGGCATTTGTTAAGTCCCCCAGTGTGCATGCCTAGAGCCTTGATTTCACATATATGACTCCTCTTTGTGGAAACATGGTCCCTCTTTCTTTGTACATCTGTGGCACCATTGGTGTAGGAGTCATGGTTAATTAGGACTGGAGAACCTAGAAGTATGTATTCCCTTCTGATCTGTTTTAGGTTCTCATCTGGTTTTTGGCTCTGGGCTTGGGAATTCCCTCTGGTTGTCTGTTTTTTTTTTGTATCTGCTACTGGCCCTTTTAAGATATGACCAACACTGCATTGATCCTATAGGTAGTCTCTTGGGAAAAATCTTGGTTGGTTAATTTAAAGGTTACCTTTTGTCAGCAATGGTTTGGGGGCTCCTCTTTGTCTCTCTGTGTGTTTCTTTGTTGTACAGTCTTGTGATTGGAGTTGGTCTGTCAGAGATAAAGTAAGTTGAAGAAAGGGCCATCTATAAGTCAGTTTCAGATAATGTTTTACTGTAATGATCTGGCTTTGAAATAACTTTCTAGATTATCATAAAATCTTACAGTTGGAGTTGATCTGTCAAATGTAAAGTAGGTGGAAAAAATTATATGTACAAGTCTGTCTGTTTTAAATGTTGTCATCTCTCAGGCCTGGCATTTGTGATCCTTTTTTGTCATTTTCAGCCATTACTGACCTTTTAAAACATGGGCCATACTGCTTTGATCTTGCTAGTTGCCTCTTGAGCAGAGAGATATCTTGACTTAATGGGATACTTATAGGTATAAACCTATCTTAGAGAAAGAGGGTTCATTGCAACACAATCTGGACTTTCATCCTCTACTGTCTTTTCTTGTTTTTTTTTCTCCTGTTACTGGCCCTTTACAATTTGAGCCATGCTTAATTGATCTTACTGGTTGTCTCCTAAGCAGAGAGATCTTGGCTGCATGGGCCACCTATAGGGATAAGCCTGTCTAAGAGAAAGAAGGTTTAATGTAACACAATATGGCCTTTTAATGTTTTTTCTAGAATATTTCATAACCTCAACCTTAAAGTTGGTCTCTCAGGGGTAAAGTATGTGAAAGAGATTCTGTATGTATAGTCATTTATGCAGTTGCATGATAAGGGTTTTGAACTTTGAGGAACAAAGTTGAAGGCACCAAAAGGCACTATCTCTGGTATACAAGGATAGCAGAACATGTGAATAAAGGGTTTAAATAATTTAAATCTTTTAAATGCTGTGCTGGCACTTTCAGCCTGGCCCCAGGCATGTGCAGATCATGACACTGTGGTCAAGAACTCTAGCCCTAAACTTCAGGGAAAAAATCCCAGAAAATATGCCTGGGCTGTAGAAAAATGGCCAAAGAGAACATAACTACTTCCCTGGATTCCATCCCCTTTTGCCCATGGAGGGTGGAGGCTACTGGCCAAAAAAGATGTGGCAGTAGTTTCCAGTACCATTGGTTCATTACCTGTAAATAGAAATAGTCTCCCTTTTTAAGATCTGACAGGAGACCTCATTTGGCCAGAAAATATTCATTATTGGGGCAAAGCCATTCTTGTTATAATAGCATCTAGTTAAACTAAATGCCTGTGAGACTGGCAGAATACATAACTGCACTCAGAAAAGAAAAAGGCAGAAACTAAGGCCCACATATATTCTGTAGGCAGCCTCTGCAAAGGGATCTTCAAGCAAGTCTAAAGAAAAGTATGGAAAGGACCTCCTCCATTGCATATCAATACCAAGTATAAGAAAAAGGACTAAAAGGAGACTCTGGGTAAAATTGACAGTGGGGAACTCACTTAAAGTTGGTGGCATTTGATAATAATAATGTATAAATGTCAGTGTCAAAAATATTCTGTGCTCTAAGCTCTTAAATGCAACTTGGGTCAAAAAAATTAAGGCACAGTTGTTTTGTTTTGTTTGGTTTGGTTTCTGTATATGCTGCTTTGTCCAACAGTCTCCTGGGATAAAATTTGTTGTATAAATCAAATTCACAGATAACATTCATAAAGACTGTTTTAGAATATGAATACGAAAGGGTCCAAAGTAGAAAAGATAAAATAAAGTTATAGGTATGGAAATATATTTAAGTATGGAAAATTAGAAGGTAAAAGAAATGTTTCTGGATGAGAAAGTATTTTGTCTGGTAAAGTAATATTCTTGGCCTAAAATCCCAGATGAAAGTGCACAAAACTAAGAATTTTAAGAAGTTATGAATGTTTAAGTAAGTTGTAGGTTTGCCAAAGGTAAATCTCAAAAAGTTTCTGTTTGATTAAATTGGCTATAATTAGCACAGTCAGTTAAAGTTATTTGAACTTTAATGTACTGATATGAGGCAAAATCTGAAACATTGATCTACTCTTATCTATGTGCAATTTTCTTGTATGTGTTAGGGTTTATTACTTGGGGAAACAAAGTCTTAAGTGAATTATGGTTTTTCCACACACACAAAAATATTTATGTTCTTAAATAATTTCTTTGTAACTGATTAAAAATAAATGTTATTTAGATTATAACTGTTAAGGTGAGATTTCAATAAATCACTGAGTAGATCATAAAGCAAGAGATGGAAACTTTATTTACCAGCTGGCAGTCCAGAAACACCAGCTGGTGGGCCAAGGGACAGGCTGCAAGTCTATATCCTTCTACTCCCTCTTGGGGTTTGAGTACACCTTTTATAGTCCAAAACCATATTAAAGCATAAGTGGTTATTGCTCTGATTCAAAACCATATACAAACTTCATAAGATTTAAAATAATAAGCACAAAAGGGAGTAGGCCAAAACGTTCCTATTTGTGTACAAGTTAAAGAATGGTTACTAACATCTAGACAATCAATCTCTGAAAGGGTACATTGTCCAAGAAAAATGGGAACCAAGAGAGAACACTTTTACATTATATAAGAATTGCCATTTTGTGTTGCCAAACATGCTATGCTAAGCAACTCTTGATGGGCACAGAGGCAGGGCTTTCCATAGAAGAAGCATTTCTTACATAACATGGGGTCTCAGAACAAAATGTCTGTTTGTCCCTTGCTCATATTGTCTGGCCCATACCCTAACAATATTGCCGACACCCAAAATATAAGTGACAAGGTGTATGTATGCATCTGTAAACTATTTGTCTAAGCCTTTTTGAAGTATTATGTAAATATTTATAAAATAAAACTTCATGTAGGATTGCTGTAAAGATAAGCGATGTTTTGTATACATTGTATCTGACATAGCCCACTCCATCATTTGAAGACCTGTTTTATATCTGGTTTGACTAAGTCAATTTCTGATGATTAACACTGTTTGCTAAATGTATAAGAGATTTAAGGCTATCATTTGATTTTCGTTAATTCATGCAGACTTGTGATTATTGTTACCATAACTCTGGATTCTAAATTGTGCTTTAAAAGTTAAACTTAGCTAAGTGTAAAGCTTAGAAAAGTATTTGCCAAGTTGTTTTCTTCCAAATTAAATTATGTGTAGCACAGCTGGGGTTGTGGCTCAGTGGTAGAATGCTGGCCTAACACATGCAAGGCACTGGGTTCCATCTTCCACACCACATATAAATAAATAAAATAAAGGTACTGTATCCACCTACAACTAAAAAATGAAAAAAAAATTAAAAAATGGGCAGCAAAATTCTTGAATTTATATAAAAATAAGAATTTGTTTGGCATTTATTTATGTCATTTGATGTTTTACAACTGGATAAAATAACCTATTGTCAATCAATTATATATACAATTTTTTGTTCCTCTTCACACTGGAATTGGAAGTAGTTTTGGAAGATAATAAAGACAGCCTAGTTTGTTTAAAGGTGACATTGAAAAAACATGGAAACATTCTACAACTTTTTCCACACAAAAAAAGTTAAAAGCTCTCTTAGCCTATCTTTGATTCATGTTTTAAATGTAATGTTGTATTGTGTTAGTTGTGAAGAACCCTTTCTTACCTGAGATAAGACTCTTTTCCCCACCTCACTCCATGTGAGAATGGCTCCAAAATAGGATACACCTCAGTTCATTTATAGTTGTATTTAATTTTTTAGGTGAAAAAAAAAAATATATATATATATATATATATAATAACATTGTATATAAGTGCTTTATTTTATTTTTTAAAATACATGACAGTGAAATGTATTACAATTCTTATTACACATATAGAGTATAATTTTTTTATATCTTTGTTTATAGAGTATGTTCCCATCAATTCATGCCTTTATACATGTACTTTTTTTTTTTGCATTACAATTCTTATTACACATATATACCACAATTTTTCATATCTCTGTTTATATATAAAGTATGTTGACACTAAATTGAGTCTTCATACATGTACTTTGGATAATAATGTCCATCTCATTCCTCTGCTCTTGCTAATCACCTGTCCCCTCCTTTTCCCTCCCATCCTTCTTCCCTATCTAGAATTCAAAGCTAATGATCATTTATTGGTCTCAGGTTTAGGTTACTCTGATGTTTCTTCAAAATTTATGTTTGTTTGTTGCAAGGAATGCTATAGTGGTAATGCTGTATATTTTGTATTTCATCTCATTGGGGCACACAATTTTTCTCATTATTGATGATGTTTCCATTTGTCACTTGGTAAATGTGATATTTGCTATTTTTTCACTATAAAATTAATTAACAAGTACTTTGTGTTCAATGATTAATAAATAACTAAATAAATAAATATCAGGTAAAAAATAAAGTTGTATTTAAAAGATTGATTCTGTTGTTAAGATGACTGTGATCTCAGAAAGGAAATATAATGTATAACTAAGTAAATGTTCAAGATTGTAAAAATCATTTTTCTTGGATCATAGCTATTTCCCAAAGTGAATATGTTTTTGCTCTCTTGATTTTATTTTGTATTTTCCTTATAAACTTTATAATTCTTGCCTGTTAGTGTCTCGCAGATGTATTGCTTCAAAGCAAATAAACAAACATCAAATTTTGCTTTAAAAGTTAAATTTAGTTAAGTGTAAAGCTTAGAAGAATACTTTGTCAAGTACTTTGGTTCAGATAATAATCCATAAGCTACAGGGCATATAGTATATAATCTTGAATTCCAGTAGTAATACTGATCCCAATTAAATAAAATTATAGATATTCAAATTATAAAATGTTACTCCTTCTTTAAGACTAGCAAATCTTACTTGTTGCTTGTTTAAAAAAAAAAAAAAAACTTGGAGACCAAAGTGAAGGAAGTAAAAGGGTTAAGATAAAAAAGATTTTTGTCCTTACACTCTAAGGTCAGCTAGAACCTGGAGAAGAATGGGATGCCTCTCTGGGTCCTGTAACTCTGGTGAGAAGACTCTAGAGAACAAAAATACCACCAATGAACATTCTATAAAGTGCAGGGTCATTGGAGATGGAAATGTCCCTGATGCTTCCAAGAGAAGCCATGTATAGTCAGACCCCAGACCTCACCCATCATGGCAGGTCACACCATTGGTAGAGGGTATCTAAAGGAGGGCAGAGTCTTTGCACATGTCTCCAAGAGTGATCTCTGAGGAATATCAACTGATACTTCAGTGTAGATAGGAATAAGGTCAATTTTGACAAACTTGGTCTTAAACACCATAAAGGAGAGTATAGACTAATTACAGTCCTACATGGACATTAAAAAAGGGAAAACTAATGATAGATTTTAAAAATATAAATTAAGACCCTATCAAAAGTAAGTAAAGACCCTACCCGACTTGTGTCGACCCTACCAAAAATAAGTAGAGCTGGAGGCAATAAATGAAGAGTTCCTTTGTAGGAATGATCACAAATTACTCTAGAGTCCCAAGTTTGTCCTGAGTCAATTTGAGCCTGATCTCACAGACCAATACATCTTTCTAATATCCTATATTGAGAAACTCTTTTTCTCTTTTTCATTTTTAAGATTGAGTTACTGTCCTCATGGTTTTCTGAGACTGGATGAAACACTAATTGTTTTTGTGCTAATTGTTTGCAAAAACTTTATGCTTTTCTGTCTTGGTTTTGATTAAGCATGATTCCTGTTCTATGTTTGCCTTGTCCAGTCACCTGCTGACAGCCACTGTGCATCCCTGGACTGCTCTGATGCTGAATGCTCTCAACTTTCCAAGCATCACCTGATAGAGAACAAGGATTTTGGATTACTTTCCCCAACATCACTTACCTTCAGTAGGAAGAAATTTGAAGATGTCATTGCTCATTTTCCCATAGAAATTGAATGTACACATTGAGAGTGGGAATTGTAACAGTGGTCCACTTTATGCTTTGAATATCACCCTTGCTTTTCGGCCACAGCAACTCATTTTTAAAATGGACATGTTTCTTTCTCATCCTCTCTCCCTGCTCCTCCATAATCTCTTCCCCATCCTAATCTCAGGTGAATAGGATTACCTTTCTTTCCCAGGATAGGCAGTGTTATCTCTCTTTGAGTATACACCCACCATAAAAACAAAGTAATACAGACAATGGGGATGGTACCAGAAGATCTCAGAAATGACTATCTCCCAAATTAACAAGTGAATTACAACTCCAATTTAGAATGTATGGAATGTAGTCTTTGAGTCCCCTCTTTAAATGCTGCCTATTTCTGCTGAGGGCAGAATCACACACAGCTTTTGGAACCAAAGTCCCTGTATTTCTCCTTTGCTTTCAAAGCAATACATTTTCTTTTTCCTTTTTCAAAAGAAAGAAAGAAAGAAAGAAAGAAAGAAAGAAAGAAAGAAAGAAAGAACGAACTATGGATAAAATTTGGAAGCAGAGCTCAATGACTTTTAGTTAAATTAATTTTGAAATTACAAAATAAGGTCTGTGAAGACCATGTATTTTGTTTATTCAGAGACATATTTTCAAGATGTGGGTTTGAATTTTACACCACTACTCCTGAGAAAGAAGCCTAGAGAATAAGAAGAAAGAAGATGTATTTGGTTTTCAGGTGTGTGGCCCAAGTCTGGGGATTCACTGGATTTTCCTTCTAAAGTACTTTATACTTATAACTTTCAGACATTACCTCTCTATCTTTCACATATGTGTTTACATATTTTAACAATTTCCTTTACTTCTCACAATAGTCAATTTTAACTCTTTAAATATATACGCACATACATATCCCCTACATTGGAAAACTTCCTTCAATTATTACACTTTTGTCAAATTCATGCCATGAATTCATGACCTGCCTGATTGAATAAGATATTGTTTTGACAAATAAACATTAGAAATTCTTGATATCATAGATTTCCACTGGGGACACTTTTGGGACATTATATATGTTATGCTCGAATTCGGGACCCCCAAAAGACCACCAGAGACCAAGATCGATGGAAACAGCAAAGAGGTGTTCATTGTGAGCTAGCTCAGTCCTCCGTGTGCACACAGCAACAGGTGACACTGAGAGGCCTCAAGCCCAGGGTTTGCAGTAGTTTTATACATTCTTTGGAGAAGGCAAGGACCCCCACATACATCATAGCATCTCTTAGCAAATCATCACACACAGCAGGGAAATCAAATAACGACTCTAAAACATGATTAGCACATTCACTCGTGGGAACAAGTTGGGAAGGGGTGATTGGTTACTACAAGAGGGGGATTCATTTGAACTGATTGGTTTAAGCCAAGAGGGGTGTTAGTGCTGCATTACATGGTTTCTCAATATGTTATCAACCACCATAAACTACTGGGAGGGTCATCTGGCATCCCAGGTATTTCCCTGTCTCATGCTGATTGGTGGCTGCTAGGGGGTTGCTATGGGTCCCCACCTAGCCTGACTGAGTCAGGGACACCTGGTGCAGCAGATCTCTCCTGTTATTTGTGGATAAACAATTAGCAGGGTGGAAATGTGCCTAAGAGTGCTCTGTGGGTCTTTCCAAGGACAAAGGTCATGTCCCTTCCTTGGACAGGCTTTGCTCTGAGGTAGAGGCTGGTTTTTCATTCCCTCCTTTGCTGGAAACTTGGGAACCAATCATGGTTCCCTCAGTTGGGGGCCTATTTGGTCAGGCTCTACATCTTGGTAAACAGTAATCCTCAGGGGACAGTCTTTAACTTCCCAGACTCACTCAAAATTGGCTTCTTAGATCCAACCTGACTTGATTTACCTATCTACACTGTCTATCTATTTCTGGCTTCATTCCCCCCTAATTTTAGGAACTCTTTATTGCTGTAAGGAGAAGGGGCAACGGCTCATTCTGGCTGCTTCAGAGCTGAAAAGGGGTATCGAACATGAGGGGGCTCGACGACATGGGAGACGACGTGGGGGATGATGTGGGGGACGTGAGTTCCCTTTTTAGAAGTCAGTTTTATTTGAAGTCTGGGTGGGGAAAAACAGGTTGTCATCTGGGGATGGGTGCTTCTATGAGAGAAACAAAAACCATGAGTACTGAATAAATGTTGCAGCAGCTGGAACATGTGACTGTACAGAAGTTCCCTCACTAGGCTTTAACATTTCCAGTTATCAGGACTGTAAACATAACATTTAACTCTTAGGGTTACAGATGTCCTTCCCCTTAAGATACAGTTTAATAATTTAATGTCATCTGATCTTGCAAAATCTTTTTACTAGTATAACCTCTATGTCTAATAGAGAAACCTTTATTTCTGTTACTTAGGGCTGGATAACCATACTAGCAAACACCAAGCCTACCTGTGTAGGTTAGAAATAGCTGTAGGCTTTAAACTAAAAACTACTCTGGCAGTTCCTTTTGATAGTTATCAGGCATCCCTGCCTAAGAATCTCTTTTGTAGCCTCCAGTTTACTTATTCTTGGAAGTTACATTTAAGTATTATTATTATTTAAAATGCCCAGGAATAGCTGTGTTTTTATTTAATTGTCTTTGCTAAGTGTTTAAGATGAAGTAGTCAAACTGACTTTTGTTTCTATCTATTGTTAACAGCTGAGTTTCCATGGGAGTCCTGTGGGAACTTTACAACAGCTTCTCTGTTCTGCTAGTGCCATTTGCACTAGGATGGGTCCAGGCCTTGCTTGACCATGTGGCTTCCCTTGGAAGCATCAGGGATGTCTCCCTTCTCTGATGTCCCTCCTCTTCATAGCAAATGCACTGATTGGGTTTCTGTTCTTCAGTGGTCTCATTAATCTCCCTGATCGGGAGATTATGTGGCCCAGAGTTGTAAATCTCTTTAGAGATGTCCCCTGTTCCCTGGATTCAGACTGACTCAGAGGGCAAGAGCCAAACATTGGTTTTCTTAGCCCTTTTAATTTAATTTTAATTTTAAAACTTAATCTTAAACATCCAGCAAATAAATTTCAACAGCCTCATATTAAGAGTACTCATCTTCAATGCCTATCTCTCTATCCTGTAGGTGATAACTCATTATCTTAAATCAACCCAGGTTGTGTGTTCTTAAGTCAGTACCTCTGCAAAACATTAACAGGCAATATTTAGACCATTTATAAGAAAGCTACAAAATAAAATTAACAAGAGTAAAAACATATTTAGTTCATGTAATAGCTACCTTGAATTTTGGCAGAGTTATACATTATAATCCCCTGTTTGAGATCCTAGTAATCTTGACAAAAACCAACTTTTGGACACAACTTTAAATGTACTGAAATCTGGCCTACTTCTTTCATAGTCATTTTTACATGTTGTGAGATGGGACACAGAGCCTTATCTCAGGTAAGGCGGGGCTCTTCATAAATCTTAAGTACTGTAGTTCTGAAGCTGATCTTTGCTTTTTAAACATCATTTTATAAAGCCTACATAAATTGTTGTTCAAGTTTCACATGAATATTAGCTAACACAATATAATATCACATCTAAAACATGAATTAAAGAAAGGCTGAAAGCTTTTAACATTTTGTAGAAAAGTAGCAAAGTAATTTTGTGTTTTACAATATCAACCTTCACACAGATTAGGCTCTCATTAACTTAAAAATACATTTAAATTGTATCTCAGTGTAAAAAGTAACATAGAACTTTACATATCTTATTGATAACAAGTCCAGTTATAGAACACAAATGATATAAATAAATCTCCAACATGTTTTTCTTTTAAGCCTAAAATTACCACAAAACTTTAGAACACCAGCTTGATATAATGTTCTTTCAAAGCTTCTACCTTACAGACTTGTATACTTGGAAGATATGAACACATTAATAGTACCACAATTACATTGATGTTTTTATATTAACCAAATTTAGTTCTTAAAGAAATAACATATTACAATATTGCAAAATAACAGTTGTTGTTTAACCATAGTTGTATAATTTTTAATTTCTTTAAGATTACTTGCTCAAAAAACTTACATATATAATCAACTTACACAGACCTTATTTATCACTTACTTAAACCCTCTTATTTACTTAATCACATAGACTCTCTTATCCAGAAACACATTTTTTCCCTCTGTTAAATCCATACCTAGAACCTTTTAATTTCTCTTTTCCATTTGTTAACCTCCTTTTCTGTTCACATTTTGAAACAATCCTTGTAAATTTCTGAATTTAGGCAGATTATTTCATAGACATCAGCATTTTATTAGGTTTTTATCACCTAGGAAACTTATAAGCTTAATTTTAAGACATCTTTACTTTCATCTGTTTACCCAATTTAAATTGAACCATTTAAATCACATGAATCAAAGATATTTGGATCCTTTTTTTTTAAATTTGTGAGGCTCCTCATATATCTGCCAATTGTCATATAATTGCATGATATATGGACATACACACAGAGAGACATACAACACATAACACAAGTGGGCACACATAACACAATAGTAAAGGCCTTGTAGCTTTTCTCTGGTGAAATCTCCATTGCAATGTTTAAAAAAACTCCACAGTTGATCAAAAATAGAACTGATCAGGAAAACATTAACCTAGGTCTGTAGGATCAAAATCATGAGCTCAAAAAATATAGAATCTAAGAAAAAGCAAGAGTCCTAGAAAAAATGACTGGCCAGTAATTAGTAAATACCATACAATTTACTTTTTTTTTGGTTTAGTCTAGCTTGAGTTCAGGTAGAAAGACACTTTTACTCTCTTTTTTTCCCTTGGGCCTCAGCTCAGTCTCCTACTGAGCTTGCAGGCTTCTTCTATTTGCCTTTCAACTTAAGTCCTGGCTGAGGTCTGGAAGGAGCAGGAAAAAAAAAACTGGATTTCTGAGCAGAAGCCTCATGCTTAAGGCATTTTAACCTTAAGTCATAATTTTCAGGTTTGGATGTTGAAAATTATGATACAAGTTTAAAATAGAATTCACAAAATTTCATACCTTTATATCTTCCTACACTAGAAAAACTTGCTCACACAAAACTGAAAATAGGATCTTACTTGATAATATAAAAGCTATCATCAGAAGAAATTCCTTTAGGATCATTAAGCTACTTTCTTTGTTCTGAAGTTCCTAATGTAGTATTAAGTTACATTAAATCACCTGAAAAAAAATTCCAAAAGAGAACCCACATACTACCATGTATATCCAAAATTAAGCTTTAAAAATTCCCAAGACTGTTGCTATTCAATGTCATTTCAATAAGCCAGACCAACGTCCCAATCCAACACTTTCCTTTCCTAAATCCTACACAATGAGGGGGACAGATACCATATCATAATTTACTATCCTTACCCAAATTAATGCTCTGGTACACCTAGTGAAATCTTCCCAGCCTACCCAGTTAAAAAATTGATGCAAAAATAAAACTAAATGATTGGGAGTTACTTGCCAATTTGGAAGTAGAGTTATTTAATTTCCATCTTAAGTATTTAAGTTCTCTGGCATGAATTATCTGAAATCATAAACTAAACACTAACCTAAACCCAACTTTTAACTGCAAGATTGTGCAATGCTTCAAAAACCCATTCAGACATCAGATTGTTACAATAAAAAAATCATCTTTTAGACACACATTCAGCCAAGATCATCCCCAAGAAACAATCTATAATAACCATTAAAACAGACCAGATAAGAGAAAAATCTCCTCAGGTTTCTAACTCCCATTATGACTCCTACATCAGTGGCACCATAGATTTCCCCATGAGTGGACCAGATGTTCTCACATAGGGGCAACCAGAAGTGTAAAATCAAGGATCTCAGTGTGGCAACTTTACTGCATTCAGTGTCCCCTATGGAGCAATCCTTACAGTGCAGGGAAGAAATGAGGGAGGTTTCCCAAAGAAAAAGGGGCTTCAGCAGCTGCTGGGAGTCCCTCAGTCCCTCCTTTTACTTACAGGATTACCTCCTTTGATTTGGTCTGATCCCAGTCATGCTGGCATATCTCCTAACTTTCCGGTAGTCAGCTCTCAAAAAGTTAATCCTCTGCTTACAGTTGTGCTAGGCTTCCTCAAGAAAGAGAGTGGAGGCTCCTCTAAAGTCCCCTCTGGGGTGCCAAAATGTGTGACTGAAAATTTCGGTTCCTGTCCTCAAAGCCAATTAATGCCAATTTAATAATGAGGACAGGGTTTTGAGAAAAAGAAAAAGCGAGGTATCAAAGTTCTTAGGTCCCCAGCAGGCATTTCCCTCTGCAGTGGGTGCACTCAAACCAACTACGGGAAGAAAAGAAAACATTGCTGCCCTAATCCCATTTAACAAAGGGGAGTAAAGTTTATCAAAGTTTTTTTTTTTTAAAAACACAGCTAAGAGGGGTATGAAAGTTAAGAACAGAAAAGCTGGCAGTTCTGTTGACTTTTGGTCCCTTACAGGAGAAGCATACTAGGGACATTCTTAGGCTAAAATTTAGCTAAAGTTACCTCCACACAACTAAGGCAGATTGGAACTTGGGACTCTGCATCTGTCCAAAGTAAAACAATGCCATCACACTTAACAGAGACACAGACAAAAAGACACACAAAGACACACAAAGACACAGATTCCCTTTTCAGATTGTCAAAAAAAACCGAAAGAGGGTGCTGGTCTCAAGCCAACTGGGGCCTTCTTTAAGGTCAGTTTTCCTCAGAGAAGAGGATCTAGCTCAGAAAGAAGGACATTTGTATTTAACCCTGTATATAAGGTCAAATCAATGTGTGGATTTTACACATCTATAGATTATTCCTGGATGGAAATAATGTAATGATAATCAATGTAAAATTTCACTTAAATTTTCTGCTCTCTTTTCTTGAGAGAAGAGAGTTTTTACTGGAAATCAAACCTCTAAATAAGCAATGCACAATTAAAATAATATTTGAGGCACAAGAGTAATTTAGATTTTTCTAGTATTCATGTTAAAAATTAAAAGAGGTGAAATTGGTTGCAATGATAATAAGCCAATATATTAAAAATATTATCATTATACATATATTTATGTATTTCAATAGTAATATATCTTACTAATGAAATACATATATTTATATTTTATATATATATATATATATATATATATATATATATATATATATATATATACACACATCCCCAAACTCACTGTATTTAAAGCTTCCAGTATATCTTAGTTCACAACAGCCACATTCCAGATTTGAGAGCTATGGTTCCTCTTACCTCAGGCAGGTACAGTCCTGATTTCTTCATTTTTATGCTAGAGGTAAGGGATAAAGTTTCTTATAAATATTTCTCCTTAGGCCCAAAGACTAGAAGAGACACAGCCATGAGTGAGAGCAGGAACCTTCAACCAGGAAGTATCCAAAAGTAGATCAGTCTTCCCGATTGATGTTGGTAACAGTTCCACTTCCATTGCACATGTAATTCAGGAGAAAAAAAGAAGATGAGATTTCAGATGGGGGATATATAACTTCAGATCTGTCCAGAATCCCTGACTCAATTGTTTAAATACATGAAATGCAAACATCTTATTTGGCAATTTGTCCTTAGAGCTAACAGTCAGGTTATAATATCTATTTCCTCCCATGGTCAAAGTCTCACACCTAATAAGCAGCTGGACACAGGATGAACTTGATCTCATCCCAAAGCCAAAACATCCCCACCAGAATAAAAGACAAATGCAACATTTCTTATTCTCTTCTGACTTGATATGGATAATTATTGAAAAACCAGGAATTCTGATGTATGTATATAGAATATAGTACTATATATTATATATTTTAACAGAAACAGAATCTTTTCATATATCTGAATTACCTTTAGATTCTTATTCCAGGATACAGAAAATCTTAATTCAGTTTACATCAAGGGCAAACACCAGCTAGAATTCATCTCAAACCCCCTTTACAAATTAAAGGATAGACTGATATTTAAAATGTGGTCGGTTTAAAAAAAACAAATAAATGGGCCAATAAATAAATGTGCCAAGCACCTGAACAGACATTTCTCAGAAGTGGATATAAAATCAATCAACAAATATATAAAAAATGCTCATCATCTCTAGCAATCAGAGAAATGCAAATCAAAACTACTCTAATATATCATCTCACTTCAGTCAGGATGGCAGCTATTATGAAGAGAAACAACATAATATAATGGTGAGGGTATGGGGAAAAAGGTATACTCATATATTGCTGGTGGTACTGCAAATTGGTGCATCCAATTTGGAAAGCAGTATGGAGATTTCTTGGAAATCTGAATAGCATTTGACCCAGCTATTCCTCTTCTCGGACTATACCCAAAGGACTTAAAAACAGTATACTACAGGGACACAGCCACATCAATTTATAGCAGCACAATTCACAATAGCTAAACTGTGGAGCCAACCTAAATGTCCTTTAGTGGATGAATGGATAAAAAAATGGGCATTTATACACAATGGAATATTACTCATCATTAAAAAAGAACAAAATCATGGCATTTGCAGTAAATGGATGGCATTGGAGAAGATAATGCTAAGTGAAGTCAGCCAATCCCCAAAAAACAAATGCGGAATGTTTTCTCTGATACAAGAGGAGTGACTCATAGTGGGGTAGGGAGGAAGAGCATGGGAAGATCAGATTAATTCTAGATAGGAAAGAAGGGTGAGAGGAAAAGGGAGGAAGGGAATTAGCAAGGATTGTTGAATGTGATGGTCATCATTACACAAAATACCTGTATGAAGATTTGAATTGAGTGTCAACACACCTTATGTACAAACAGAGATATGAAAAATTGTGGTATAAAGGTGTGTATTAAGAATTGTAATACAGCTGCTCCAAGATGAACCTGAATATCTCCTTTCCAGCCACTGGCTGTCAGAAACTCATTGAAGTGGATGATGAATACAAATTTCATACTTTTTATGAGAAGCATATGGCCACAGAAGTTGCTGTGGATGCTCTAGGTGAAGAAAAGAAGGGTCATGTGGTCTGAATCAGTGGCGGGAACAAGAAACAACATTTCCCCATGAAGCAGGGTATCTTGACCCATGGCCGTGTTTGCTTACTACTGAGTAAGGGGCACTCCTGTTATAGACCCAGGCGAACTGGAGAGAGAAAGTGTAAATCTGTTTAAGGTTGCATTGTGGATGCCAATCTGAGCATTCTCAACTTGGTTATTGTAAAAAAAGGGGAGAAGGATAATCCTGGACTTACTGATACTACTGTACATCGTAGACAGGGACCCAAAAGAGCTAGTAGAATCCGCAAACTTTTCAATCTCTCTAAGGAAGATGATGTTCACCAATATGTTGTCAGAAAACCCTTAAACAAGGAAGGTAAAAAACCCAGGACCAAAGCACGAAAGATTTAACGTCTTTTTACTCAACACAAGCGCTGGTGTATTGCTCTGCAGAAACAGCATACTAAGAAGAATAAGGAAGAGACTGCAGAATATGCCAAACTTTGGGCCAAGAGAATGAAAGAAACCAAAGAATAACGCCAGGAAAGGATTGCCAAGAGACACAGGCTGTCTTCTATGAGAGCTTCTACTTCTAAGTCTGAGTCCAGTCAAAAATAAGAATTTTTATCAGTAACAAATAAGATCAGACCCTCAAAAAAAAAAGAATTGTAATACAAGAAAAAGTACATATATAATGGCAGAAATTTACATGGATATACTTTATATACAGAGATATAAAAAATTGTGCTCTATATGTGTAATAAGGATTGTAATACATTCCACTGTTGTCATGTATTTAAAAAATAATAAAATAAGTTAAAAAATAAAATAAAATGTGGTCAGTTTAATCAGAGTTTGTCAATTATAAGACATGTTGCTCTAGAAAGAGGTAAAAGATCACCTAGTCTTATGTTTTCAAAACACAAATGTACATGGGCTATAGAAGCATGCAGAAAAAATTTCTTTATTAGGAGTTTAGAGTAAAAGAAGGTCAAAGAGGGACTTATGCTTATTGACAATACCATGAATTATCACAGAATTGGAATCTGGATCTCAAACAAGAAAGATTCAAAATTTTGTATTTGGGCATGTGCATGACATGAATGCCCATGATGACAAGGTTATAAGGTTCTGAGTGTCAGATAATTGTTCAACAGTCTCTACAAGTAACTTCAAGGTGTTTTGTCAGCTGTATGGTCATAGTACCTACTGGTATCAATGGTCTCCATGAAGCTACTATACAACTGAGTAATCTAAAAACATCCCTTCAGTAGAAATGAGATAACACAGGATACTAGGTATGAAAAAGTTTCTCAGCAGCATGCACAGAAATGAGAATTGCTTGTGGACATACCTGTATAAAATTGCTTCTAAGCTACCTGAAGTCTTGGTTGATCCTGGTATAAGGGATGTCAGTCAGGAGAAAATATTATTCCACCACATTGTGAGGACAGTACCATGAGGACAAAATATCCAAGGTGAATTCTTTGACTTAAGAGACACAAAAGATTTCACTTCTTTTTTCTGGTACTGGGAATTGAACACAGGGGCACTCAAACACTGAGCCACATTCCCAGCCCTATTTTGTATTTTAGAGACAGGGTCCCACTGAGTTGCTTACTGCCTCACTTTTGCTGAGTCTGGCTTTGAATTTGTGATCCTCCTGTCTCAGCCTCCTGAGATGTAGCAGTTACAGTCATGCACCATAGTGCCCAGATTTTACTTTTTTATGTTAAGGGAAATCTTCAAAAACAACTATGTCAACTCCGCTTCATCATAGGAGCAAATGCTTGGAGGCTACAGGGTGAAAAAAAGGCACAACACAGGATCCAGAATATGAGTGTGACCCACATGTCCAAGAGATTAGAAATTTTTAAAATGCCAATACCAAGAAATTTTGGCTGCAAAAAGAAACTACAGTCAGAGATTCCTGGTGAAAATATAACTTATTCTTATGTGATGTAATCTGATTGTAGTTGTTAAAATGGTAATTGTGCATATTCTTTCTTTCTGAATTTTTTTCCTGGGTGCCTGTCTTTAGAAGGTGACTAATTTATGTTACTAGTTAAATTGTGTTTCATAAACATATTTTGATGTTCTAAATACTCAGTGCCTCAGACTCTAGCTCTATTTGAATTTATGGTTCCTAAAGACATGATTAAGTTTGATCCAGTAAATTGGAATGAAGTCTAATCAATAACCTTTTTCTCCATATAAGAAGTGGTATTAAGGACATACAGAAGCATTGGAAAATGGCAACTATGCATATAACAATATTCCTAGGTCACAAGCATTTCAATGGGATACAATTCCCACCAGAAGTGAGGATTATGGGTTAAAAAGCACAGATCCCTATTTATTCCCTATTTATTTCTAAAAAAGCTTAGAATACCTCCCTCCAGTGACTAATAGGCAGCCTGAATTCTAAAAAAAAGAAAACCAACCCCCCCAAAAACAAAACAAAACAAAACAAAACAAAAAAACCTTGCATCAGATAATTATGACAAATATAAGACCTGCAGCCTAAGCACAGCTATTAGGACAGTTATTATCAAAAAGTGAAAAATAATTAGTACTCCAATCATATAGATATGGAAGAAAGGAACACTTTCATACTATACTAGAATATAAATTTAGTACACCCACTCTTTAAAATAGCATGAAATCTCTTTAAAAACGAATTGTAAAACTACCATATGACACAGTAATAACAATGGTGGGTACATGTTCAAATAAGTTGGAATCAGTATGTAACTAAATTGTGCATTGTCATCTTGATTATCAGTATTCATAGTAGGTAAGATAAACAATTATAGCACCTTTTGGAAGAAGAATACAGCAGGAGATTCATCACAACTAGAGGGCACTCATCCACTTCCCTAACATACTACACCCTAATTTAAGGATAGGTTTTCTTGAGATATTGGGATCCAGCACATGCAGGAGGACATTTGCATTTACTATTGCATATAAGTTTATTGAAGTTTATGAAATATATATGTCTGTATATTATACATGAATGGGGATAATAAAATGACACTTACTGTAAAGTTGTCAGCTCTCTGTCTTGTAAGGAGATTGATTGTGTTTGTACTGTGAAAAAAAAAAAAAGAACAGAAAAGAAAACTTAAAGCAGCAGTCTCCAGTGAATGTACTACTTGAAACATGAGAGTAATTTAAAATATTCTAGAATTTAAATTAAAAAATAAAAACACAGTTGAAAGAGATTTTAATGGCACAGCACAATATATCCAAAATATTATCATTAATTGGCAAATAGTGCATTACTAATGAGGTGTAGATATTTTTCAGCAACACAAAAAAACTGAGTCTCTCTTTCAATTCTCCACCATCTCTCAATTCACAGCATCCACATTCCAGATTTGAGAGCTTTAGCTCTACTAACCTTGGGAAGATGAACTTTCAAATCCCCATTTTTATGGTAGAGAACAAAGAGTATGTTACCAATATTTCCCCCCTCAAACACTAGAGATATTGCCTTGAATGAGATCAGAGAACTCCAACCAGAAAGTATTCAGAAGTAGACCAGTCTTTTCTACCTAATGCTGGCCACAGCATTATTTCAATTCCAGGTTTCAGACAGGAAGCAAAAGAAGATTAAGTCCCAAGATATAGGGTACCATGTTTTCAGATCTAGCCACAGATTTGATTTTATTGTTTAAATTAATTAAAGGCAAACTTCTTAATTTGTAATTTGACTTTAGACCTAATGACATGGCCATGATATTTTTTCTTCTGTGACCAAAGCCTCATGTTTAATAAGGAGCTGAGCTGGGAATTATGTCCAATTGTTTCTCACTGGAAAGACCAACAATTCTACCAGACCACATGACTCAAGCAATTTTTCTTATTATTTTAAGACTTGGTTAGTGACACTTACTTAAAATAGAGCAGTTTGTGTGTGTATATATATGTGTATATATATATATATATATATATATATATATATATATATATATATTATAACACAAAGAAAACATTCTTATATATCTTAGGGGTAATGTGGCTCCCACTTCATGACCCAGGGATGTCCTTATACAGTTTATAACAAGGACCAAAATACCACTCAGAAGTAAATTTAAGCCTTCATTACAAATCATATTGATAGGTTGAGAACATCAGGTTTCTACATAATTTTTTAAAGCAGGTGAACAAGGGTTATGGAGGCATGGAACAGAGCATTTCTCTATTGGGGACATAGAGTAAGCAGAGAGAAATGAGAAGCATATAATCAGTTGCATCACCTTAAATCACCAAAGAATTGGAATCTGGAATTCCAATGTGGCTGACATGTGTGACTGTCGTAAAAATGTTATTACAAGATTTTTAAATAAAATTAATGTGAATGACAGATAATAATTAAACAATTAATATCTATACTGTGTCTTTCAGGTGTTTTATCAGATATAGAGCCACATCACATGCTTCTATTAATAGTAACCATGAAATATATTATCCAATTTTGTCCTCTAAAATCATCCCCTTTGTAGATGAGAAAACACAGGTTCTGGATGTCAAATGGCCACTCAACATCATACTGAAAATTAACAAAAAAAATCTAAATTTTCATATAAACTCCTGAAGTCAAGTTTGCTTTTGATATAGGAAATGAAAATCTGACATAATATTATTTCCCATCATTATTAAGAAAATGCCCAGAGAAGACATCACAGAAAGACCCTGTGATTCAAGTAACACAACTGTTTTTCCATCCTTTTTGTTAAAGGAAGCATTCTACAATAGCTGTGTCAACCCAGATTCCTCAGAGGGGTAAATACTTAGAGAATACAGTGTGTGAAAAGCACATCACAGACCTAGAACCTGAGTATAACTTAGGGAAGACAAAAATCTAAATGGCTGAAAAGAAAATTGATGTATCTATTTTAGAAAGTAAGTGTCATTATGTTGCTATCTCTGCAACTTATTACTCAGTGTAATAAAATTCCATCATAGATAAAATTAAACTGCACTGATGAATGAATAACATTATATTCTAGGATTTTAGACAGCTACTCAGCTACTTCTCTTACAGAACAACAACAAAAAAGCAAATCAGCTTGGTGTGTTGAGCTTCATGCTATTTTCTATAATGTTTCAGTGTCTACTAAAAACTGTGAAATATCTTATGGCCCAATTTCATGCTGAGACAAGAGGGCAATTACAATTTGAACTGTGAGAAGTGAGAACAAATGGACTTGCAATATAAAAATCTCTATGGGAAATTGAGGGATATATTAATGTTCATCAGAACTCTTTTCAAGGATCATAAGGTGACTTAAATCAACAATCAGGTATCCCTATTGTATTTGCTTAAGAGTCCATCTGCTTCTATGAAAGAGTGAATGTGGGCATACTACAGAAATGCAACAATGGAAAGAATCTAGAGAAATTTCTCTTGCCAGTTGTTGATGGTAGCACAAAACTGCAATCCTAATGCCTCAGGATCATGGGTCAGTAGAATCATATGCCAACACCAGCAATTTAGAAAGAGCCTTAATAAATTTGTGAGTCCCTGACTCAAAATTAATTTTTATGAAAATTTTGGAAACTCTTCCTAGGATCAAGTAACAAATATGTATATATATATATATTTGATTTGTTCATATATATACATATACATATTAAAGAGAGAATTTTGAAAACAGTTACTGGAAAGTGACATAAAAGGGAGTTTTCATAAAATTATCAGAAGGTATCTCAAAAGAATTTTTCAGTAAAAAAGGCTATGAGATAATATATTCAGAAATCCACCATGAATACACAAACAGATCATGGTAAACAACACAGCTTTGAAGGCATTTTTTCAAAGTACGTTGGAGAAAAGAGGAGGCTAAAGTAAAACCTGTATTTCCCAGAGAGTGTTTGGAGTTAGCTTTGGTCAAATGACTATCAGAACATATAAAACATACAATTTAAAAGAAATAAGTACAGTTAAATAAGTTCCTTGATCTAACAGTCAAAGTAGGACAGGAGCTGTAGATTTCTGATAGAGTACTTACCTAGAATAGGAAGGCTGATTTCAATCCCCAGTACCACACACACAAAAATAAGTTATAAAACAATTAAAAGAATTACAGTAGATGGGGTAGAGAGAGAAGATGGGAGGGGAGGGGAGGGGAGGGGAGGGGAGGGAGGATAGTAGAGGATAGGAAAGGCAGCAGAATACAACAGACACTAGTATGGCAGTATGTAAAAAAGTGGATGTGGAACCGATGTGAATCTGCAATATGTATATGGGGCAAAAATGGGAGTTCATAATCTGCTTGAATCAAATGTATGAAATATGATATGTCAAGAACTTTGTAATGTTTTGAACAACTAACAATAATTTTAAAAAAGGAGGCCAATGGATACCTAAGTTGGTATAAGCAGAAAATAGTTGAAGAACATTGATGAACTTTAAAAAAAAAGGAACTGAGAAAATAATTGAATGGATTAAAGTGCAATTAAGCAGTGGAAAACATAACTTTGAATAGTGGCCTTCATAACCTTCATGTAGAGATAAACAGAAAAATACATTTGGAGTTCTTTATAGAATTGTGGTTAGATCAATAAGACATTCTAAGTTGTTTTGTTGGTTTGTTTTCTTTCCTCCTCCTCCTCCTCCTCCTCCTCCTCCTCCTCCTCCTCCTCCTTCTTCTTCTTCTTCTTCTTCTTCTTCTTCTTCTTCTTCTTTTGTAGCAGTGATTGGACCCAGGAGCTTCCCACTGAGTTACATCTCGACCCTTTTTTTTATATTTTATTTTGAGACAGGGTTTCACTAAGTTGCTTAGGATCTCACTAATTTGCAGAGACGAGCTTCAAATGTGTGATCCTCCTTTGTCAGACTCCCAAGTTAATGGAACCATATGCATGAACACCCGTGCTCATTCCGTCATTCTGAGTTTTATCCAAGAACAAAAGATAACTTTAAAAATATTCTCTTCATCATATTAGTTTAGCAAATTCAGAAGAAAACTGAAGTGAACTGTGTTTTTGCACTAAGTAACTATTTCTAACACACAACACTAAAAGTGTTTACTTCTAGTTTGGTTATGAAAAACTTTCCTTTATTTCATATGTCCCATGAAAATGAGGTTTCAGACACTACAGCCAGAATATATTTATGCCCTATGAAAATTTTGGAAATTCTCTTCCTAGGATCAGGTAACAAATATATCTGGGTGGCCCATCAAACTTAAACATAAACCTCAATGTTTAAAAAAAGTTTCTAAATATTTGATTGTGGAGCCATATATTTGTAATTTCAGTGACTTGGAATGCTGAGAGAAGAGGATTTAAAGTTTGAGGCCAGGCCTAGCAACTGAGTTAGACTCTATCTCAGTCAATAAAAACAGAAAGATGGCTGAGGATGTAGCTCAGTGGTTAAGTGTCCCAGGGTTCAATCCCCAGTACCAAATACAAATACACACACACACACACACACACACACACACACACACACACACATATATCTCCACGTACACACTGGGGAATGTAACTTAGTGATAGAAAATGTTTGTGTTCAAACTCCTGTGATGAAAAAAAATAAACCTTACTGAATGTACAATAGAAACAAAATGCTAATATTGGATTTATTATGTAGACTTTTATTCAGCTATAATTTCACCTTAATTTTGCATAAATTTATACCCATAATCCTGAAAGATGTATAGAAGGCACTGATGCTCTAACATTATGAGTAGAAAGTTTTAATTAAATCAAGTTTTGGCATTTACAAATTGTGTGGGTATAATAGAAATTCACAGTAGAAATCCCTAGATACTCAGCTAAAATAGATTATAAAGCTTTTAATATAAATCAAAACCATATCTTCAAGGATCAAATCTTAGTATAAAAGAGTCAGTTTTTAAAAATGTGATTCTTTGAAATACCAATGTTTTCTGTTTGTAATTCTGTGAATAATAATGGCACATCATAAGTAGATTATGACCATAATAATACTATATCTCATTTATTATATCCCCTCATACAAAACACCCAGTATAATAAACACAAGTAATCTTTTTGATGAAAAAATTACTACACATTTTTTTGTCATAGATATTCTTAATATGCTTTGCTCACTGCCTATTTCAAAAATAACATCTCAGTTTGACTTTACTTTAAAAACATATAGTATACCTCTTAGAGGATACATATGGGGTAGTTTAAATAGCTTTGCTGTCGCAAATAAAATGAGAGATATTAACTAAGACATGTTTCACATCTCAACATACATAATTTGACTATTAAAAATGATTCAATAAATCCATCAGCCTCCTTATAGATCCAAAATATCAGTTTTAACTGAAAGACATGATGATCTCCTCAATTTCTTTTCAATTACTACTCCAAAGAACATAAACACTTGAATGCATCCCTGTCTTCTCCCAGAATTTGTCTCTAAGTTTAAGGTGACTTTGCACTATCATGCCTCACATCAAATAGAAAAAAAAAAAAAAAACCTTTTGCTATTCCTTCTTTTATTTAAAATTGTAGTATTTATGAAGTTCTTTATCAATACCACACCCACCTTCATAACTTTTTTATTTTGCCCCAACCCAAAAGACATAGAGCCCCGGTGCAGTTCACATACTCTCCCCTGACTCATTAACTATAGATATTTCTTTAGTCCAGGTATCTATATATCTAAGGCCTCCTAGAGCCTAATTTCACAATCCAAAATTCATTCCAGATATTTAAGTTAACAGAGATGAATAATCATTCTGGAATCTCTCTCTCTCTCTCTCTCTCTCTCTCTCTCTCTCTCTCTCTCTCTCTTTCCTCTGATTCCCTATAAGGAAATAAAATAAAATTAATGATGGGTGCAGTAGCATACTCCTGTAATCCACGTGGCTCAAGAGGCTGAGGTAAGAAGACTACAGGTTCAAAGCCACCTTCAGCATGTTTGCAAGGCAGTAAGCAAATTATGGAGACCCTGTCTCCAAATAAAATATTAAAAAGGTCTGTGACTGGTGCTCAATGATCAATCACCTCTGGTTAGTCCCTGACACCAAAAATAAAAAAAAATAAAAAATAAAATAAGTACTCTAGGGCCATTTCCACCATCAGCATGTACTACCAAATAGGGAAATAGTAAACCTCACTTTGAGAATAACTATAAGAGATAATAAAATCAACATCAAGGCCTGTTATGACAAAATCAATTTCTCATAGGTGAAAAAACATTGTACAGTAATTAAACAAATATGCCATCAACTGCAGTTAAATATTGCACTTATAATTATCACATTTTGCAAGTCATTGTTTTCATCTATGTGCTACTATTTGCATGAAGGAAATATAATTTTCACGTTGAGTATCGATTTTAGCTTTGATTGTATTCCAAGGAACAGTATAGTGAGAAAATGAGAGATGAGGGACAAGTAAGGCTTGTGTGAAAGTCCCAAGGTGTGGGTGACTCTCTCTGGTTGAGATTAGAGGGCATGAGTTGTTGCCCCACAGATCCTTATGCATGGGTGAATGCTCCAGCACCACGACATCAACTGCTGGGCAGGCATTGGTTGAGACACCTGAGTCTCCTAGGAAAACTCATATTTGCCACACTGTTTTTCAGTTACAACGTCTCCTGCCTATTGGAACCTCCATTCCAGCAGATCAGCAAACCTTCAGGGTGACAAATAAGAGACCACTTAAATCTCAGAGACAATTGATTTCCAAAGCCAACAGGGGCACAGGATCTCCCAAATCAGTGACATTTATGATAATTGTGTTGCCTTACAATCAATTTCTATTTTTTATATTTTTTATCCATAATTTCTATATATTATAAACTCTTTTAGTGTTTATTTTTGATCAAATTATTATAGGTGTGTCTTACATTTTCATTTTTCTTTGTAATTTTTTTCACTACAGATCATAAATGGAGATAATTATCAATTAACAAACTTGTATTAATTTTGAGAATGTATTCTATCAGTGAATATATGCTGTAGTCATAAAATCCATTTTCAGTTTGAGGTATTATGAAAACTTCTGTATTAAGGAAAGTAGCATGGATCTTCCTTTTCTTTTGAGAGATATTCCCTGATGATATTCTGTGAAGGAGAGTTAGTGCATCATTTCATATCTCCTTTAAAATTTTTCACTTAACTCTCTGCTCCCCTACACTTTCTTTAATGGGCTTATTTTTATTTTATTCTTAGTTTTGGCACAGTGCAGACTTCTTTTTACCACACTTTTCATAAGCACAATGTTTATAACCATGCCAATGGGTGCATTACGCATATTTTCAAATTTCTACAGTGAAAAGAAATTAGAAATACATTGTTGTTCATTATTTCCTCAAAACATTTCTCAGACATTTCTCAAAATTATTCCAGGTCCTTCCTAGAGGCTTCAGAAGATTATTTCAAGGATACAACAACCATTAGAGAAGATCACTAAATGGACAAAAATCCTATTTTTTTTAAAGTGTCCCTGTTGAAAACCTAAAAGAATTAGGAATAAGAACTTTTCAAGGAGCCATGTGGACTAGTAGAGTAGTGAAAGTGTTTTGGCTTTGGAGTCAGACTGAGTTGATCTTCAATCCCAGGCAAGCTGCTTAGTAGTTGTGAGGCTTTGAACATGTTTTTTTTTTCTTTTTTAACACTAAACTGATTTGTGTAAAATTTACCAATAAACACCTGAGGGTAGCACTCTTATCTTCCTTTCATTTTGTGGGATACAAGGAGCCTAACTTTCAAAAGCAGTGGTTAATTATAAAGTTTCTACTCACCTTCACTTTTGTCCATTTTCTCTCACTATGATATCTCTCTCTCTCTCTCTCTCTCTCTCTCTCTCTCTCTCTCTCTCTCTCTCTCTCTCATGTTCATTCTCGCTCTCACTCTTGCTTTCATTCTTTCTCTCTCTTTAACCAGGGATTGAACCCAGGTGTGTTTAACCACTGAGCAACATCCCCAATCCCTTTTACTAATTTTAAATCTTTGAGACATGGTCTTGCTAAGTTGTTCATGGCTTCCCTAAGTTGTTTGAACTCACAGACCTCCTGCCTCTACCTCCTGAGCCACTGAGATTACAGGTGTGCACCACCATGCCCAGCTGTATTTTTCTGGTTTGATCTTTACAATAACTAGTCACCTTTCAACCTTTCCAGAAGCCTGGGGGTGGTAAGGGCAATAGAAATGCCAAGGGAGTGATAGCATGTGAGCCAGTCCCTGAGTTACCTGTGAGGTGAATTCTGGGCCATTGTCTCATTGGATAGAAGTGGACATCCCAAAACAGGGGATTATGTGAGTCAACTACCATGGAGGCTTGCTTGTTAGAAGTGGGAAAGGCTTGTTTTTTACTTGGGGCATGTTGGTGAAATCAATCTGCCAGTCTGCAGCTGGGATATGACAGTGTGCCTGATGAGAAGGGAAAGGTTTAGGTTTTAATGGAGTATTGATTCTCTGGCAGATCTGACAAGTGGAAGGGATCTGTTGTAGGAGGATCTTTTCACGTGGGGGAAGGATGAAAAAGGAGTGAAGGAAAGGAGGGTTTTTCCCTCCGATAGCTTGCATGCTCTTGTGGCAGCTATGAGTTTAGCTTGTTGATTGGTGTTATTGGGTGGGAGAGGTTTTGCCTCTATGATGGATGAGAGGGAAATTACAGCATACCCTGCTACTTTAACCCCTTTGTATATAAAGGAGCTACCATCTGAGAACCAGACGAGGTCCAAAGAGGGCGGAGGTCCCTCAGAAATGGTGGTAGGGCAGGGTAAAATTGTCATGGGCCACTGCTAGGGCTCTGAGGCATGGGGGTCAGCCCTTGACCGTGGGGTCGAGCTGTTTGGATAGGTAGGCCACTGGTGCAAATGTGGGGCCATATTCCTGACCCAAAATGCCCAGACTTTGTCCCTGTTTTTCATGTACATGGAGAGTGAAGGGTCGGGGGAGGTTGGGGAGATGCAGGGCAGGTGCCTGGAGGAAGGCCTTTTTAAAGGGCTTCCCTACCACTGAGAGTAGGGGTTCATCTTGGGGGCCCTTGGCCAGATTATATAGCCAAACCTAAGAAGGAGAGTATGTCATCTTTGGTCTTTGGTGTATAGACACAATAAGCTGTTTTCTGTCTACTGTAATGGCCTTTTTCCCTTGAGAGATATTGACCTCTTTACATGCTATTTGGGCCTTTTGTGGAGAAGCCTGATATCCCTTTAAGGCCAAAAAAGTAGGAGAACTGTGTCATCTGTTGAGCACCCTTTGGACAGGCTAGAAGAATTTATAGAGGTTTGCAAGAGGTGCAGAGAGTAGGATTGGATTGGAGCAAGAAGAAAGCCTGGAAATTGTAGAGATCCCATAGCATGGAGAGATCCAGGGACCCAGAAAGGGGCCATCTGCTTTGGTTGTCTAAGGGATAAGTGGGGCAGGCCTGGGTGTTATATTTGATCCAAGAGGCATTGTAGGGGAGAGTCGAGCGGCAGAGAGGACACATTACCCATGTAAGGAGGAGGGAAGAGGACGCAGAGAAGGAGGAAACTGATTTATTGGCAAAAGGGGCCAGCTAGAGCCAAAAATTGGTCCCAGCTAGAGCCCAAAATTCAGGAGTGACTAAATGGCAGGTTCAAAATGCAGAGAGTGGTCGTCACTGAATCCTGACAGTTGAAGCTCTCATCCTGGACAGAGCCGGAGCCATGGGAGACCTTGGCCAAGGCTTTTCAGGACCCCTCCTGGGGAGGCTGGGTACTCCCAGGGCCGGAAAGAGGAGAGAGGAAGGAGAGGGTAAGTGTCTCTCTAGCGGCTGAGTCTTAAGGTGAGAGGACTAGGACTTTCGAATCTGCCCAAGGAAGGAGTCCCTGAGGGCTACCATAGCCTTAAAGGTTGTGGTGGGGTGCTTTCCTCCCTGCAGGTGGGCACAGAGATTTGCCAGATGATAATCAACATACTGCAAGAGGGAGGATTCGGGACACTGGGGGTGAAAAGATTGGAAGTCAGAGGCCAAGGTTTATCCAAAGAAGTGTGGACTGTCTCGAAATCCTTGAGGAAGGACAGTCCAGGTTAAAGGCAAAAAGATATCCTTTAAATCTATGACCAAGAAGTGGGTGGCAGTGTGGGGATCTGAGACAGAGGGTGTATGGGTTGGGAACCAAAGGGTGTATGGGCCTAACAGAGGTGTTGATGAGTCCTGAACTAAGCGATAGGTCCCGTTGGGCTTTTCTACCAGTAGTATGGTAGTATTGTAAGGGGAATGAGCAGGATGGAGGTACCCCTTGCCAAGAAGGTCCTGATTAATAGGTTGTAGGCCCAGAAGAGCTTTTGTGGACAGGGGGTATTGAGCCTGATTTGGGAAGGTGTTAGGATCTTTGAGATGAATGTTAACTGGTGGGCAGGAAATGGTGGAAGGGGTGTGGGTATCCCATACAATTGGATCAGCCAGGTTAGTATGGTATTTCATATCAGCCTCACAAGTGGAGCAGAATGGCCAGTCTTCTACCAAAAGGGCCAGAAAATATGAACAGGCTGATTCTGGGGCCTGACTGATGCCAGGAGCCTGTATGTTGATTGTTGTATTGAATTTAGAGAGAATACCTCGGTTGAGCAAAGAAACAGGACATTGGGGCTTAAATAGGAATGTCTGAGAGAATGGGAAGTTGTCTATGAAACAGAGTAATAGGGGAGTCTTTTTTGGATAGATGGTCTTTTCTCCTACCCGACAATAGGAGAGGTGGATGGCACTGTTTGCCCCCAGAATTCTGTCAGGACTGAGAAGGTAGCCCCAGTGTAAAGGAGAAAGTCAACCTTGCACCTATCTACCTGAATCCGCACCCTGGGTTCCTGTCTATTGATTGTTACAGCTGGGGACAAGGACCCAAGGCACCATCAATGGATTGCCATGCCCAGAAGGTCGAAGGGTTCCCTGGCCATAGGCCTCCTACGGGATCTAGGACAATCAGAGCCCCAATGACCTTGTTGTTGACATTTAGAGCATGGGGTACGCAGAGTCCATAGTGCGGGGAATGCTCTATAAATATGCAGAGCTGTTCCTTAATAAACAGGCATTTTCTCCAATGGCAAGTTTTGATGGTTCTTTCATTGGTGCCGAAACCCGGATTGGGGAATGCCTTGCTGCTCAAGGGCCCCCTCTCTCAAGGCTTGCCTTCCTCATCCACTCTTTCGATTGCTGCTGCTACTCACACAACAGTGACTCTTCAGTAGGTGAGTTCCCCTATTGGGTATCCAACTTCAGACAGGCTATACACAGGGGCTTTGACCATGATCATCCGGCAAACCTCTGATGTCCAATCTGGAGGAGAGAATGCACCCCACCACGACCTTCACAGTCATGGTGGACTCTCTGGAGCCCGGTTCATGAGCAGGAGGTCCTGAGGGGTGGAAGAACAGGCACTTCCCTCTCCCCCCCCCAACCACCCTTGTCCCTCTCCTGAACTATGGAGGCCTCTTCTTCCCTCCCTGCAGACTCCACCTTATTAAATTCTGCACACAAGATTGGCCTTACTATCAATTAGACAATCAAAGTCAATGGCCCCCAGGAGGATCCCTAGATCCCACAATTCTCAGAGATCTGTCTAACTTCTGCAAGTGCTCAAAAAAGTGGAAGGAGATCCCTATGTTGAGGCTTTTTCTCCTTGTTCTCACCGCAACCTATCCAGCAGATGAACCCCCTCCGTACTGACCTCCTCCATCAGCTCCATCCAGCCCCTCAGGTGCTCCCCCTGACTCAGCCAACACCTTTAGTTCCCCCCAAACTAGGTCCCACCCCTAGTCCCACAAACCATGGCCCCTTTAAGAGAGGTTGCTGGACCTGAGGGCATTATCCGGATACATGTCCCATTCTCTTTGAATGACCTCACGCAACTAGAGCGAAGGTTGGGCTCATTCACCAAAGAAAAGAGTTTCAATGGGTTCTCCAGGCTTATAGCCTCACTTATATGTTATTGGCTAATATTCTCCTTCTTGAGGAACGTACCAGAGTCTGGGAACTTGCCAGAGCCCATGCAGATGAAACTCACTGAGTTAATCCCAATCACCCTCTGGGGCCACTTGCTGCCCCAGAAACTCCCAATTGGGATTATACACAAGCTGGCATACAGAGTAGGGACCGATTTTCTGCATGTATTATTGCTGGGCTCAATAAAGTGGCTCATAAGGCTGTCAATTTCCAAAAATTACAAGAGACCCCATCAGAATTTCTGGATCAGCTTACGAAAGCCCTTCAGCAGTAACCTAGATCCCGAAACTCCAGATGGCGTCACGTTCTTATGACATATTTACTCTTGCAGAGCTACCCTGACATCCAGGCCAAACTAAAAAAGCTCAAACAAAGCCCTGCCACCCCCCAGACTGAGAAATTTCAGATGCTCACCCAGGCCCTGCAGGGTGCTTCCTCAGATCACCGCCCATCACCAAAAACCCCCCTGGGTGCCTGCTTCAAGTGTGGCAAGGAGGGACATTGGGCCAGGGCATGCCCCACACCATGCACTCTGTTGGGAGTCACGCCGGCTTCAAAGACTAACTTCCCCATCCCCCAAGAAGAGCCATCCAATGGCTCACATAATCCTTACCCACCAATCAGATTAGCCCTGCTGGCTCACTTGATCCTTACCCACCAATCAGATTAGCCCTGCTGGCTCACCTGATCCTTACTCACCAATCAAAAAGCACCCCATGCCAACTGTCAGACCACCCCTGGCTCTATAAATATGCAGAGCTGTTCCTCAATAAACAGGCATTTTCTCCGATGGCAAGCCTTGATGGTTCTTTCAGAGAGTAGTACCAGGGATTGAACTCAGGGGCACTTGACCACTGAGCCACATCCCCAGCCCTATTTTGTATTTTATTTAGAGATGGGTCTCACTGAGTTGCTTAGTGCCTTGCTTTTGCTAGGGCTGGCTTTGAACTCACAATCCTCCTGCCTCAGCCTCCCAAGCCACCGTGACGGGCCAGACAAGTGAACTAAAAGAAGTATTTTCTGGTCTAAAGATAATGCAGTCCCTTGGTTACTTAAAAGATGCATTATCTTTCTGTAATTCACATTTCGTTATCACCTTAAAATATACACTAGAATCGACAGTAAAAGTATGTGTAGTTCACATTTTTATAAATAAGGGCCTTGGGTTGATTTTGTAACTGAAAAGTGAATGAGATCTTAATTTAATAATTTTGTGTAATCCCATTGTATTTGGAATGATTATTCTGTCAAATTAAAGATGTTGGAATTTTTTTAATCTTTATTTTTTGAGTACTGGGGATTGATCACCAGCTGCCTTCGAATGTGAGTTCTGTGGTATTACTTAGCCACTTAGCCACTGATCCATATCCCCATCTTTTAAACATTTTATTTAGATACACAGGATATTACTAAGCATCTTAGAGCCTTGCTACATTGTTGAGGCTAGCTTTGAACCCATGATTATCTTGCCTCAGCCTCCCAAGTCACTGGGATCATAGGCATCTACTATCAAGCCCAGTGAAGATGCTGGATTTTAAGAGAGCAGAATTGGCAACAAAATGGCAAATATAAAGTGAATGTCCAAATTGGACCTTTGTGGTAGGTATATTTAGGTAATACTCATAAAGTCAATGTGTAAGTGATATGTCAGGGGTCTTTGTCTCAGTTTTTTTTTTTTTATTTCTCAGTCTCTCACCTCTGTGTTTAGCGAATGTCATGTAACTTTATATACTGTCCCTTTACACAGTTGCTTCTGTATGAAAAAGTGTATTTAAGACTGCCTTTTTGTCATCACAACACTATCTTTCTAGAATGTTGTGCACTTGTTCAGATAAGATAGATTATCAACCCTGATCTGGAGCAAAATCAGGTGTGAGATGGTGAGCCAACCAGAGAACTGAGAACCTGGTAAGATTAAGAACACCAGTAAGTAGGGAAAACAATTTAAATTCTGGACAAAATACAAAAGAAACACTACATATCACATGTGTAAACTAGGACAAGATTGTGTTTGACCCTGTGCAATTTTTATTCACTCAAGAAATAATAATAACATAAAATTACTTAAAATATGAGAAAATTAACTTTAATAATAACAAATAGCATGCAAAAAAGGGAGGGTTGGCATTAGATTACTCTCATAAAAGAGATAACTAAGTAAGTTTAGAAATGTACATTTGTGCTGGGCATATAACTCAGTGGTAGACAATTTGTCTTGCCTGTGCAAGAGTCTGTGTGTGGTTCCAGCACTGCCAAAAGAGTGTAAAAAAAATAAACAAAAGAAATGTATACTTAATTTCTGAAGTTGATAGCTAAATAGACATATTTTCTGATACAAATATCAAGGTGTAAATAAGCAACGAGGAAAAGAACAATTAACTGATGATCACACATGTTCAGCCAGAGCAAATTTATATACATGTTATTTTTTTATTATGAGAAATTATATTTCTTATTTCTCATCAGTTTCATTTTTATTTGTACTATTTAATTGGCTGAATCTTTAACTTGGTTTTACGCATTCTGTAAAGCATCTTTTTTATTTTGAAAAAGTACATGTAGAAAAGTAAGTTTACTTTTATAACCATTTTCAAGAGTATGATTCAGTAGAATTGAGTGTACTTACTGAATTTTTTACCATGGAAAACAACCAAAGCACACTAATAGCTATTTCCTATTTATCCTTCCCTCAACCTCTGCCAATGACTAACCATTTGTTATGATTTATTTATTTACTTGTTCTGGAAAATACATCTAATTTGAACCATAGAACATGAGGCATGTTCTTCCCTTTGTTTTTTATGTTAGCACAATGTTTTCAAGATACATTTCCATTGCAACTTAATTTAGTACTCTCATGAAACATATTGCTAAATAATATTGCACTATACAGCAGAGCAAATTTTGATTTTTTATTGATCTGTTGATAAAGTTGAGTTATTTTTAACTTTTAGTTTTTGTAAATAGTTCAGCTATAAGTATTTATGTGAAAATTATTGTCTTAGTGTTTTCAGTTACTTTGAGTACATTTCTAAGGGCAATCGTGGGTTCAGTTACTATTTTTGTTGCTGTTGTTGATTTTATTGAAAAAAAATAAGGTGCTATCCACCTAGTAAGGCCCCAAACAACTTAGTGAGACCATATCTCAAAAAAAAAATAAATAAAATAAAAAAGGGCTGGGGTAGGGCAACCCTGAAGTAAATCCCCAGTTAAAAAAATTTTAAAAAGTTACTTCTCTGTATAAAATTCAAAACTGATGCAACAGAACATCATATTAGAGCACAAATCCACCATGAAGCCAGAGTCCCAAGCTGTCACCCACCCAGAATCCTCACATTCTCCATGATGACAGCGGTGGAAGTGTAATAAAGTAAAAGCAGAGGCATGTACCCTGGGCGAGGAGAGAGTAGGTTGTGTCTGGAAAGGGTACAGTGATGTTCACAGGTTGAAGTCAACAGAATGGAAGTCACCACCTCTTTCCAAGGAAACATGGCAGTGACTAAAGGAAAAGTGCAAAGGCACTCTTCTCCTGGAGCCAGAGCAGTTGTGCCCCTTCTGCTCACACCAACACAACCTGGAAGAGGTTAAAGGAGGTTATGCATGAAAAAAGTGACCTTCAGAGAAGTCCATGCAAGGAGGGGAGCAGGGCTCACAGGAACTGCAAACTAGGTGGAAAGGGGGTTCCTTCTACAGGAAGCACTGACTGCAGGGAGTCAGACCCTCCTGAGACTCACTTTCCCACTTGAAGAGGGTTGTCAGCTGAGGTGCCCACTGCTACAGAGAAAGAGATCACTTGGAAACCCTTAGAGACTGCCTGCCCATCCTAGCACTCTCATTACCAACTCCCACTCTTTCTGAGGCCACAATCCCCACACACATATCTGGTCTCTGAACACAGCTGCTGCTGACAAGGACTGTGCCAAGAACCAGTAGTGATGCGCCAGGTAGGCCTGGATGGCATAGAGGGGCACCTGGGGGATGAGGTGGACTTTGTGCTGGCTGAAGGCTGAGGGCAGGTAACAGCTCTCCTGTGCCATGTCACAGAACAGTACTAGCTGGTAGTCCTCCTGGGGACACTGTGTGCACAAGCTATGGAAGAGGGCCTCTGCCTGGCAGACCACCTCATAGCTCAGCTGGTCTGCAAACAGCAAGCTGTAGACCTTGTGCCCCTGGGAAACTGGGTCCAGGTAGTGGTGCAAGAACAGGGCCACTTCCTCAACCGTGGTCCCTGGGTACAGAGTAGCACCTCATCAAAGGTGGGCAGGGGCTGGTCTGGGGCCTGCATGTAAATGGCCAGGGCAGCCAACAGCACCTCAGAGTGGCCACACATGACCAGGTTGGGCTGGCCAGCCTGCAGGCCCATGGGGAGAGACCACTCCACAGGAGGCTCGCCCATCCTGGCCAGGTGATCCAGACAATGGCCCAGGGCCTCCAAGTCCAGGCAGCCAAGCAGAAAGACACTCATGAACTCCAGGGACTGTTCCATGATGACCCTCATCTTGGTCACCAGGCTGATCTTAGAGGATTGCAATGGTGGTAATTCTTCCATCACTCTCCTCACACAGTCTCTGGTGGCCTCATTGAACCCCTCGGTGGCCCTTAAGATGTCAGCTGGGGTGCACTTGTCTTTGATGAAGGACAGCATCATGAGGACAGCTTCGCTGGGACTCTGCTTCCAGGGCTTGATGCTCAGGTGAACAGGCTGCTCGGCCATGTAGAAGTTGAGGTAAAAGTGCTCTCTGCACTTCCTGCTCACAAACTCCTTTCAGTCATCCAGGAAGTGCTCCATCTGCCTGCAGAGGGCTTCCAGGAGCTGGGTGACATCCCCACTCTCTGTCAGCTGGCTTACCCACTCCAAGTGGAAGTCCATGTGGATAAAGATGCCAATCCTGGGGCAGCAGTAGACATCAGCAGTCCAGGTGTGGAACAGCGTGTTTCCTGTAGAGTACAGGTTCAGGAAGGCTTGTGCAAGCTGCTGCACATGGCAGAATAACTGGAGGAAACAGGGGCATAAGGCAGATGTCACAGTGAACTACTAGAGGGGGACATGACAATTTAAACACACATGGGTTCTAATGGAAGGGGCTTGGGTTCACTCCTCCCTTAGGGTCACTGGGAAACACGATCAGCCTAAGGAGTGGGTTCCCATCTTTGGTAAGTGATCAGGTGGCAGATAAGAATGTTGACTGTGGGCTGGGCTGTGCTCAGTGGTAGAGCACTTGCCTAATATGTGCCAGGCCCTGGCTCTGTATCCAGCACCGGGGGGAAAAACGTCAATTGTGAAGTACAAATAAACTGTAAGAAAAGACCCTTTACATGAGAGAGAGACTATTATATAAATCAATAACCTGTGTCAACAATTACTTCAGGTTTTTTTCAGTACTGGGGATTGAATCCAGGGTAGTCTACCACTGAGCTATGTCCGTAGCCCTTTTTATTTTGAGACAGGATCTCACTAAGTTGCTGAGGCTGGTCTTTAACTTGCAATCCTCCTGTGTCAACCTCCTGAGTCGCTGGTGTTACAAGTATGTGCCACCACACCTGGCTTTATTACCTTTTTTTTAATATATATATTTTTAGGTGTAGACGGACACAACACAATGCCTTTATTTTTATGTGGTGCTGAGGATTGAACTCGAGTCCCGCCCATGCTAGGCAAGCGCTCTACCGCTGAGCCACAATCCCTTCATCAAAACTTTAGTTTTGATGAAGAGTGCCCATTAGAATCTTGAGGTGTTTGATTTTGCCAATTTTCAGAGTAAATTAAGCCATTCATACTTCTTCCTAAGGTCTACCTACCTGGTCACCTCCTGTTAAATGCAGTGGATTAACCACCGGTGGTGACAGATCCCTCTGATGCTCTTAAGGAGGAGCTGATGCCTCCATGGTCTGTCCCACCTCAGATGTGGCTCCAGGAAAGGTGCACCCTGAAGACCCAGAAGCTTCACTCTCTGGAGCCACTCTGTCCACCAGAGGCCTACTCCTGCCTATTCCCCTTTGCAGTCTTCAGGACAGTGAGCATGCCCAGCCTGAGGCAACAGGGCCACCTGCTCACCTCAGAAAACCTCTCCACTTCCATACTCTTGTGGTCTTTCTTGCCAGACATCAGCATCAGCTTGTTTAAAAGATCCCTCAGCTCTTCCAAAGTGTAGGAGCAATCTGGCTCCAGGCCACTGAGACCTCCATGGAGGATCAGGTGCAGGGGAGATCTGGGAGGCAAAACATGTTTAGAGGCCAATTTCTGGTGGCTGAAACTGACTCTGTAGCAGGCCAGTGTGTGTCACCAACACTGCACCTGGAATCTGGGATGGCTCACCTTCTGGTTGCCTGTGGATGCTCTGATCTCATAGATGCCAGGGACAGGGATGAGAGCTCAGTGGATCCATGGCTTTCCTTCACTGTCTTCAGCCGCTCCAAGTTCCTGACAGAATCTTGCTGTTGGGACAAAAGCAGAGAACATGGGCCAGGGTTTGAATGACTGTCTTCCACCCTCTCCTCTCCTGCCTCTGCCCTTCCTGGGCAAACTCCAGCCACCCTCCTCCAGGGCTCTGGGTGTAGCTGCTCACCCAGTGCCTGAGGCTGTCTCACTGCCTGATCCCTCAGGACCCTGCCTGGTCTCCAAGGACCCTGGCCACTCAGTGTGGCTGCGCTGGTGCCTGGTTCCTAGCTGAATACTTGGAGTGCACGTGGCCTGCACTTATGAAAGATTGGGTGGATAGCCACAGGCCATGCTGCCAGGTGGGAAGCCACCATCCTGCTGTGTTCCCAGAACAAAGGCCCTCTGAGGAGAGATGCCTGATTGAACAGGAGCCCTAAGTTTTTAATATCCTACCATGGTCCCTGAGCATGGCCAGAACAACTTAGGAAAATTTTAAGAGAATTTGATCTTTTAGCATGAAAACTGCAAACTTCTCTCTCTGTCCATCTCCCCACCCTCCAACCACATGTAGGACCAGCCATCCCAAGGCTGTGCAGGCCTCTGGACATCTCTGCTCATTGGGTGAGTTATGTAGTGCAGGTTAACTCAGACTCTGGTACAGTCAATTTACTTAAATGTTTATTTTTTTTCTGATAAAAATAATCAATATCAATTGTGAAAAATACCCAAAAGTAATAAAATAAAGGACAATTACCACCATTCAGATAAAACCACTGTACACCCTCTTTTACTCTTCCTATTGTGCTCTTTTCACACTTGTCTTGTAGGTTGGAGACTGCTCTTGACATGCAGTTCCATAGCTCTCTTCCAAACCAAGACAAAGGAAGCATTTCTGTATATGAAGAAAAGTTGGTTTTCAACATCAGTTTAAATGGCTGTCCGTGTGACCTCAAAGCACAGCAGTTCCCCAGGGCTACAAGATCTCCATGCCTTGGAACCAGGAACAAGACTCACCAGCTTACTGGGGAGGTGAGGTTCATTTTTCAGAGCCTTCCAGAGTTCTTTCAGCAGTTCCATGAACTTGCTTAAGCCTGCCTTGTTGTCCAGTTTATACAGCAGGGATGCATAGCCCTGCACAGCATCATGGAAGCAGGCCACCTGGTCCACATCAGTGTCATTTTCTCCAGCCAAGATGGAGGCAAGGTCCACAAACACCTGGAGCTCAGTGATGCCTGAGACAGAAAGGGGGCTAGCACAGGACCACTCCACGATGCTGCACAACTCATATCTGGGGCATGATCCTTAGTGAGGCCATCAATAGACACTAAGTAAACACCTAGGGCCTGCCTTCAGTTAAGACTCCAGGATACCTTTTCTTTTGCAGGATATGCTTACATCACTGACCAACATCTAACTTTTACCAAACAATTCCCAGACACTGTACTAGGCTTGTGTGCACCTTATTTACTTTAATCCACAAACATCATCACTTAAACAAAAACAGGTTCAGTTGGTAAATAATATGTGGATAATTAATTATTTTAAAAAACTGAGATAATTCTCCTGAGTTAATTACCAATCAAAGATTGTACATCAAAACAGGCTCAGGAGTACAAGCAGCACAGTTCTGGATGAGAGCTGGAGCCAGCGCAGCCTCAGTGCTATCAGGAGGTGTCCCACCAGGCCTCTGTGGTGCACCAGTGCTGCTCCTGCTCCATCTGCTTTGCCTTTCTTACCTCCCCTCCCCATCCTCTACCTAATCCACTCAACCACACAGGCTGCTCAGCCCTAGACTGGGAGAGAAATGCACAGCTTCTGCAAGCTTGCTGCAGCAACATCCCTTTTGTGCAAGAGCTTGCCTAGGCCTTTAGCAGATGAGTTGGAAGGCACAAAAGGAGTCAAGATACTGAAGAAAATGATGCCAGCATCCAAAGATGGAGAGTGCAGCAGTTTTAACCAGAACTCTGAAAAGCTGTCCTGATGCAAACTCCTGGAAGCAGACATTGCCCCCCACCTACACACACACACATTATTGAGGCAGGATGTTCCCAAGTTCAGGAACAAAACTTGGCAAATAGATGAAGCTTAGCTACCCCTGTACCTCCCAGAGCCTCGTGCAGCCAGCTGACCAGCTCCTTCTGCAGGGCCAGCTCTTCCAGACACTGGCAGTGGGGCTCACTGATGTCCTGCAGCAGCTTCTTGGCCTGGCTTATCTGGTCCAGTATCTCATGGCGGGTGGCCTTGAATTCATCAGTCTGCAAGATGAAGCTCTGCTGAGGGCTATACCAGAGACCACCCATGCCTGCCTTCCCACATGCCTGGACAAGAAGATGTTACAGCAAGAGTGTGACACACTCTTGCATCAAAAATAGTATGACCTCCATGGCCCTCTTTGCTATGCTGCAGAAGCTACTGTCCACAGTACCCAGGTGCCATGAGGAAGCCTTCAAGGACTTTGAAACCTGTTCCGCACAGCAGCCCTGCCAGGTCCGGGCTTCTCTGTGAGAGTTAAAGACGTGCTGAAAGTTTCAAGATTAGGTATAGACAATTCACACTCTGCTAAATTTTAAGCACTATCATGCCTGTCTCTATTGAAACATAGGTCATACACACTTTAAAAATGTGAGGCTAAGAAACAGGAAGGAGAAACTCAGGACTGACATACCACAGGAGCAATGCACCATTTGGTACTTCCTGCTGGAACTAGGAAAGGTATCTGGACAATTGACAAAATATTTCCTTTTGTACTTTTATAACATAATGAAATATGATTCCTCTGGAAAGAGGATGGTTTCTCTCTCCTGATTTTTTGGTTCTCATATCGACCCAAGAAAACTCACTAGCTAAGGAACAGTCACAGTATCTCAAGCAAAGGTAAAAATGCAGGCCATGGAATGTTCCAGCCTCAGTGCAGCCCTGACAGAGCCTTTCAATGGAGTTGCCACACTGCCCATCCCAGATTCCCTGTGGCTTCCAAGGATTCTGAGGTAGGCCCCCACCTCACAGGAGCCCCCAGCAAATAACTTATGAATTTTATTAAAGTGTAAAGAACACTGAAGTCACTAGTCAATCCAAAATCCTTTTTGACCTTGCAGATGACCTTGGCCGAACTGATTGCCTGATGCAGGCTATGGTACTCCTTGATCTGCTCAACACGCACTGAGATCCAGCCCCTCTGGGCCTGAAGGTGTACTTCACACATGATCTGGAGGTCCAAAGTCAGGTCATGGTATTTATCTACAAAGTCTTTGAAGATGACATCATTTTCTGCAAAGGTGACATCTCCTGACTTCAGATCCTGATATAGTTTTATGAACCTTTGGTAACAAGGTGAGTATAAGTACTCATAGGCCTTTGTAAGTGCATGGGGCTGCCTTTCATATACCCCTTTGGGATTGTTCAATGTGCGGTTTCTTCCCAGATGATCTGGAAGATGTGACTGTCTGTCAGCGAGTCTATCCTTTCAGCCATTTCCTGGACCTCAGGGCCTAGGTTGTAGTGTGTTACCTGCTTACAGGCTGAGGACTCTGGCTGGCTCACACTTATGGTTTCATTAAGTCTTTTGCAATTCAGGTCTTCCAGGTGTCTTGCTTCAATCTCTTCAAAATCCACTTTGGAAACCACAAGGAAACATCGAAAACTGCTAGTCATGGTAGCATCTTATTTTACTTTCCCAATATTTCTAATCACTGCCTTAAGAAAACTAAGTGAACACCATTGCTGGGATTTTTGTCACAGGAAGAATTTATCCCTCCTCCCCTCCACCCTGTTGTGGGCTCATTCATCATTTTGCATGATAAATAACAGACTATAAGCTCTTCTGTGGAAAGGACAGTTGGAAACACACATCCATCTCCTTTCCTCCCAAATCTGACTCCAGTGACAGATTGGAAATTGCTTTTTAAAAGATCATAACCAGCAGGAATGAGGAGAGTAGAGAAGGAGCCCAATAGCAACACACACTGGGAAGTAGAAAGATGACCACACCAGTGGCAAATGATACTCCTGGGGCCTGAAAACACAGACCCTGAGGCCACAGTAGACATGAGCTCAGCCAGGCCAAGCACAAGCTCCTGGTAGAAAAGGACACTAGTTTCTAAGGTCACCCTAGACTGGGGGAGGCAGAGATGGAACAGGAGGTGGGTTCAAAGTCTGTTTAAGAAGCAGATGGTGAGAGTTCACCTCCACCATGGAGGCTGCCCTCTGCCTGGCAGGGGACAGGACGGACCACCTGCAGGGCTCTCAGGCCTGGAGGCCACTTCTAGACATATACCTGTCTTGGGCAATTACAAAGGACAGGGAGTATTCAATTTAAGGACCAAGAGGACCAAACATCCACCAGGGCAGGAGAACTGGAATAGAGGAGCTCACCCTTCTACTCTCCCTCTTGGATCCAGAAACCTGGCAGCATGCAGGGGGCTGCAAAAGTGACCAGCCCACAAGAGAAGCCCTCAAAGACCATGTCAATTCAAGGGGAGCTACAGAGCCTCAGGGGCCATGGCCCAGAAGCCCTTAGCCTGTCAATCCACTTGTGGTGACTGTCTTTATAGACATAGAAAAAGCTTTAACATGGGGAACATACCAAAAACCCAATAAGGCTGATGTAGCTCAGTGGTAGAATGCTTGCCTAGCCTTTGTGAGGCATGGGGTTTGATGCTCAGTGCCACATAAAAAAAGAAAAGCCTAGGTTTCATCCTCAGCATGCAATAAAGAAAAGAAAGGGGGGAAAGCCAACAGAGAGAAGCAAATTGGATGAAGTGGAAAACTATGCAAGGAAAATAAAAATCTTTAAAAATATCAGTAATCTCCAAAAGATAAGATACTTCAACCATGATCCATGACAACAGCATAGTTTATAAATGGATCTTTAAAGAAAAAGGGGGGAGGGTCTACAGTTGTGGCTCAATGGTAGAAAGCTCATGTAGCACGTGAGACACTTTATTTGAGCCTCAGCAATACATAAAGATAAAAAAATAAAGGTATTGTGTTTGTTTACAACTAAAAAAAATATTTGAAAAAAAAGTGCTGGTGAGGTGGCATATGTCTGTGATTCCAGTAGCTTGAGAGGCTGAGGCAGGAGGATCGCGAGTTCAAACTCAGCTTCAAAAAAAGCGAGATGCTAAGCAACTCAGTGAGACTTTGTCTCCAAATAAAATACAAGGAGCAGATGACAGTTACCTCAGCCTTCCTGCCACAAAGAAGGAGGTGGAACAGACAACAGCAACCCCAGCCCACTGCACGGTAGGAGGAGAGTGACCATGCTATGGCCCCATCTACTGATGCATGGGGTGGCTTTCCCCTGGCTTCCATTTAGTGACAACAGGCAGGACCAACAAGACCATCTTCCAGGTTCCTGCAGGCAAGGTATTGGTAATCTATAATACCTTGAATCCACACCGCCAGAGAGGAAGACACATGGATGACATGGAAAAACAAGGGAAGAAAGTGCTTAAAACACACCAAGCTGATACAATAATAGATTCCATTGACATTCCATTCCAAATGTACATAATTAAAATGATCTGCAGAGCAAAGAATGAATTAAAAGAGCAAATACAGGCAATAATTGACTGCTTCACCAAAGAGATATGAGAGGAAATACAGTTAACAAATGTTACTTCAAGAAAAACATAGAGACTGTGAAAAAAAATGGAAATCCTTGAAATGAAGGAAACAATAAACCAAATAAAAAATTTAATAGAAAGCACCAACAGTAGACTAGATCACTCGGAAGACAGAACCTTAGGCAATGAAGACAAAATATATAATATTGAAAATAAAGTTGACCACACAGTGAAGATGGTGAGAAGCTGTAAACATAACCTTTGAGAATTATGGGAAAACATGAAAAGACCAAATATAAGAATTACTGTGATAGGGGAAGGCACTGAGATACAAACTAAAGGAATGCACAATCTCTTCAATGAAGTAATAACAGGAAATTTCCCAAGCCTGAAGAATGAATTGGAAATCAAAAACAAGAGGCTTACAGGACAGAAAATATACAAAATTACAACAGATCCACACCAAGGCACATTATAACGAAAATGCCTAGCATATAGAAAAAGGATAGAATTTTAAAAGCCACAAGATTAAAGTTTCAGATTACATATAGGGTGGAAACCAATTTGGATCTCAGTTGATTTCTCAGCCGAGAACTTCAAAGCTAGGAGATCCTGGAACAACATATATCAAGCTCTGAAAGAAAATGGATGCTAATCAAGAATCTTGTACCCAGCAAAATTAAGCTTCAGATTTGATGACAGAATAAAAATCTTCCATGATAAAAATTAAAAGAATTTTCAATGAGAAAGCCTTCACTACATAATATTCTTGACAAAATATTCCTTGAGGAGGAAATGAAAAATAACAATGAAAATCAGTAAAAGGAGGAAGTACACTAAAGGAAAATCCAATCAAAGGAGAAACCAAGTCAAGTTAAAAACCAAAAATAAACCAAAATTACCAGGAATAAAAACCATGTCTCAATAATAATCCTGAATGTGAATGGTCTAAACTCATCAATCAAAAGACATAGATTTACAGATTGGATTAAAAAAAAAATCCAAAAACATGCTGCTTTTAAGAGACTCATCTCATAGGAAAAGACATTCACAGACTGAAGGTGAAAGGATGGGGAAAAAAACATACCCCTCACATAGGCCATGTAAACAAGCACGGGTTTCCACTCTAATAACAGATAAAGTGGACATCAAACCAAAGTTAGTCAGAAGAGGTAAAGAAGGACATTTGATACAGCTTAAGGGAACCATAATCAACAAAACATAACAATCATAAATATCTATGCCCCAAACAATGGAGATTCTATGTATATCAAACAAACCCTTCTCAATTTCAAGAAGAAATTGATCACAACACAATCATACTGGGTGACTTTAGCACACCTGTGCCACCACTGGATAGATATTTCAAACACAAACTAAACAAAGAAACTACATAACTCAATAATAAATTAATAATTTATACTTAACAGACATATATAAAGTATTTCATCTATCATCGAGTAAATACATCTTCTTCTCAGGAGCACATGGATCCTTCTTTAAAATAGACCATATATTAGGCCACAAAGCAACTCTCAGCAAATACAAAAAAATAGAGATACCACTCTGTATTCTATCATATCATAAAGAAATGAAAGAAGAAATCAATGATAAAATAAAAAATAAAAGCTACTCCAACACCTGGAGACTAAATAATATGATATTACAAGAGAAATGGGTAGCAGAAGACATCAAGGAGCAGTTAAAAAATTCTTAGAGATAAATGAGAATATCAACACATCATATCAAAATCTCTGGGACACTATGAAGGTAGTGCTAAGAGGAAAGTTGATTGCAGTAAGCTCATTCATTAAAAGAATAAAAAGTCAACAAATAAATGGCCTAACATTATATCTCAAAGCCCTTGAAAAAGAAGAACACATCAACACCAAAAGTAGCAGAAGACATAAAATAATTAAAATCAGAGCTGAAAACAATGAAATTAAAACAAAAGAGACAATTCAAAAAGTTGACAAAATAAAATGTTGGTTCTTTGAAAATATAAATGAAATTAATAAACTCTTAGCCAGGCTAACAAAGAGAAGGAGAAAAAATTCAAATTACTAAAATTCATGATGAAAAAGGAAATATCACGATGGACATTATTAAAGTACAGAAGATTATTAGAAACTATTTTGAAATTTATACTCCAATAAAATAGAAGATCTCGATGACATCAGCAAATTTCTAGAAGCATATGACATATTCTATCTGAATCAGGATGACATATACAATTTAAATAGATCAATTTCAAGCAAGGAAATAGAAGACACCATCAAAAGCCTACCAACCAAGAAAATTCCAGGACCAGATGAATTTTCAGTAGAGTTCTACAAGACCTTCTAAGAAGAACTAATAATAGTACTCCTTAAATTATTCCATGAAACAGAAAGGGAGGAAACCCTTCCAAACTCATTCTATGAGGCTAACATCACCCTAATACCAAAACCAGACAAAGACACATCAAGGAAAGAAAACTTCAGACCAATATCCTTGATGAACAGACACAAAAATTCTCAATAAAATCCTAGCCAATCACATACAAAAACATATTAAAAATATAGTGCACCATGATCAAATGGGGTTCACCCCAGGGACACAAGGTTGGTTCAACATTATGGAATCAGTAAATGTAATACATCACATCAATAGACTTAAAGACAAGAATCATATGATCATCTCAATAGATGCAGAAAAAGCATTTGACAAAATTCAGCACACCTTCATGTTCAAAACAATAGAAAAACTGGGAATATTAGGATCATACCTCAACATTGTAAAAGCTATCTATGTTAAGCCCAAGGTAAGCATCATTCTAAATGAAAAAAATATTCAAAGCATTCCCTCTAAAACCTGGAACAGGACAGGGATGCCCTCTTTTACCACTTCTATTCAACATAGTTTTAGAAATTCTAACCAGAACAATCAGAAAAACAGAAGAAATTAAAGGGATATGCACAAGAAAAGAAGAATGCAAACTATCACTATTTGCTGACATAATGATTCTATATATAAAAGATCCAACAAATTCCACCAGAAAACTTCTAGAACTAATAAATTAATTCAGCAAAGTAGCAGGATATAAAATCAATACACATAAATCAAATGCATTTCTATAATAAATGATTAATCCACTTAAAGAGAAATTAGAAATACTATCCCATTCAAAATAGCCTCAAAAATGCAAAATACTTGGGAATCAACCTAACAAAAGAGGTGAAAGACCTGAAAACTACAGAACACTAAAGAAGGAAATTGGAGAATACCTTAGAAGATAGATAGATTTCCCATGCTCTTGGATAGGCAGAGTTAATATTATCAAAAGGGCATACTACTCAAACTGTTACACAGTTTTAATGCAATTCCTATTAAAATCTCAATGACATTCTTCATAGAACTAGAAAAAGCAATCATGAAATTCATTTGAAAAAATAAGAGACCCAGAATAGCAAAAGCAATTCTTAGCAAGAAAAGTGAAGCAGGGGGCATCACAATACCAGACCTTAAACTATACTGCAGAACAATAATAACAAAAGCAGGTTAGTATTGGCACCAAAATAGACATGTAGATCATGTAGACCAATGGTACAGAATAGAAGATACAGAGACCAACCCACATAAATACAGGTTTCTCATACTAGACAAAGGTGCCAAAAACATATACTGGAGAAAGGATAGGCTCTTCAACAAATGGTGCTGGGAAAGCTGGAAATCCTCTGTAGCAAAATGAAATTAAACTTCTATTTCTTACCATGCACAAAACTCAACTCAAGTGGATCAAGGACCTAGGAATTATACCAGAGACACTGTACCTAACAGAAGAAAAAATAGCCCCAAATTTTCATCATGTTGGATTAGGCCCCAACTTCCTTAACAAGGCTCTTAAGGCACGAGAAATAAAATCAAGAATCAATAAATGGAATGGATTCAAACTCAAAAGCTTGTTCTCAGCAAAAGAAACAATCAGTGAGATATGGAAGCAAATTTTACCACACACACATCAGATAGAGCACTAATTTCCAGGATATAGAAAGAATTAAAAAAACTTCAATACCAAAAAAAAAAAAAAAAGAAAGGAAACCTAAACAACCCAGCAATGAATGGGATAAGGAACTGAACAGACACTTCTCAGAAAAAATATACAATCAATCAACAAATATTTAAAGAAAATGTTCAACATCTTTAGCAGTTAGAAAAATGCAAATCAAAACTATTCTAAGATTTCATCTTACCCCAATCAGAATGACAGTTATCAAGAATACAAGAAATAATGAGTGTTGGTGAGGATGTGGGGAAAAAGGTACACTCATACATTGCTGGTGTGACTGCAAATTGGTGTATCCACTTTGGAAAGCAGTAAGAGATTTCTCTGAAAATTTGGATTGGAACCACAATTTGACCCAGCTATTCTATTCCTCAGTCTACATCCAAAGGACTTAGAATCAGCATGGTACAGTGACATAGCCACACAAATGTTTATAGCAGCTGAATTCACAATAGCTAAACTAGGAACCAACCTAGAGTACCATCAAAAGATGAATAAATAAAGAAACTGCAGTATACACACACACACACACACACATACACACAAACACATAATGGAATATTACTCAGTAAAATTGTAGCATTTGTAGGTAAATGGATGGAGTTGGAGAATATAATGCTAAGCAAAGTAAGCCAATCCCAAAAAACTAAAGGTGGAATGTTTCCTCCCTTTAGCGGATGCTGATCTATGATGGGGGCGGGAGGGAAGAATGAAGGAACTTTGGATTGGGCAAAGTGGAGGTTGGGGAGGGGTTATGAGGGTAGAAAAGATGGTGGAATGAGATGGACATCATTACCCTAGGTACATGTATGATTGCACAAATGATGCATTTACACAATGTACAACCAGAGAATTGAAATGTTGTGCTCCAGTTGTGTATGGCAAATTGAAATGCATTCTTCTAGCATATACAACTAAGTAGAACAAATAAAAAATAAATATAATAATAAGAAATTACTCAGCCCACCAAAAAAAGATATAATCCATGCTTATACAATTACATCAAAGTGAAATCTACTGTCACGTGAAACTAAAAAGAACCAACAAAATGCAATCTCAAAAAAAATCAGCATACTACATTGATTCAACCACATCAATGTTTATAGCAGCTCAATTCACAATACATAAGCAATGGAGCCAATCTCAGTGCCCTTGGACAAATGAATAAAGAAAATGTGGTAAATGTACACAATGGAGTGTTACAATTACTCAGTTATAAAGAAAAGTGGTTTTATGGTACTTTTGGTTAATGGATGGAAATGGAGATTATTATAAGTTAAATAAACCACAGCCCAAAAGTTAAAGGTTGAATATTATGTCTGATATTTGGAAACTAATCCAAAATAAGGGGGGCATTAAAATTAATCAAAGTAAGATCAGAAGAGTATTTAGTTGATCTCCTCCAGGCTATCATTAAAATAGGCCTTAAAGCTGTGACTGAGATAAGAAGGGAACACAGTCCTTTTGACTTAGCTCAGCAGTTGGAACTCTATCAAAACCAAGTTAAAATATTTGCAAATACATTTACTTATTCAAAAAAATAGCACAGGATAAATATTTCTAATAATGTAAATATAATTTAAGAAAAAAAATCAGAGAGATACAGGAGGGAGTAAGGGAGGGTGCTAGAAGAAGAGTATGCACTGTGTATGGAATTTCTTCCACCTGGTGTGAACGGGTTTCACATTTACTGACTGACAGCCTAGTGATATGAGAAAGAACCCTGCAAAGTCACAGGGATTTGTCATGCAGGGAGACCTTGTGCCATGCCCCACGTCCAGACATCCCAGGGTATCAGAGGAGGGAGACCAGCAGTGCTGAGAGGCTCCAGGAACACCTGGGCCCCTGGTGCACATTCCTGTTCCTTGTTTCATGTGCTGTTCCTGCAGGTGGCAAAGGACATGCACAGATGTAGGAGTAAATGATTGTGCAAGGCAACCTTTGATTTTTGTTTTAAACTGGCCCAACTTACAAAAACCATAAATGCAATTGTTAAAAAAATGCAAGACACATACATTTGCACTATGAAAATGATCATTTAAAAATAAATGAAAACACAAAGGCCAAAAGGTTGGGTGGGAATGAAGCAAAATCTCAGCACCCAAGAGCTGTGATTTGCTTTTTTGTTTGTTTGTTTTTAGTACTGGAGGCTGAACCCAGGCCTTGCACATGCTAGGCAAGTGCTACATCCACAGCCCTATTCATTTCCTTTAAGAAAAAAAAAAAAAGAAAAACCTGGATTGCTGGATTGGCAACTGCAGAGGACAGTGGGGCACTTGCTAGTGTACCACCCTCCCACTTTGACAGGAGGCAGCCCACACAACATAGGAGCCCCATAGCAATTGGCTGCCCTACTTACATGTCCTGATAGATATCTACGAGGTACATGAGCATTTTGAAAACATTCCCAACATGCCAAGGCAGGGAAGAGAAAAGTAAATATGAAAGTTTCAACCAGAACAGCTGTTCATTCCAAGAAGAGATGAGGGCATGGGGACTTGTGTTGTTCTCCCTGCACATGAGACTTTAAGGGCTCAAGGGCCAATCTTCATTGTCTACTGGTAAAATGCAGGCTGTAAATTTGTACCATTTTCATTTTTTTTGGTTGGGGTTCTTTTTCTTGTCTTTTCTTTTTTGGAACTGGGGATCAATCCCAGGGCTTTGCCATTGAGCTGCATCCCAGCCTTATACATTTTCTTTACCCCACAAATCTTAAAAGGAAAGACAGCCACTCTGAAATGTATGATGTTCACAGAGCCTTCTAACAGTCATAATTAACAAATGGCTACTGTTCCCATGAGCTCTATATACTAAACTAGAATCAACTCTGGGAAGTCAAACTTTAACCCTAAGAAATAATGACTTCTTATTTCAGCAATTCTTAGCACTTCCCCCAACCTGCCCTTCAGGACAGAAGACCCACAAGCATTCAATGTTCAGTGTGTGACCTGCTTTTGCTAAGCAAGAACCTAACAATCTACTTTCAACCACAAACCTCAAAGAGATCTTCTAAGATCTTCTGAACCCTTTGCAGCCTGTAGTGAGTCCCTAAAAATCATTCAAGGACCCGAGCAGGCATGAGACTCAAGTATTCAGTGGAGTTTTCCATATAGGGAATGACGTTTTCCAGAGGCAGCAAACTGAACCAGGATCAAAAGAGATACTCATCCACACACAGCAACTGCTTCCTGCTCTCCATGAAGTCAAGAAACTTCCTGAATGAAGAAGCCAGGACAGAGACCAGGGCAGCAGTGAGAGCACTGAACAGACTCAACACAAGAAAAAGGAAGGCTGAGAAGGTCCAGAATGCTCAGTTTTGAAAGATGATCTCAATGCATCATGTAAAGACATACAGAGCAAATCAAATGAAAACTAAACAAAATAGCTAAGGGTATGACACACCTGTGATCTCAGCAACTCAGGAAACTGAGATAGGGGGATCAAAAGTTCAAGGCCACCCTCAGCAATTTAGTGAGGCCCTGTCTCAAAATTAAAAAATAAATAAATAAAAAGGGGCTAGGGACATGGCTCCACAGTTGAGCACCACTGGTTTCAATCCCTGGTATCAAAAAAACGAATTTAAAAAAAATCATTTCCATTTGGCTTTCATTTCAAAAGGTTCCAAACTTAGAGAAGAGATGGGAAAAATTGAGCTCACTGCCTTTATCCCTAACAATGGTAGCTTGTTCCCAGCGGACAGGGTGGGCAAGGGGACAGGGTATTACACACATGGCAGTTATCTGTGTGTGGAAATGAGTATAGCGAAGTTTTCATGTTTAATTCAGATTTATTTTAAGTTTTGTACTTAAATTTGATTAAAAAAACCTTTTTTTGGTGTTGTGTTGGGAAGGCAACCCAAGGCCTCGCCCATGCTAGGCAGTCCTCTGCCACTGAGTACAGCCCAGCCCTCTACAATTTTTCTTATGTTGTTGTGCTTTCCATGTCTTCTCTGAAGAACCTTTCCTAACTCTAAGATGACCTTATTAAGAAGCATGCTGTTAACACATCCAGGCATGTAAGGATTTTCCAGAGAGCCATCTGCTCAGCTGTGGTTAGGAACCTCTGCCCTTGGACTGCAGCACCTTCAGGGTACTGAGAGTGGTCCAGCTCATAATGCAGCCTGTCTTGTTGCATGTGCCTATGGGCACACCTGAGAAGGGTAGGTGTCCTGCCACATGGGGCACTGAAGCCCCTGGGTGCCATCTGGGTCTGGCTGGTCTGCAGCTTTCTCCCCAACATCTGTACCATATTAATTCTCCTGCCATTTGCTTTAAAAGTCACTGGAGAGGAGGCACAGAGCTTCACAGAGCTACAAATCTGAATCTACTGGCTCCTCCTCTCAGGCTCTTGGTTTGGGACTGGATTTGATTCTCCACCTACATAGTCCTACTTGGTACCTTTGTTCTATATTCCTCTGTGACTCCTGCTCTGACTTTTTTCTTTTTGGTGGTACTAGGGATAGAACCCATTGCCTCGGCCAAGCTAGATTAGTGCTCTATCACTAAGCCCCAGCCCCAGCCCTGGTCTTATTCTGGCTTTTTAAATTGGTGAAATGAATATTGCTTAGTATTCCAGTTTATTATTATTATTATTTAGTTTGGAGTTTTGCATCTGTGAGTCCCATTTCCCCTGCTGAAGCACAGTTCTCAGTGGGGGCTGGGGTGTTCAAGCCCATCCCCCATCCCACCCAGGGGGGCCTGGCAATACCTGGATACATTTGTGCCTTTAAGACCTAGGGAAGGGGCAAGACATTGTCTCTGTACCCTTGCCCACCCAAGACTTCCACACTCCAGGAGGCCTGAGCTTCCCACCCATGGGACACTGCAATGCCCTCACAATCAGAGAACAGTGAATGTGGAAGTACTCTGCTTTTCCTGGCCAGTTCTCTGGCCTAAGCTATATGGTTAGCAAAAGGGAAGCTTGCTCCAGCCCTACCAAATGCACTCATCACCCACTTCTTCAGCTAAAAGGCAAGGTCAGAAGCCAGAAACTGAGATTTGTGGTACTCAGGGCTGCGTCCTGGGATATACAGAGTTGCTAAGTGTCTGTCACACAAATGAATAAACACAAATTAGTACAGTCATAAGAGGAAGACTACATAGCATCCCAGTTGTTTCAGAGACAGGAAGATCATGAATTTAGGTCAGGCCAGGAAACTTAGCAAGACCCATCTTAAAAATTAAATCTTTTTTTTTTTTGTTTTTTGGTGGGGGGGTAGTACTTGGGATTAAACTCAGGGGCACCCACCTACTGAGACACATCCCCAGCCCTATTTTGTATTTTATTTAGAGCCAGGGTCTCACTGAGTTGCTTAGTGCCTTGCTTTTGCTGGGGCTGGCTTTGGACTCATGATTCTCTGGCTTCAACCTCTGAGTAACTGGGATTACAGGTATGTGCCACCATGCCCAGCTTCAAAAATTAAAAATTTAAAGGAAAACCGGGGATGTATCTCTGTGGCAAAATGCTGATGAATCATTCCAAGATGTGCTTACATAACTGCAGCTTACAACTTACTCATTTAGCAATTTTTCCTGAAACTGAGAGAAAGAGATTCCCTTAAGGGCAACCCAGATGTCCTCAGACTGGCTCCCAGAGTCATTTCTTTGAGGGGCCAGCTGCATACAGTAGTGCAGGACAGGGAGGATGCCCAGCCAATCAATGACCCTTGCAGCCATGCGTCTTTGGCACAGGTTGACCAAGTACACATATGGAAGGGAACCAAGACCTACTATGAGCCATGGATGGCTGTATCCAACCTGCCCTGTGGTCTGATGTCCCAGGAGGGAAGGGACAGCCACTTGCATCCAGCAGAAGGAGCATATTACACACCTGGATGGAGTCCCAGACCAGGAGGCACAGGGTGGTAAGGGGGATGATTTCCTGGCCCCCAACCCAGTGCACCAGGACATCACGAATGCCAACAGACACCCACTAGGGTCACTTCCACCCACACCATACAGCTGAGGTATTGAGGTGCTCAGTTTCCAACCAAGGAATACACACAGGGTCTAGGGTTTGAACCAGGCAGTCTGGCGATGGTGGACCTAAACACAAAGCAAACATTTTTTTTTGAACTGGGATTGAACCCAGGGACACTCTACCACTAAGCTATATCCCCAAACTTTTTTATTTTGAGGCAGGGCCTCCCTAAGTTGCTGAAGCTACTCTCAAACTTGTGATCTTCCTGCCTTAGTCTCTTGAGTCACTGGAATTATAGGCAAGTGCCACCATGCCCAGCTACAAAGCCACTTTTTAAAAGGAACAGCACATGATGTGTGTTCCATGGGCAAATAAATTGATGCTTCTTCCTTCTCTCACACCCATGCACAGCTGTTTGTAGATTTCCTTACCACTGTCTCTCTTTCATATAGGGCACAGAACTTCCTGGGTCTTTAAAACTCAGGAAACCCACAGGTGCTAAGAGCTCAGAAAAGGCCACCTGATGTTACTCAAGCTTAAACCAAACAGAAGCAGAAGAGACCCTGATATTCCGAGCACAGCAGCTCAGCAAAGGTCTCCCCTACCACATAAAAGGTCATGGCTGACCCAGCAGGGGCAGTGTGCTTCCAGAGCTACCAGCACAGGTGGGACAGCAGGGACAACATCCCTGTGGGTTCTGCAGCTTTCCTAGGTGACACCTGCAGGCAGTCCTGGGCCCCAGTGCTAAGGTGTGCTGAGAGTGAAGAAGAAGGTCCTCCCAGGAGCACTTCTGTCATGTACTTTATATTATTCATTTATTTTTTCCAGATAGAGTTCCACTAAGTTGCCCAGGCTGGCCTTAAGCTCTTGGACTCAAGCAAGAGCTTGAGATGACAGTGCTGCCATGGTGTATGGCTCTGTGAAGCTTTTTGAAGTCAGGGTATTCAGGAGAACACAGAATTTAACAACACTAGCAATGACATACATACCAGGAAGTTGACAGGAGCAAGTGGTAAGATGACTGTGGTTTTATTTTTCCGCAGTGTGTGCTCAGCCTTTCTCTGACAAGCATTTATCTCAAAACCAGATAAAAATCATGATAAATGCCTACAAACCTCTGACAAAAAAAAATGGGATACCTCTCAGATGTGCCCAGGATGTGGTGGAGGTCACTGTGCAGGGCATGTGGTGAGCAGGGACTGGGGCAGAGAATGGAGCACAGTAAGGTTAGGTCACCCTCCAATAAGCAGAGTTTGGTATCTTCCACCAGGAAGAGAATAATCAGACCCATCCTCAGTCTGCTCCTCACAGGGCAGCCTTCAGGCAGGGCATCTCCACTTTTCCTTCCAGAAGTGGTCTCATTAGCTTTTTCAAATACTTATACACTTCTACAGTTGTTTCTTCACCTGATGCAGGGGGAAAAGAAGAGGCATGACCATGGAGTGCATGCCCTGGAGGCTGGAGGGCCCCCTGGGCAGGGGATCAAGGTCCTGAGGAAGGGGAGCACTGGGGAGGGTCCCAAATGCTCCACCTCCTCACCTCCCCAGCACATGGGCTTCTGGGGCAGAGGGAGCACATTGATGCTCAGTCCCAAACCCTGTAGTGAGGGGGTCTGGGAGGCCCTTGGATGCTCATGAGAGCTCAATGTCAAACTGAGAGAGAGTGCCAGCTCTGTCTCCAAGCCACAGTGGCTGAAGGGGAAAGGATGGGCTCCACCCTTTCTTTCAACTCTGTCTAAGCCTGAAAAGAATGCAAGTTGGTGCTAGGAATGAGGCTCATGGGTGCAATCAGGAGGAGAGACATGGAGAGAATTCCCAAGAGGTAGTGTGGAAACAGAAGGTATGGAAAGGTCTTCCTGCCCCCTCTTCACCTGCCCTACTTAGTCACAGGGTTTCAATATGCCTCTAGTAGGTCAGGAGACCCTGCCTACACACACCAGAGCTACTGGTGACTGGGGGAAGACTGATACCTCTTCCTCAATGAGGCCAAGGCTATTCAAGGACTGTGCTTTCCCTTCATAAATCATAGGCACTCAGACAACAGAGTAAACCTGCCGGAACTGGGTAAAGAAGTTCCTCAGGTTGATGGGGTTCCAGGTCTGGAGGATGCTGAAGATGTGGCCCAGAATGATCTTGGCTGCTGCCGCAGTCTGGCTGGGCACAATCAGGAGCCACTTGTCAAAAGAAACTAACTTTATTTTTAGAACCACACACGCCAAACAGCCTCTCAGGAAAAACCCTCAGAGCCCCAACTGCCACCACCGGCTTTCCACAAGCCTCTCTCTCCAACAACACAAGCCTCTCTCTCCAACAAGCCTCTCTCTACCTCCCACAATCCTCCTGCTCTTGAGGCCGATTGGCTGGGTCACGTGGGCAGAGCCAAAAAAGTCCCCCAATGAGCAGCTCCGTGGTCTGAAAGGGCAGGGAAACAGCCCAATGAGCATCACCGCAGAGGAGCCAATCAGCTAGATGTTGCTGGGGCCACTGTGAGCCAATCATCAGCCGGCAGCTGGAAGTTTGCTGGCAGCTGGAAGTTTGCTGGGGCCCCTTCGGCTGTGGCTCTCAACAGGCTGCCATCTTCTTCCCCTTCACCAGCTCCTTCTTTATCTTATTAGTGAAGAAGTCCTGGAATTTCTCTAATGTTCCAAGAGGCCTCATGTAAATTATATCATCATATTGATGCCAGTCTATGGGTGGTAGCAAGACAAATGTTACAGTTAAGATCTCAAAACCCACCAGCCCAAGGCACCACCCCAGAAGACAGAAACACAGGGGAGCAGCCAGGCACAGTGGCACATGTCTGTAATGCCAGTGGCTCAGGAGGCTGAGGCAGGAGAATCACAGATTGTAGGTTAGCCTTAACAACTTAGAGACCCCTTCTAAAAAATAAACAGAAACAGGGGAATACAGTCAGATGATGAAAGGAAGGAAGAAAAACAAGAGGACTCTGGTAAACTGAAGTGCTCAGAACTTACTCCATCAGCCACCATGGGCAGGGCATGCCCCTGCAGAAAGAAATCCTAGACAATCCACAGTGATGAGCTTAAAACCAAGTCTCTGCTTAGCCATGCAGTTCAGCAAGCCTGGTAAAAGCTTTAAACATGACCACATGCAGTTTAAACATTTTATACCAAAACTCCATCTCTCACTAGCAACTGAGTCCTGTTCTGATAAATTAACATGGTGCATAGTGGAATAGCAATACCCACCCCAAAGAGAACAGTGAAGATTATCCAGCAGACACAGAGACACTAGCATGTGCCCAGTACAGGGCAAGGGCTGAATTTATGGCTACTCTGAGGACCAACTGCAAGAGACACAATTATAGACCAAGAAAACCCAGTGACATTAACTGTAAAATAATTAGAAAACAAAAGTGGTTAGCCAAGCACCATAGTGCATGCCTGTACTCCAGGCAATTTAGGAGGCTGAACCAGGAGGATCCAAAATTTGAGGGCAGCCTAGACAACTTAGGAAAATGTGACTCAAAATTTAAAAATGAATAGAAGATCTAGGGATCTAGCTCAGATGTAGATCAGAGGTAGAGCACTTGCCTAGCATGAACAAGGCCTTAGGTTCCATTCCCAGCACTGTCAAGAAAAGAAAGAAAATTTAAAAAGACAGAAAACCTATAAAAGGGCAGAGAGCTGGGCATGATGGTACATGCCTATAATCCTAGTAACTCCAGAGGTTGAAGCAGGAAAACTACAAGTTGGAGATCAGACTAAGCAATTTAGGAGGCCCTAAGCTACTTAGGGAGATCCTGTCTCAAAAAATAAAAATGGCTGGGCACATGGCTCACTGGTAAAGCACCCCTGGATTCAATCCCTGGTACCAAAAAAGCCCTATGTGTAGAAAGGCACACACAAGTAGCAGTGAAATAAGTAAGACAGGTGCTGAGCAGGACTCCTGAGGCCCAAAGCAGGTGCTGTGCACACTACTGTCACATTGGTAGGCCCTGCCACCCCAGCTCTACCTTGTCCCTGCCAGGTGACAATTGGCCAGGGTTCATATGCTGATTTGGGCATGGCCTCCTCTGGAGCTTCTCCTGACCCCACTCTAGCCCCTCCCTTTGTGGGACTTGTCAGAGCAGAAGCTCCATCTTTGCTTGTGGAATTATCTGATGAAGTCCAGTTTCACTGAAGTAACTCAGAGTACACTATTGTTATTAAAAATTACGTGTAAACTCATGTATCATGGTGCACATACATGCACCATGAGGACCCTTGGAGCCCAGATGCTTGAGGTCAGCCCAGAAAACATATTTTTAAAAATCCTGGGTCCCGGAGGTTGCTCAGGACAGGGCTGGGTGCTTAGGCAGGCCAGAACAGCCAGTGTCTGCAGAGAGGGTCACCAAGGAAGAGCTGCTAAGGGACTGAAGAGGTGCAGAGGGTTCTTTCCAAAGATTCAGCAGGTCAAATGTGGAAGCCACCCAAGTGCCACCAGCAAAATATCATGAGGACAAATAACAGGCCCACAGGGAGGCTCTCGATACACTGTCCTGCTTCTGTCACAACCCGGCCACCTCCAGGAAGGGCCAACCATCAGCTCCCTGTTCCCTGCTTTGTCCCAGAGTCTGCCTGGTACCCGGGCCCACTCTGCCCACAGCTTCATCCTCTCTCCTTCCCATTTCCTCTCTTGCCTAAGTTAACCACAGCAGGGGTAGCACACAGCAGAGGACCCATGTAGACCAGGCAGTCTGCTCCACACAGCAGCACCCAGGCCAGGACACAGGTGCCACAAGAGAGGCCCTTTACCTCCAGAGTGCAGGAGGGAGGACTTGACACACAGGCAGCTGTTCACATGCTCACCTGCCTTTTGCAGCTGCTCATAGATGTACTCATACTCCACGGTGCAGTTGGAGCTTTGGCTGCAGTGAAGGACATACTTGTAAGGGATGGCTCTATCCAGGCTCTGCCTGGGAATGACAATGCTGCCCTTGATGAGGGACCCATACTTATGTATGTCCCTGCAAATCAGCAGACACTGGCCAGTTATCCTGAAGTCTTACATCAGAAGATTTCATTCTCAAACACATCAGGAACATAGACCAAAAGCTATAATGGACACTGACCAAGATGGGATGTCTAGAACAAGGCAGGGCTTCTTTTCTAGTTAGAACAGAAAAAAGAGCTATGGTAAAGCAAGACAAAGAATGCTTGCTGGATGTATCAAAAACACTCACCCAGGGAACAGGGGCACCCTAGGGACTCACTGATCACCTCTAACAAACACCAGGGGGACTGGGGGGCCCAGGACTCACTCAATGTAGTACATCTCACAAGCGTCACTCCACTTGGGCTGTCCAAGCTCTTCTCCTCCCCTGATGAACACAGTGTGGAGCTTGGGGTCAAAGGTGACATGCTTGGAGATGATGGCATGGAAGTAAATGGTGATCCCCTCCTCGGGGTTCAGCCAGCTGGAAGAGGAAAGGAAGCACTGTGGTCACCAACTGCTCCTGGCCCAGCCTACCTCCTCTTTCTCTACTGGTCATTTTCACATCTGGCCACTGCCCACCATGAATGGCCAAGAAGAGGAAAAGAGAGTGTGAAACCCCAGCCTGGCCAGCCCACCTCCCCTGCAAACCTCACAGCTGGACTTGTCACAGGGGCCCTCAACAGATGCGGACGGCATCCTTGTGCCCTGGGCCTGGGTGGGACAGCCTGGTACCTTGAGGGGATGGCCTTCACACTGGCCTTCTGGTTCTTCTGATCCTTCTCCTTTGTCACAGCAGCTGTGTCATTTTTGTCACCAGCTGGGTTCCCTTACCCTTTGGTCCTCTGCATTTGAGCTGCTTCTTCTAGTAACAACCCAGAGGAATCTCACAGAAGATGCACTGAGCCCTAAAATTCAGACTCAAAAACAATCTTTATTTTTATTTTTTGCAGAGCTGGAACCTAGGGTGTTCAGCACACTAGTCAATTGCTCTACCCCTGAGCATGTTCCCAGCCCTTTTTCACATTTTACTTTGAGACAAGATCTATAAGTTGCTAAGGCTGGCCTTGACTTTGCAATCTTCCTGTGTCAGCCTTCTGAGTTGTTGGGATTTACAAGTGTGTGCCACAATGCTGGCTAGAATAGTGTTTCTTTCTAAGGGTGAAGGCCTCAGGAGACTTTCCAGAATGAGTGATATGTTATCTTGATTGGTAGATTCACAATCAAGGGGGGACATTTAAGGTATCTTGGTATTTAAACATTACCTCAACACACACAAATATTTTAAACATCTGCAGAGAAGGAGGGTCTAGGGTTCCACCCATGCCCCTAAGGCCCTCCCCTTTCTCAGAGTTTTGGACTGTCAGATCATGTACTGTCCTGTCTTGATTCACTGAACAGTTCTTTCACCTTCTTGGTTAGATTTATTCCAACAATTTTATTTTTTTTGAGTCTATTGTGAATGGAATTGTTTTCCTGATTTCTTTCTCAGCAGAATCATTATTGGAGTATAGAAAAGCTATTGGTTTTTCTATGTTAATCTTGTATACTGATTTTTTTCTGAGTTTATTTATAAGAAGACAGATAAATCCACCTAGATACAGTCTTCTGGTGGTGTTTGTTGAGTCTTTGAAGTATAGTATCGTGTAATAAACAAACAGAAATAACTTGAATTCTGCTTTTCCTATTGGTGTTCCTTTAATTTCCTTCTCTTGCCTGATTGCTCTGTTAGAGTTTCAAGAACAATATTGAATAAGAAAGGTGAGAGTGGACATACTTGTCTTGTTCTTGATTTTAGAGAAAATATTTTCAGTTTTTCTCCACTCACTATGATGATAGATTTTGATTTGTCATATATAGACTTTATGATATTGAGGGGACTTTACATTGTATAAAGCAAAATATCAGTAGCACCAGTAGAATTTTAATCCACTATTCCACATATAAAATAAAGGAATGTAATGATTAATGAACAAATAAAGTTGATTATGGAAATTTTATTATTAAATTGATACATTATGAAAGTTTCCCTACGGCTTTTTCTAGCCCAATCTTATAGGTGAAGAGTCAGATCATGAGCAATTATCTTGCACCTAAAACATTTTTTCTAATTAGGTTTTAACCTAGAAATCTCTAATAAAAGTGTAAAATTTAGAAACAGTGAATGCTTTAGATCTCAGTCTAAATGTAAAATTGCCAAATACATAAAATTAATCATGGAAATTGTAAGGTCAGGCAACAGCGGCAACAAAAAGGAGGCAAATCTAAAGAGACTGCTGAATGAGGCTTTATTGAGATTCCACTCCCAGGTGGAACTCTATCAGAGTGGATAGGAAGAGGGTCTGAGGAGAAACTGCATGGGGGCTCTACCGGACTGGAATTTTATGAGGCTTACAGCAGGAAGGGAAGGGATTGGGACAGGAAAGGGGGTTTTTAGAGTTCCTTGTCCCACTGAAGTCGGTCAGGGGAACTGGATGAGATCCAGGATTGGCCAAGAGACCCTGCTGATTGACAGACAGTTCCCTCAGTGCCTGATTGATGTTTCTTTTGCACGTGGAGGCTGCTTGGTACTTTGTTCCTAAGTCACTGCCACTGACCTGACAGAAATAATATTCCAAGTTTCCATATATTCAGAAGGAAATTGTAATTTATCTAAGGTCTCATATTTCAATAACAGAAAATTACTTTAGATTCAATTACTATTAAGGGTTTGAATATGATGACAAAAAATAGCAAAGGAATTTACCCTACTATAGTCAGTGGTGACCATCTTGTGTAAATATTACTCAGATGGCTTTCCAATTTTTAATGGTGTTTTTAGAAATATTTTGTAGTGTATGTAAATAATTTCAGACATTTAGCATAAGAACATCAATGTTACCTATTTTTACATTACTTATTAATAATACTGTTTATTTTTATAATTTATAATATAGAATATAAAATGTTTCATAATTGTTTATATGTTTATGTTTAGTATAAGTGTGTTATTATTCAATAACCACATCTCTGTTTATTTCAGAACTTCAGTAATTTGTGCCTCCACCAAGGAGAAAAACGTGAATATTTTCATTCACCTCTGCTACATGTATTCCCATTGGGAACGAGTTATTTGTTATGTTACTTAAAACTTTATTGTTAGAAAAGTCCCAGTTCTAAAATAATTTTAAATACTCAACAATAAAGTTTAGGTTTTCATTGGAGTTTTACAAAATGTGATTTAACTAACTGGACTTGAATATATGGCTAAGGTAGTTTTTCTGATGCCTAAACAAACTACTGTGATGCCCACTGCTCCAGAGTATCCTTGAGTCACCCTGGATGCTTTGATTAACACACATTGCAACAATTTATTTCTGGCAGTGAGCTGAATGGAATACATTAAGTCCCCATCCTGCATTCTGAACTGCTTTCTGTTTACTTTGAATTGTAATTCAAGGCATTGAGATCAGGCTCTAAAGTGCTGGATATTTTAGCCCCTAGTTTTCTGTTAAATTTTTAGTCCCCTTTGTTCTGTCATGGTGGAAATTTCCCTGAGATAATGTGACTCCATGTGTGTGATTTGGGTATATATGGCAGTATACATCTTTCTCCCTTTCCCAGAGAAACCATGAAAACATGCCTTCCCATACATTAAGCAGGACTTGAGAGCATGCCAGTGCTGTTGCAAGCTCCAGTGAAACTCTCACTCCCAAAGGAAAATATAGGAAAAGGAACTAGATATAATTTTCTTCTAGTTTTTATACATTTGCTTGTCTAATGAGTAGAGAGGTAAAAATAAGCACCCAAATATACTCATTCCATGCTATAAATCCCTTAAGAGTGTTAATCTCCTCCTTTAATAGTTAATCATTTAGTATTTACTTGTCTTCAAATAAACAGAGACTACAGAAAGCAGTGAGTAGTGAGTTTAGTAAAGAATGCTGGTACTTTGCAAAAGAAGAGAGATTAATACTGCTCTTGCTGAAATATGTACGTGATAAACCCAGAAAAAATCACAAAAAATCATGAGTGAGGTAGAGCTGACATAGAATATGAAAATTTCTTTAATTAAATATAATACTGATGAAAACAACTCAAAATGCAGAATCCTGAATTACTCCAAACAGAAAGCTAAAAAAAGTAAATATATTTTCCTAAATAAAAGTAATTTAATTTTAGTTCAATTCAAAATTACCCTGAGCAGAATTAGATAAATTATAATTCAATATTATAATATTATATTATTAAAAAAGATGTTTATTATGAAAAATCAAACCTGGATATAATCAAGCATCTAGGTTGAATGGCTAAGTTTTCAAGTTATGCAATGCTCATAAAACTAATTAAGTGATACTGGAGTTGTAGTGAAAAAAAAAGTAAGATAAAAATATCAGAATATAGGAATTTTTACAAAACAAAAATTTCTACTTTCTTATATAAGAAATGAAAAGGAAAATACAGGTAGATTAAATGAAACTGATATCTAAAACTGGATTTTTCTATATGTGGCATAAAACAAATATTTTAAAATAATATAAGACCATCAAGGACATGTGGATATTGACTTGTAATTTGTTTATAACACTGCAGTTTTTATTGTTTTGTGCATGGTATTGGAATTGCAGTTAAGTTTTGCTAAAGTGCCACTATTTTGTATTGAAGTTATTATGGATGAAATGCTATGCTATCTGAAATTTACCTCAAAAATAATTTGAAAGGACTGGAAAATATGGGTAAAATAATATTGGCTATAAGTTGATAATTGACCAGGCGAGTCCATTATACTATTCTCTATATTTATGAATACAATTAAACTTTTGGTGATAAAAAGAGAAAAGAGTATCTTGAAGCTAATTCTTATAAAACCAGCATTTCCATTAGGCTCCATATTAAAATTTTACTCCACTCTCCTTTTTTATATATATAATGGTAGATAACTGACCTGGTGTGTTAATCAGCTTTCCACCGTTTTAGCATATGCCTATGATAAATAAGAGAGAGAGAGAGAGAGAGAGAGAGAGAGAGAGAGAGAGAGAGAGAGAGAGAGAGAAAGGTTCACAGATATGGAGGTTTCAGCCTTTGGTTCACTGGATCTTTGGTTTGGAACCCAGGTCAAGATAGCATATCATGGTGGGGAGTGCATGGATGAGGAAGCTGCTCACCTCATAGTGGCTAGGAAGCAGAGAGAGGAAACAGATGGGTTCCCCTTCACAGCATAAAGCACAGTGACCTAACTTTCTTCCATTAAGCACCACCTCTTAAAAGTTCCACCATCTCTCAATCACAGCACAGTATTGCAAATAACCTTTAACGAATAGGCCTTCGGGTACACTTATCCAAACTGTAGCATGCCATATAAACCTGAATTAAGAGTATTGATTAAGATAACCTTAGCTAATAAGAAGTTTGAGATATATTTACAATAAATAGAATTTTGTATAGTTGAATATAGAGGGATGTTCAGGAATATATAATATATTAAAGATATATAATAGATAAGAGCATAGATCAAGTTTTATTATAATAAATATGGGATAATTTAGGTGATTTAGAAACCAGACTCTGAAGTCTTCTTTGCTAATTTTCTGCATTTATAAAATTTACTAAAGTTTCTGAGCTTAAAATACCTCACCATAAAAATTGGTAGTAGGAGAACTTGTTTCAAAGGAATATTGTGAATATTTAACAATTCATGATAGCATTTAATAATAGGAAATATGTATCAACAAATAATACCTACATGTTCTAAGTATGTTATTAACATGAAATAATTAATTTAATCATCACAAAACCACCCTTTGAGATAAAAATTTTATTATCAGGTTTTACAGATGAGGAAACAAAAGCACAATATTACATAAATTTTTCAATATCATCCAGCCAATGAGTAGCTGGGTTGGGATACTCTTTTCTGCTTGTCTCCAGAATCTGTGATCTTTAACGAAGTATATGGTATGCAGAAAATTGTCAAATAGTAAATGGTTAACAGAAGTTTTAAGGACTGTGGTGGCTCAGTGGAAAAGTGTTTGCCTAGCATGTGTGTGGCACTCTGTTTGATCCTCAGCATCACATAAAAATAAATAAAGCTATAAAATTTAAAAATAAATAAATTAAGTGAAGTGATTTTTTTTTCTATCTACAACCATATACATGAACCTTACCCTCTTCCAGAATTATTATATTTTGAATTTGAAAAACAAAGATTAAAGAAAGTTTTTCATAGTAATTTCTAATTTAGTTTCCCCTTAGCAATGGAAAAATTGGTTTCTGAGAACTTACAATATCACAATCACTGTACTTAACATTTTACTTAGATCAGCATCTATAAGCCACCAGAAGTTAGGAAATCTTGAATAAAGAAGGAAAGTGAACTTTCCTTAGTGTCTCCAAGAAGGGATGAGAAATTAGCAATCAATATGCAGCTATCATACTGAAAACATTAATGAATAATGTTATACCAAGCTCTCATTACAATCCTGAGAAAGGCATTATTATGTCATTTTCTTATATGACAAGATGAAATCAGGGTTTACAGAAATTAATTAATTTGCTTAAAATAACAAACCAATAAATTATAGAGCAAGTACTTAAACCTAGTTTGGCCTATCTTCAAAGTACATGAACTTGGCTACATATCAAACATTGGCCTTTTTTTCATTCATTAACTTGAGACAATAAACCCAAGTTGTAGTGTCCAGCAAAATTTGATTTATTTTCATCTTATTTATTTTTTTCACATAATATAATTCCTTTTTGAAATGATATTTTCTTGAATAGAGAAAAAATTTGATCTAGCGGTCAGATTTCTAAGAAGAAAATGCATTATGAATAAAATGTTTAGTGGGTCTTAATCAGTAAGATTTCTAAATACAGCTTATTAATTGTGATGCTTATTTCATATATATATATATATATATATATATATATATATATATATATATATATATTTGTGCATATACTGATCCCTGAGTCATATATACTACCTGCAGTAAATTGGTCCTGGTAAGTTTTTTAATCACATGAACAAAAAAGTTGCTATATTTTCTTCAAGTTAGAATAGAAGAAAATATAAATGATTATTATTCTGATCTTAAGGTACTCTTTGATTACTTAAGGCATTTTAATGCTGAGGTTTTTACTTTATAGTAATATGTGCCCAGGATTTTCCCTACTATTTCACAAAGAAAGCATACAGAATTGACTCAGTTTATTTCAGTAGGCATCAGACTTTCTCCAGGTGATTTCATACATGGTATTGTCATCCATATGTATTTGATGATGCTACTACATAGATTTATCCACATAGTATTCCTTTCATTTAAGCAGAATCTTAACACAGGTGGAAAGACAAAAGTAGCATCATCAAATACATATGGATGACAATACCATGTATGAAATCTTGAGAAACAAATTTAATTTGGGACTGATGTATTTGGGCATGATTTGATAGAAGAGATTATATTTTGAACTGAATGGCTATGGGAAAGTTACAGTAAAGGATAGAAAAGCTGGCCCTTCTGATTAGAAGCCATTTCAACTTTTTTCCAGAGCACATATGAGTCAACAATAGACTGCTGAGGAAGGGAACAATTTTAGACATATAACATTTGAGTTAGATTTATTATGACAGGATTATTTCTGGTGAATTCTGTCAAGTATTTGTGAGCAAAGGGAATGCAATTGTAGCAAACAAGTAATGAAATATGATGGGGAGTGACAGAATTGAGAAGGAAACTAGACCAAATATGGGAATGGTAGAGAATGCATGGATAGATAGATAAACAGTCAGACAAAGACAGGGCAGATAGGTATCTTTAAAGGGTTAGAAATCATTTCTGATATCATGTCTATACTCTGGGCATCAGTGAATAGTAGTTTCTGCCTTATTTGTTACTTTTTCTTCTTCTAGGTGGTTCTCTGTGTCTTCACAGTCAAATCTTAGCCAATTTTTGTCCTTAGATTGGGGAAACAGGAATGACCAGGCTAGGAAACATTTTCTTAAGCCAGTGAGACTGTTCCTTTAATCGTGTCTACCACAGTATACAGATAAACATATCACCACATGCCTAGCTTCCAGAAATCCCCAGTATTTGCTTCTGCACCAATTGGTCTCTATCATTTTCTTCTCAAAATGTTGTCATCTTGGGGTTGGGGATGTGGCTCAAGCGGTAGTGCGCTCTCCTGTCATGCGTGTGGCCTGGGTTCGATCCTCAGCACCACATACAAACAAAGATGTTGTGTCCGCGAGAACTAACTAACTAAATAAATAAATAAACCTCTCTCTCTCTCTCTCTGTTTAAAAAAAATCTTGTCATCTCTATTGTTCAGTCAGTGGTTATATAATTTTTAAGTTTGTTGTAAGGAATATTGGAGATATTTAGTTTGAAGATTTTTAAAATTTAAAATTTAAAAATGTTGTACAAATATACTATTACTAGTGTGTAACACAGTGAGAAAAAAATTAAAAGGAACCAGATTTACAATATGTACTATTACCAAAAAAAAATGATGAGGTAAAACTGTCTTTTTGATTAGATTTAAGGAATAGTTGTCATTACCTGCCCCAAGCTATCACTACCTATTCATAGCCTAATAATCCATTTAACTTCTTTAGGAATGTATAAATGAAGAACTTCTTCAGGGCAGAATAGTAGTTGATCAAAAAGGCATGGCTTTGAATTTTAAGTGCTGAAGTTAATGACAGAGCTTTTGATTCAAGTGTACTTAGATAATATCTTCTAAAAGTGGTCTAAATCCAAGGTTGGCCTCATTCTCTTCTTTACATAAAGCTTTTTTTCAGGGGGAATAAAGAGGTAGCAGTTAACATTAAAAAGCAACACTCAACAACTATAGCAGAATGGATATAAACAAAGTCATATCCATTTAAATTTCCAAAAGGGATTTTCTAATCTTCTTGCATCATCTCCTCAGTGCAACTTGTAGTAGATCATTTAATTTTTAATGACTATGAATTTTCTGGATCCTACTGCTTGAAATATAAATGTATAATTTCATACAAATAATTGGAAATGGAATTTGCAATTCCAAAAGAATCTATTTAAATTAAATATGTATGTCTTATGAGCATAACTGTTTAATTTTTAATAAATATTTATTTTTTAGTTGTAGTTGGACACAATAGCTTTATTTTATTTATTTATTTTTATGTGGTGCTAGGATTGAACCTAGGGCCTCTTATGTGCTAGGCAAATGCTCTAGCACTGAGCCAACACCCCAGCCCAAATGTTTACATTTTTTTTAAAGAGAGAGAGAGGGGGAGAGAGAGAGAGAGAGAGAGAGAGAGAGAATTTTTTTAATATTTATTTTTCAGTTTTTGGTGGACACAACATCTTTATTTTATGTGGTGCTGAGGATCGAACCCAGTGCCCCGTGCATGCCAGGTGAGTGCGTTACCGCTTGAGCCACATCCCCAGCCCAAAATGTTTACTTTTTAGTGAATCAATCATGAAAGGTTATTTTTGAAATTAGACAGCAGTTTTGATTATTTTTAAGTTAGTTCCATTTTAGTATATTTAACCTTTTCAATTGTTTTTCTTTGTTTTGAACTTATGTCTTGTCTTTTTAAGAGAATAGATCACTCTGATGACAGGAAATGAATAATAAATTTGTCAATCTTTCCCAGTGTTTGGAAGTAATAGATGTCCCATAAAGCCTTTCTTTATTAAAGAGGGAATTCAGTGGCAGAGAATGCTGAAGAAATGGATTTGAAGCTTTGCCTCAGGCCTGCTGGAAATCCAGTGGAGGTATAAAACCCACAAAAGGCTAAGTAGGGTGGTATCAAAAACCCTCAAGGTGGTATAGACAATTACTAAAGTCACTGAGGGTTTAGATGAAAAGACAACTAAGGCAAGCAGATTCAACTTTTCAAAAATTAAGGTAAAATTCTCAAAAAATAACTGTACATGCTAAGGTAAAAATTTTAAAGTAATGGAAGGATTGAGGCAGCATATGAGAAGAGAATAGAACTTATCTAAAAATAACAGAAAGGGAATTTTATAAATATTAAGGCAACACTTAATGGAAAAACTGGTAGCATGAAATAATACCCAAGTTGTAAATAAAGACAAGTAAGAAAATTTAAGATTAGAGAAAAAACAATGATAATATGTATTAGATATATAACTACATGTATTTTTAATACACAATTTTGCCTTATTTCATCTTATTTACTTATTTTTGGTGCTAAGGATTGAAATCAGTGGCACTTATCCACTGATCCAAATATCCATCCCTTTTTACATTTTGTTTTAAGATAGGGTCTCACTGAGTTGCTTAGGGCCTCTGTAAATTGCTGAGGATGCTTTGAACTTATGATCTTCCTTCTTCAATTTTGCCTGATTTTAAAACATAAAAATCAGCTTACGATATGCTTAATATTACTAGAAAAAAATATTTCTTAAGATCACACAGAGGTGTTTGGTTTTATAAATGGACAGTGGAAGGTTTAAGCTTTAGGACTGACTTGGGTTCAATAATGCAGGCTATATGATAGGGTGCTGGTTGTTTAGCTTCAGCCACAGTTTTTCATATTTCTGTATTAATTTTTCTCTATTGTATTTTTTGTAGTACCAGAAATAGAAATCAAACACCCTATCGTTGAGCCATTGTTAAACCACGAAGCAAAGAAAGACCACCGACTTCAATTTTAAATCAAATAAAAGCAAGCTTTTAATTCCCAGGACTGTCCCTCCTGAAACCTGTGGAAATAGAAGACAGTCTTCCAGCTCTCCAGGAGCACAGCTTTATAGCACAGAAAGTTGCAAAAGTGCAGGGTGGGGTGGGTGTCTTGAGAACTTACAGATAACAGAATTTTGACAAGCATAATACAAAGGCAGGTAGTAGGTTAATGGCCTAAATGGTTCATCACTTAGGGAGTAAATTTAGATCCCAACATCAGAATTTAGGAGGCACCATTAGGGTTTCAAAGAAGATTGTTATCTGGTCAGGGAAAGCCAGAATTTATGAGGCACCACTAAGTTTTCAGAGAGGGTTGTTATCTGGTCAGGGAAAGCCAGGCATGAGTGAGTTCAAGGCATGGGCAGGCATTCCAAGTAAGTTTAAAACATCAAAATATGGACAGGCCAAATAGAAATCCTAATATTTTACAGAAAACAGAAATGAACCTTTTATAACTTTTGATAAGGTGGATCCTGGTCTTAAGAGGGAATTATGCTGGGTTTAATCACTATGTTCCCAGCCCTTAATTTATTTATGTATTTGTTTTATTCATTTACTCTGAGACAGGTTCTCTAAGTTATAGAGTCCGGCCTCAAATTTCTGATCCTTCTACCTCTGCCACCTGAATTACTGGGATAACAGTGGTGTGCCACAGCATGTGGGCATTTTTCTGTATTTTAAAGATAAAGGATGTTATCATTAGGTTTAAATAAGGTGACATGTAAAGTATTGAACTATGTGTTGGGCATATAATAAACTCTCAGTTTTAAATGTATGAAAATATTGTGATGATGATTTGGATGAAAAAGTAATAATGTAATTATGGAAAATAAGACACCATTGCTTAAAACTGGTGATAAATTAAATGTTCATCAGCACATTAAGTGAAGTGAAATAGCTGTTTAGTGCTAGGTACAGGGATTGCCTCATTATTTATTAAGTAACAACTTATTTAGTACTTACTTTCTACCAGGACCTTCCTTTAGGGGAGGAAGCATTGAGGAAGGGCACATCCCCACCCTTAGGAAATATGTGGTCTGGGGTCTATGGAGGCTTAACTGTGAGAAAGACAGCACCAGCTCTCTGAGTTGACCAAAAAACACTCTTTCATATGTTTCTGTACCTGAGTTTATCAGGAAAACTAGATTCTAAAATTTTCACATGCCAAAATGATGACTAAAAATAATTTTAAATGCTTCTAATTTTTGTCCCACCAGCAATGTATGAGTGTGCCTTTTCCCCCACATCCTCACCAACACTTATTGTTGTCTGTCTTCATAATAGCTGCCATTCCGACTGGAGTGAAATGATAATTTAGAGTAGTTTTGATTTGCATTTCTCTAATTGCTAGAGATGATGAGCATTTTTTTCATACATTTGTTGATTGGTTGAATATCCTCTTCTGAGAAGTGTCTGTTCATGTCCTTGGCCATTTATTGATTGGGTTATTTGTTTTTTGTTTGTTTGTTTGTTTTGATGTGCTTAGCTTTTTGAGTTCTTTATATATCCTAGAGATTAGTGTTCTATCTAATTTGTGAGGATGTAGGCTCTCAATTTACCTTACAGATTATTATTTTTGCTGAGAAGAAACTTTTTACTTTGAGTCCATCCCATTTATTGATTCTTGGTTTTAATTTTTGTGCTATAGGAGAATAATTAAGGAAGTTGGGGCCTAATCCCACATGATGAAAATTAGGGTCTACTTTTCGTCCTATTAGATGAAGAGTCTCTAGTTTAATTCCTAGGTCCTTGATACACTTTGAGTTGAGTTTTGTGCATGGTAAGAAATAGGGGTTTAATTTTATTTGGTTGCATATGGATTTCCAGTTTTCCCAGCACCTTTTGTTGAAGAGGCTATTTTTTTCTCCAATGCATGCTTTTGGCACCTTTGTCTAATATAATTATAATTTTGTGGGTTAGTCTCTGTGCCCTCTATTCTGTACCATTGGTCTACCAGTCTGTTTTGGTGCCAATGCCATGCTGTTTTTGTTACTATTGCTCTGTAGTACAGTTTAAGGTCTGGTATAGTGATGGCACCTGCTTCACTCTTTCTGCTAAGGATGGCTTTAGCTATTCTGGGTTTCTTATTTTTCCAGATGAATTTCATGATTGCTTTAGTTTGCCAATCCCCCCCAAAACAAAAACAAATGGTGAATTTTTTCTCTGATATAAGGTGACTAACTCATAGTGGGGTAGGGAGAGGGAGCATGGGAGGACTAGACAAACTCTAGATAGGGCAGAGGGGTGGGAGGGCAAGGGAGGGGGTATAAGGTTAGCAATGATGGTGGAATGTGATGGACATCATTATCCAATGTACATGTATGAAGACATGAATTGGTGTGAACATACATTATATACAAACATATGAAAAATTGTGTTCTATATGTGTAATAAGAATTGTGATGCATTATGCTGTCATGCACTTAAAAATAAAAGCAATTAAACAAGTAAAAGTAAAAATTCTAATTTTAAACTCAACAATATATTTCACCCAACATTTCAAGAAATTAGTCCAGAACTTAAACCACTATGTATGAAAGGTTAATTGTTAAACCAATCTTTATGCACTTTTTTTCAGTCCTTAACATTATACATGTAACAATATACATGTTCTTTAATTCATAAATTTTAGAGAAGAATAAGCATTTGACTCAAGACTAACAGTGTTTAGGAATGGCATAAGTTTTCCATCTACTTAGTCATATTTTTACAGTATATTCATTACTCTTCAGTGAATACTTCAAGTGCTCTCTTGCTAACTTGAGAGTGACACATAAGTGAAAATGTGCTTTGACCTTATTTTTGTTCTCAGAAACTTTTCGACTAGGGATATTGCAGAGGACATAGGCATGAATTTCTATAAACCTATTTATGAGAGATAAGGCAGTTTATAAATTCATATAATAAATTAAGAGACCAGGGCATGATAAACATAAATAAATTACTAAAAAAGGGCACAAATGAAGGCCCAGACTTTCTGGTCTAAGTATACCAAAAAGTGTATTACAAAAAAAAAAAATTCATTACAGAAATTATATTGCCATAAGGTTTAAAAATGTACCACTTTCTTATAGAAAAGGCACATTTCCTGACCCCAGATCTGGGCCTTTTATCTCTGAAACACTCACTGAGTCCTGCATTAATTAACAAACTATGCTACAGATATTTCCTATAGCACCTTTCAATACAGGCTGAAAGTCCCATTTTAAAATGCCATCCAGGGAAAACGACCCTACAAGGTCTGAAGTATATGTGGCCAGTTCTCCTCAAGTAGGGGAAATCTAGACTTGCAAGCATGAAAGTGTTTAAACATTCAGGTCATTGTTTATTTATTAATATTATATATGCAAGTTTTCATAATAATGAGATTTTCTCTTCAACATGCTTTTACAAACCATTGCAAAATTCCCCTTTACTGCTGGAGTGGTTGAGCACACTTGGTCTGTAATTTCAGCTAGTCAAGATGCTGCTGGAGAATTGCAAATTTGAGGCTGGCCTTGGCAATTTAGTGATACCCATTCTGAAAACTGGTAAAAAAATATTGTGAAGGTGTATTCCAGTGATAGAGCACCCTGGATTAAATTTCCAGTACTCCAAAAAATCAGAAAAAAAACACTTGCCCTTTAGATGAGTGGGATCCTCTATACCTGTTTCTTTTTGCACATTGTCATAATCTAGGTGTTGGAGTGGTACCAGGCAAATAATCTGAATTCCCTTTTCCTATGTCAGATGACTGGGATTTTCAAATTTTCCTCAATTGCTCCACACGTGGGCCATCTACAGAGCAGAGATCATGTGCCTGCTTTTCCCTGTTCATTGAGTTTCCTCCCTGTTCATCTTCTTTTGTCATTCAGTTGAATTTGTTAGAATAATTTTGTTTAGAGTACTTTTGTTCATTGTAGTATTTGTAGACTACAGCTTCTGAGAAGATGTGTACCTCTCCTGGTGGTTGTGAGAAATACAATGAAATTATGCACACAGTTTCTCAGCACAGAGCTTAGCATAGTGTTTCCTGTGTTTATAATTCAGAATAATCCAGAGTTCCAAAAAGGACTAAAGTGTGTTCAGTCTTGACAGTTCATAGGCTGATTTAATCAATACAGACTGTGGCCTGGGCTTTGGAAATATTAAAAAAGACCTCTTGATAATTTTAAATTGCATAGCAATTTGGAAATTGCTGATCTAGAAACTAGTAAATGTCATCAGATTAGCTACTGTTCTTTCCTGATGTACTTTGATGAAAGCTCTGGTGCTACAGAAATCATGCAGGTATTTTAAATTCCCAGATATATATTCAATATTAAGACATATGCCATGTGAAACACTGATTTTTTTTGTTTCTATTCAGGTGAAAACTTAAATTGAACCATACCCTCTTTAAAAAATGCTATACAATATATTGTACAACTTATACTACTAATTATATCCTTTTCTGTATTGAAATTAAAAATAAAAGAAAACAATGAGTCCAAAAATTATGGGCAGTTTAAGAGCTGACTTTGCACAATGTCAACAATTAAAAATATCTGCTGAAGCATTCACTAATGATTTGCAAGTCAGCAAGTGGTGATAACAGCTGTTTTATAGATGGAGGAAAATCGCACCTCATTTTCACCTTCAGGGAATATATGTGTTTAACTCACTTCCTGTTGTAAATGTGAAAATATTCATTAGATTGAAAAAAGCATAGTGTCATGTCATGTACATAAACTGATGTGATTTAACTGATCAAAGCATGGTTAGTTTAAATAACAAAGATTCCAGCAAGAATAACATCCAAGAGGATTCAGGATTTAAAGTAAATTAAGAGTTCACCTTACCCAAGCTTCTCATTTTTTAAGTAGGAATGACAATATTACCAACACCTACAAGGTAATAAGATAATATAATTGGTAAATTCCATAGCCAATTTCTCCCATATTCCAACCTAAGGAGCTTTTGATTGTGTGATGGTAACCTCCAAGGAAAATGAGTTGCATTGGAGACCTATGCTTAGGAGTTTCAGATCTTAAGTTTCTTTAGATCAGAAAAGAAAGTAAATTCCTTAAGGTGGTGTCAAAGCAAAACTTGCACTGTAAACAAAGAAGGGAAACCTCAAGGTGATTGCAATGGGAGACAGAGACCAGGAGTAATCTGAGCTCAACTCCTCCTTGAAATATGGTGAAAGGATGGAGAGAAGAGGCCTGGTAAGTAATTTAAGTTTTGTGATAAGAAAGAGAACAAGGACCACCTCTGTTTGATAACTGTCTTTACCCCAAGGACACATAAACTTCTCTGGCAGCTTTACAGATCTTGCAAAGTTTCTGCCAGTTAAGCTCTTAGCCTCCCTGGGACCACAGGAGATGTGATAGGGGCACTATCTTCCTTGATGATTACATGTGAAAGGGATGATGCCTATGTTTTGAGAAAAATTCCTGGACTGCAAAACTGTCAAGAGACAGTTATACAGATTTCCATATCAAGGGACAGAAAAACGAATGGATAATTCTAAGTTTTCTAAAGTAAATTTTCTCAGGGCAAAATACATCAGGGTCCTAGAGTCAGGAAGAAGCCTACCTAAAGTTTGGTTAAGTGGAGGGAAAAGGTAGGCCATTGTCTTTCATCCAAGAAAGGTCCCATTTTAAGTCTAGATAACATCTTATATCTTACATTTGTAACCCTTTATGTATTCACATCATTTTCTCATTTCATTTTCACAACATATGTTGAATTTGAAGCAACAGGTACTATGCTTCTTTAGTGTGTTGGGATATTAACACATAGGGATGTCAGCAACTTTAATATTATCAAAATTTACAAATGATAGATCTGAGATCAGTTAACATTCTCCTTCTAAGCCCAACGGCTAGATGTTCTCAAAATTGCCATACTATGAATAGTTGTTGGTGCTATAGGTATCAGTAAAATTAACTAGATATGTTTAACTAAGGAACAAGGTTATCATGTCTGACAGAAACTTAAATGACTGTTCTATTGGGTACAAATTTATTGAGATCCACCTGCTTTGGTCTTCTTTTGAGCATTTATTACATTTGGCATATGAATAAAATATGCCTTATTAATATGCTAAGCTAATCAGAAACCTCATTTTAGAGCAGTTGTTAAAATTTACTTTTAATTATCTAGAGCTAGTTAATACAGTATGGAGCCACTGGCCAAATAAGGCTTTTGAGTTCTTCTTAAAAAGAGGCAGTATGAGAGAGATGTGTTATAAATATAAAATGTGCACAGATGGCTAGTGGTGTGGCTCAGTGATAGAGTACCTGCTTAGCATGCATGAGGCCAGGGTTTATTCCCTGGTAGAAAGCATAAAATAATTAAACAAAAGCACTAAAATTTGAAGTCTTAGTATGAAAAAATGATATAAAATATATCATTTTTTCTTATTAACTACATTTTTAAACGATTGTTTTGTATATATTGAGCCAAAGAAAATGTAAAATGAAAACCATCATCATTTTAATTTTCTCTATATTTCTGTTCAACAACATTTATTTAATTAATTCAATAAAATATTTAAAAAGTAAATAAGGTTTGTCATAAAAAATCACTTAGTATTTAGATTACAAATCATCTAAATATTTTGGAAGCTTTGAAACTGGGAGTCTATTTACATGAAAAGAACACTTTACTTTTTTAATTTAAAAAAACCTATGCAAAAGATATGGCTAATTTGAAATGTTTGCATGATTTTATTGATTTTTTTAATCAAAGTGTTTGGAAGAAATTTATAAAGCATTATATATGTGAAAAGAGACTTGAAGAAAGGATTGTGGGAAGACACTGATGCATAGCCACACAAATCTACAATTCAGGATGGCATTATATAAGCAGAACAGCTGCCTTAAGAATGTCTGGAAACAGTCTTTTGCACTCAATGTGAGCAAGGTGCTCTGGAAAAACACATGGGTGATGAAAATATGAAAAATTCATAGTCTGTGTTGCTCTGAAATTTTTAAATTCTTGTATCAGGCATGAAGTTTTAACTGGGACAAGGGAGAGACCAAAGAATGTACATGTCAAATAATGTTTTTACCTAATACATCAGTCATTAACATCTGTTAGATATTATAATCTTCTATATTGTTCTGTTATAAAAGAATATTATGTCTGTAAAATTAACGATCTTGACTTCATCTTCAATGGAGATAGTGAAAAATTAACTATCTTCCAATCATACCCAATATACAGCAACATAAACTAGATTTACCTTTTCACTTAAAATGAAAATAATGAAGAGATACAGGAAACAATAGTTTTCAAGTCATGAGATAGCAGGCAACAAAAGACCAATTCTTAAGAGATGGGAGAGCAAAGAAATAAGCCTAATGATCTACTCAACTTAGTTCATTCAAAGAATTTCCAGGTGATGGAGTTGGGCAGTGAGTATTGAGGGGCCAAGCTGACTCTCTGGATTGAGGATCTGGGGAATTAATTTCAGGAGAATCAAAATGGGTAGAATTTTCAGCTCATAGTTCAAGAAGTGGGTGGAGGACTTATGCATAGAGAAATGTTGGAAGTGTGTGGAGATATCCCTCAATTTTTTATTTGATTAGTACATATGTATATAAAATTTGTAAAAGAAAAAAATCAGAATGATGAGAGATAACAGTGTCCACCACTCACACAGAGCTAGGAATAGTACCATCTCACCTATTACACAGGACAATGTTATGACTTATTGTACCTTGATCGGAGTGCACAAAAGTTCTTTCACTCAGTGGTAAGGAATAAATATCTCTAGTCTTAGCATTACTCCACTCTCATCTAATAACACTTAAAAGCATAAATATCTTTCTAAGTAATTTATTTACATCATAGAACAAAAATCATTATAGGTATATTCAAATACCTAACACAAAATAAATTAGCATTTACAATTTTGAAGATCCAATTAAAATGACTAGGCATGGAAAGAAGCAGGAAGAACAATGACAGCAACAGGAAAGGTCCGTCTACAAAAAGGAATAACCACTGGAAATAACAAATGAGTGAATGTATAGGACATTTTCTTAGAATTTAAAATTCTCTAAAAGATGTTTTACTGAAAAAACTTAAAAAGGAATGTTTCAAGAAAGTAGATTGTCTGAAACAATGTAGAAAATAAATAAAAATCACTACTTAGTAGAGAATCAAAATATAATATTTTGAAGAAAATATAAAAATGTAAAATGTAATGAGAGAAAAAATATACCTAAATAATGGAAAGATATACAGTATTGATGGGTAGGAAGACTCAATATTAGTAACGATTCATTCTCTCCAAATTGATCTACAGATTCAATGCAATATCAGTCAGTCTAGTGACAGGTATTTTTGTGAAAATTAACAAAAATTTACATGGAAATGGTAACTGAATTAATAAAAAATTAATTGGAAAGGAAACAAATTAGAGGATTAATGCTATCCTATTTCAAGATATAACCATATCACAATAAATTTGGTGTAGTATTAACACAAGTATTTATCAATAGAACAAAGTCCACAAGTGAGAAAATGCATACATGAACAGCTGATTTTCAACAGAGAAGCAAAGGTGGTTTTATGAAGAAGTGGTCTTTTCAAGGAATGGTGAGGAAAAGTGAACTAAGTTACACTGCATATCATATAAAAATTACCATGGATCATAGACTTAAATGTGAACAATTTGGATAAAATTTCTGCCCTTTCAGCATTCTAGAGAAGTTAAAGTAGGTGAAGATATTTGAGTTACATGCTAGTTGCTCGCCTAGCATGTGCGAAGCACTGGGTTCAATCCTTGGCACCACATAAGAATAAATAAAAAGTAAAGATATTGTGTCCAACTATAACTAAAATTTTTTAAAAAAGATTTATATCAGAATATGTAAAGAATTTGTAGAAGTTAATAATAGCAAAATAAACAATCCAGTTAAAAAGTGAGTAAATAATTTGAGTAAGTCACTTTACTAAAGAAGGATTGCAAATAAGCTAGTGAAAATGTGATCACTTAACTGGGGCAATGGCCAGCGCCTCATTGGGGGATTCTTCTTCCTGCTGAGGAGGATGTAAGCCAGCTGGAAACTGAAAGTCTCAAATAGTTAGTGAAGAACAAAGCACAAATAGTCAGAAATATATTTACATAAAGCAGAGCCCCTGATGGATTTAGTCCACATGGGTGCTGGAACTAGTTAAAGGAAAGATGGCTCTAGTGGTTTATTTAAGGTGGTACATCAAAGGCATGATTAAGGTTTCAAGGGTGGAGTCTTGCTTTATGATATCTTGAAGTTGGCAGGTTGATTGGCATCTTGGCAGGTCACACCCATCTCAGGTGCTATGTGGGCCACAGCAGAGGAGGATAAAATTCACATTGTCCCTGGGCAATTGACCAGAGAAAATGTCCAGTGGTCATTCCCAGATACCAGATGTTTCTATCCACTAGCCTTCCATGCGTGATGACCCACAGGCAACCCATGAATGGCTCGTGATGATCATTAGTTATTAAAGATAAGATAAAAACTGGAATGAGGTATCAGTGCACAATTATTGGGATGAATAAAATTAAAATCATTTATATTACCCCAGTGTTAGAATATGGAGAGCCAGGCATAGTGTGATGTATGTCTGTAATCTCAGTAATGTGAGAGGCTGAGGCAGGAGGATTGCAAGTTCAAGGCCAGCCTTAGCAACTTAATGAGGCCCTAAGTAACTTAGTGAATATATGGATCATACAATATGGGATAAAAAAGGGTACAACAATTTTAGAATATAGATTTTATTCCAGTCCACTCTAGAAGGTGGATGTCATTCTAGAAGATAGAAGTATCTCCACACAAAGATTTGTACATGAATTTTCATTTCAGCATTTTTCATAACAGCAAAAAAAGGGAACAACTCAAATGTCCATCATCAGGTGAATGGGGGAAAATAAGCACATCACACAATAGACTATTACTTATTGATAAAAATGAACAATTAATATATGGTACCTTATGGATTAATCAAAAAATAATCATCCTGACCAAAAGAATCAGACCCCCAAAAGCATAAAAAAATAAAAAACTAAAAAAAATCTATAGTGCTATAAAGTAAGTCAGAGTTAGATTGTAGACAAAGATTAGGGCCTAGCAAGAAGAAAGCAGATTACAAAGAGACAAGAGAGAATATTTGGGGATGATGGTTACATTCATTATCTAGGTTATAGTGATAATGTTATAATTGCATATATACATATATGTCCAAACTTATCAAATTATGCACTTTAAATATGTGCTGTTTATTTACATCAGTCATAATCAACAAAGCTTTAAAAAAATGAGAGTAGATGTTTAAATGCACAGCAGTGGGAGCTTGATGCGGCTGAGACGTTACAATTACTGTAATGACCTAGAAACTTAATATCTCACAGACACTCACATTTAATAATGTGATTTAATGATTAACATGAATTAAAAATTGTAGGATAAACATTAAATTTTAAACCACAAATTCAATCTGATATTTTTATTTCAAAGAAGGCAGGCAATCTAACTTTACTAAATATGAGTGCTGTGTTAATTGGGCTGTAGTTCTCAATAGTTTCATAAATTTCTCAATCCCATCACATTTGTCAAAATATACAGTAGTATTAGTAACATGATAACTTATATGTAATGTAGATAGTATGGTTAAAGAAAAGTCTTTCTGTACCTCACAATTCCATCTTATATTTGAACTGGAAGAATATTATTTGTTAAAAAAAGAATAAAAAGGCACAAGTAAAAAGTTACCTGGGTCCTTCAAAGAATTTACTCAGAACTTCTTCAAATTTGATAGCATTGGCTTCCAAATATTGCCATCATATATACAAGTTAAATCATAAAACATGTTTTCTCTGCCACTACACTTTCCACTTCACCACAACTATAGAAGTTATTTATTTTTATACAGTTTTTAAACATTCAACTTAGGAATGACTTTTGCTAGACAGGCATATTTATGCTTTCTTTTTGTATCAATATCAATTTCCTAAACCAATTATTATTCACTGCTGTTTGTATTTGCCTGATCATCTGTACCAACTTACTACACAACACAGAGACACTCCATTTTAGTTATCCACTGACTGGTCTGTTGCTCTTTAGAATTTTTAATATCTTAAGAGAATGGAACATGACATTTTCATCTTATCTGAGACTAGGATCTGATATAGCATAAATATTTAATAAATTACTTTGATCAGCTTGGGGGTATTTCCCTGATTTACAGCAAATCCTGACAAATTCCTCTTTTATCACTATGTCTGCTCCATAAAATGCTGTGGTTCTAAATTCTCCTAGCAGATCTATTCAAGTCATTTTAATCAATCTGTCACAAAATATCTTAATACAAACTATAATTATGTCATATGCTATGTGTTGATAGGATCAAGATGAGATAACTCTAAATTGCTTGAATAAATCAAATAAAAGAGCCATATGGAGTGTGGATTCTGAGAGCAATTCAATCTCTAAACTAGAGTCACACAATCTTTATAACCAATCTGATGAGATAACAAAATTGCTACATTTTATTCTTATGCTTATTATGCAACCTTGTCTGTATTGGGTTCAATACATTCTAGTTGAAATAAATTTGGTTCTATATTGGGAAATAAAATTGATCAAAGTATATTATATGCATGTATGAATACATCTCAATGAAACTCACTATCCATATAAATAATGTATACCAATAATAAAAGAAAAAAAACATTCTATACAAGACAGGTACATTTCATTGCCTAGTCATTGAATTCCAACAAGTTCTTATTTGACACTGCAAATAATTTGCTGATGATATAATAGGAATGAATAGCCCTTGAGTAAGACTTCTAGACTCCTGGGGTTGACTGTGCCCATGCTGATTGAATCACAGCATAATTTTTGATCAACATTTTACTCTGAATTTTTCTTCTGTATCTACTTTGTTCAAAAGCTATTAATAAATGACAGATAAAATCAGGCAGTCTGTTTCTTTATGGAGTTTTAGATGTTACATTCAAATATTTTAATCAGAAACTGAATTGAGATACATGTCACAAAAAATGGTAAAACTACTAAGAGAGGCTGTGAGAGAAGTATTTGATCTAGAATTCAAAAAGTCAGAAAAAGATTTTCCTGTGGAAGCAATGATATGAAGAAGAGATACAAATTAACTAAGAAAGAAGGAGGAAAGGATGTTCCTAGCAAAAGCAATGGAATGTGTTGGGGCAGGAGGAAGGCCTGTGAGTGGAATGTAGAAGAAGCCCATGTGTCTGTATCTGACATGCAACATGATACTGGGTGGGGCTGGAAAGAAGTTCTTAAAGTGTTAATAAAGAACAAGGCAGGTCTTCATACAGAGTGTTGCTTAAGTATGCAAAACAGATTCAGGAAGAGGAAATGGAGGCCAATTTGTGAAGCCATTGTTAAAATGGAGTCAGAGATGATTGAATACTGAGTGAAGCTGGTGGTAGTAGAGGTGGAGAGAATGGTTGGATTACAAATAAATTTAAATTGACAGTTCTTGGTAAGGGATTGGATAAGGTGGTGGAGGAGGCATTCCAAAACTTTTGACCAATGTGGCTAAGAAAATTATATTTGATTTACTGAGAGAAAAAATTCTTGAAATGGCTAGTATTTTCAGAGTGGTTTGGAGTGGTGTGAGTAAGTTTCATGAGTTGGCTTTAGACATGTTGAATTTGAGAAGGCTTTGAGAATTACAAAACTGAATGTGCTAACACCTGGTAGGAGAAGCTGGAGGTAGAAAAACATTAGATAAATTGTGAGCCTTTTTTACTGCGGTCATGATTGAACACAGAGGAGTGGACCAGATCATCTGAAGAGAAAGTAAAGAATGAAGATAGAAAAGGGAAAGTTGGATGGAAAGTGACACTATGTGTACCTGGGCAGGTACACTGCAGAAAAGAGCTCTAGAGAGAAGCTATATGACTTTTCACCTCAAACTATTGTTGGTGAATCAGTAATTTTTATTAGGAATGCTGTATCTGGTTAGTACAGACCCTAGCATATATTCAATTCTTAGTAACTATGTAATGAATGATTATATGGGTCAGAGTCTATTTTTATTTTTCTATTTCAAAATTATAAAATTATTATTATTAGTCATAGATCTACTGCATTGCATTTTGAAGTTGTATGTTGATGTCTGCTTGTTAGAAATTATCAAATTTAAACTGTGGTTTGGCTAAGGATAATTTGATACTATTATTCTTTGAGAATTAGACAAATACACAGTTTTACAGGTTAAAAGTAAAATATTATCAATAGACAGTTTGACATTTGTTTTGATTTTGATCTTAAATGTCCCTCAAAGGGCCTGTGTTGAAAGCTTAGATCCCCAGCCTGTGGTACTATTGGGAGATGGTGGAACTTTTTAGAGGTGGAGCCAAGTAGAAGAGAGGCCACTGGGGTGTGCACCCTAAAAGGAAATATTGCCACTCCTTTCCTTTTCTCCTTCTTCTGCTTCACACCTGCCATTAGGTAAGGAGTTTTCTCTCCATGCATTCCCCACCATGTTATTTTAACTTTCTATAGAGCAAGACACTGATGTGAAACCCCCAACCTAACATCTTCAGCAAAAATAACCCTTTCCTGCATTTAAGATGATTTTCTCAGGGATTTTATCACAATGACAGAAAGCTGATGGAGTGAGCATTAATACAGATGATCAAAAATAGTTGGGAATATTAATCAATTTCTCTTCCAATTTCTTCTCTGTTTAATCTACTTTTTATAAAAGGCATGTTTATATCTCTGATTAAGACTTCTGGACTTTACATTGTTCTCCTTATTGCTGCTGGAAATTTTTATTGTAAAGAGCATTTGTTAGGTATATAAAAGTTTGTGAACATCATATATTGCTTGTGCCTGTTTAATATTTTGGATTAAATTCTACAATTTTAAATAAGAACAGCATATCACTGTTTGCATTTTTATTCAAATTTTGTTAATCATTTCTGGCTATTTTTTTTTAGTTTTGTTTTTTCTCCACTCAGGCCCCAATACAAAATAGCATGTATCCCTGGGACTTTTATTACAGGAAAAACACAAAGATAGAGGTTAAACATCTTACCTAGCATTTTGAACAGATCAGTGTTGAAAGGCATTGTTTAGAAGAAGCTATTAAATCAAGTAGATTCATAATCAGGTCAACTTTTAATAACTAGCTTTGTCTTAAATTCTGGGAACTATGCCTATGGAGAGTTATCCTTAATGGATCACCCACCTCCAGAGTGTGTAGATAATCCTGACAAGCTTTTATTTCTGCATTCCCAAAAAGTAAGTGTTGTGACTTTTAGTATATACAAGGAATATCCAAGGAATATTAGGTATAAGTGAATATCCTTTGGGGTGGATTAGAGTACAGTGGAGGTAAATTTTCCATCCATCTGAGGACACATACGTTGGTTTAGTGGCACTAGTATTAACAAGCTCCATTCAGCTGAAAGGACACTGAAAGATGGTAAACAGTAGATGATGCTGGGCTGCCACTGCTTTCTACCTCACTTTTACATGGATCTCAGTAGTGAACACTATGGTACACCCCTAGATCTCACTTAGTGCTGAAAACACATTCTTTGGGTTTGGGAGTGCTAGAACCTGACAGCTCCTTGCTCAATTCTTCTGTGAGAATTGCCCTGGACTTCATGGAGCTGCTTTTTCTAGAGACAGCCCATATCCAATAACTACTCAAAGTAGGGTTATAAAGAATCATTCTCCTTGCTTCCATTCATAAACACTTTTCAGAGCTCCACTTGGCATTGACTAAATACAAATTTTCTCTTGCCCAGTACTACTTTTAATACTCTGTGGCAGGTAGTGATTTTGAGGGTTTGGTCTAAGACAATTCCTGCATGCAAATCTCTATTTTGGAGTTTTTTTCTCAGGAAACCTAAATGGCAACACCATTTCCACAGAAATATTAAGCTATAAAGGTTTAGGAAAGACTTCTCTCAGATGTCTAGTGGTGGTCAACTTTCTGTCTGCTTTTTGAAGGCATCTGAGTAAGGAATGAGAGATAAACAATAGTTAAATTTTGCTAGGCTAAGTTACCATCTTGTTTAAGTGTCATGAGATGATAAAATCATAAAATTTAATCTGTTTGTATTGTAATGATTTATGTGTTGTGTGTTAAATTAGCAAAGATTTAGCTGTTATGATAAGATATGATCATGATGGAATCACTAAAAGTACAAAGTGGACTTTTATTAAGCCAAACCTTCCACTTACAGATGTTTTTCTTTTCTTTTCTTTTCATTTCTTTCTTTCTTTTTGGTATGTACTTATAAATGAGTTATGTTTTACTCCTGTAACTTTTGCATAGACTTTAAAGGAGAAGATTTTATGTGTTCTGTAAATTTTGTAGTGTCCATTTTAAACACTATATTGAACAACTTAAAAAGTTTAATTTCTGGGACAAAAAAAGTGAAAATTTTAACTTTTGAAAGCACTGGGAAAAAATGAATCAATTTAAAGAAAAGTGTAAAATGTTAACCCTGCAATGAGTACTATCTCCTACAGAGGGGTAAATGGTAATATAAGTTGTAGAATTTGAGTAAAGATGCAAGGGATGGGCTGCATAGAAGTATTTTATCCACATTTCCTTAAAATTAGACATAATTACTTTTCTTGAATTACCTTGATTTTCAAAACAACATTTTGAAAATTAGAAAATGAATTCATGCCTCACTGGCTAGACCCTACTTTTTTGAATTGTTACATTTGACAATTCTATTTTGAAATTTTCATGCATTTACTCAATATATATTCATTGAGTTCCTAGTATATACCACCTACTGTGCTAGATAGATGATTACTTTTCTACTTTTTCAGGAATATTAACCTTAAGTTTATGAAATTTGTGGACTTTTGCTTTAATAAAAGAATTTAAGGGGAAAATATTTTTATGGCAATGCCACAATATGAAACATTCTTGTAATTTTGGATTGGACATTATAGCAAGTGATACTGAGCAGATATTAGGCAACAAAATGCCTTGAGGCTGATGATAACTGGAAATTAAAAAGGATGATCAATTTACCTGCATATAGTGAAAACAACTATGTGGATTGGTAGAAATCAAAGGGAGATAAGCTTACAATTACAGGCTTTTTAAAATTACTTCTAAGGGGACTCAGAAATATTTATTTTCACAGGTAATCAAAACAAAGATATAGAGGAATTAAGATATTTAGACAAATATATGTTGCCATTTATTTCAAAAATTCAAAGAAATCAATCTTTGAGTCCAAGAATTTTCTCACTCTCTTAACTGGATCCTCCTATTTCACAATTTTGCCTAGAGCCAGCCCTGAGGAGACCTACTTTCTATGAGAATAGGGCTAACCCCCTATTGCCAGGGACATTTTATATGGATTTTATGGTTTTTTTTCCCATGTATGCAGTGGAAAAGAATAAACTGTTTTCACAGTATATGGCAGAAGTTGTTCAAGTTCTTGTTCTGTATCTTATCCGACAAATTTCTTTATGTGGGACACTTGCCCAAACAGAAACATTATTTGTTGCATTGCACCTTTTATTATTTTTAAACCTGCTGTTAAAATAATTATTTCTGTGCCAATCTTTCACATAAAACCCAATTTAAAAATGACTTGTGTTTATTTAACTATTCTCATTCAGTTAATATATCAAATATACCAAATGAATTTTTCATATGTCCAAATTGGAAAATATTTTTTTCTAATAAAGTACAGAGAAATCAATAAATGCTTACATGGGATAATACTGTGTATTTCTTCAGTATCATCTGAAGAACTTCTATGAAAGTATAATGCATCTCTAAATAAAAATAGTTACACTGATTCCATGTTTTGTGTTCACGATGTGTCATAAATTTTAAAGACATACATGTGATCAATCACCTTGTTATGATTTTTTTTCTTTCTTTCTTTGGGTTCCTTGTGGGGCAGTATAATGGCTATTAACTTTGAGGCATTATGTCTTTTCTTAAACTCCTGGTGCAACATATTTGACATTAAAATGAATGTATAAGAAATCTTTTTCCCTTGAGGAAAGTAGATATTAGGGGAAATAAATCAGAAACTAATTGAGATAATAATTCATAGACCATTTAGGGAATTATTGGACACTTGATATTGAAAAAATCAAAAAGATCAACCTTCCTTCCTCTGTGCCTGTTTTCTTGTCCTTCTTTCTGTCCTATATTTATTGAATATTTGATACCTGGTCTTGAAATTTTCAGAGTAATCGAAGAGGGAGATATACTATAAAATAATTAAAGAATGATATAATAAATGTTCTACAATTCAGAAAATGGTAAAGAAAGAGGAGTAAATACAATAGTCTTTCATTTTCCTTTGAGTTTTTTTTTAAAATTATTTCTTACATACATGACAATAGTGGAATGCATTACAATCAGTTTTAAGGCAATTATATCATAAATAGAGAGGTTAAAAAATATAAAGAAAAGTGCATTTTCTGTACTTTACTTGAACTGGTAAAATTATGACATTTGTGTTAGCATAGTATTACCTGGAATGACCCCTAAGAAAAGCTAACATATGAATAGAAACATTAGAAAACTCTATGGATAAATAAAAATGGAATTCTATAAATAGTAAAAATGATGCATAGGAAGCCAGGAAAAGAATCAAAGAAACTAAAAACAGAGAGAACAAAGAAAAAAACAAAATACAAGATATCTTAAGTTTTAACATAGAATGAATTATATTAAATGCGAATTGTGTAAATAGATCAATTACAGAGACTGTCAAGAGTGTTTTAGAGATATGACCCAACTATGTACTATTTATAATAAACTGACTTCAAATATATCATGTAGGCAGATTGAATGTTAAAACAAAGATATAACGTGTAAGCATTAATCAAGAGAAAGCATTAATAATAGGAAAAAGCATACTTCAGAGCAAATGGAATTGCTAAAGACACAGAATGATATTGTGTAATGATAAAAGGATCAATCCATCAAGAAGACATGCAATTCTGCATGTAAGCACAAAAAACAACAGGACCACAAAATACATGAAGCAAAAAATTGATAGAACTGAAAGGAGTAATAGACCAATCAACAATAATAGTTGGAGACTCTCCTTTTTTTGGATAATGATAGAATAATTAGAAGAAACTTATCAAGAATATAGAGCCCAACACCATCAAAAACAGTATCTAATTGATCATTCCCCCAGTGAATGCATTCAGCAACAGAATACTACACATTCTTTTTAATCATCTACAGAATATATACCACAAGAAAGCACAATGTGACTGGGGAAAAATATAAAAGTTTTAAAAATTTTAAATTTTAAAAAAATTGAAATGACACAATGTGCCTTTCAACCACAAGGGAATCAAATGAGAAATCCATTACAGAAAAAAGTCTCCAAATATGTGGAAATACATATAAATAGTCCATGAACCAAAGAAAAGTCTCAAGGGAAGACAGAAAGAATTACACTAGACTGAATGTAAATGAAAATACAACACACTAAAATTCATAAAATGGAGTGAAAGCAGAGTTGAGGAGAAAATTTACAGCACTAAATGTATACATAAGAAAATAAGAAAAGCTTTAAGTGAATAATCTCAACTTCCATCTTAAGAATCTAGTTTAGGAAAAAGTATAATAAATCAAAAACATGCAGAGGGAAAGGATGAGTGGAGATAACATTGGAAATTTTATAGCACAAATGAAAACAGTGGGAAAAAGATCTGACCCTTTGAAAAGATTTGTAAAGTTTAAAAAGCCTTTAATAAGACTAACAAAGAAAATAGAAGACAATAATTACCAATAACCAGGATTGAAACATACCCTCACAGAGCTTGAAAACATCAAAATAATCACAAAGGAGTGCTATGGACAACTGCACGTGGACTGATTTTACAGTATAGGTGAGATGGGCTGATTTCTCAAAAAGAACAATCTACCATAACTCAGAAATGTTAAAAAAAAATAGCCCTATACTAATTAGGAAATTGAATTTGTTTTTTGAAATTAAAAAAAAAAAAAAACATGAAATTTCCTGGCTCTTGGGGTTTCCCTGGAGAATTCTACCATATATTTAAGGATGTACTAACATAAATTCTACACAGTCTTCTCCAGGAAACAAAAGAGATGGGATATATCTCAAATTATTTTACAAACCTAATATGAATCTGATAGCAAAACCAGACAAAGAAATTTTATTTTGAAGAAGAACAGAAGGAGGAAGAAGTAGAGAAGAAGCAAAAGCACAATAAGAAGAATTAAAGGCCAAAATCACTCAGGCATACACACATACATATCCTTAAGAAAATTAGTAAGTAAAATTCAGGAATATAAAAAATAATAACTATATACCATGACAAAATGAGGGTCATTCCAAGGACTGTTTTAAAATTTCAAAATTAATTAAAGAAATCATAGACATCATTATCCAAAGTACATGTTTGAAGACATAAATTGGTGTCAACATACTTAATATACAACCAGAGATATAAAAATTGTGCTGTATATGTGTAATAAGAATTGTAATGCATTCTGCTGTCATTTATTTTTTTAAATCAATAAAAAAAGAAATCCACCATATAACTAAAGAAACAAAATCACATAATAACATCAATTGTCACAGATACTAAATGATAAAAAAAAAAATTCCCAAGAATCTAGAAAGAGAGGTAAACTGTCTCATCTTGATGAAGACCCTCACTGAGAACCTATAGACAACATTTTATTTAATGACAAAGAATTCCCCTGGGATCAGGGACAAGGCATGGATATTCACTCTTATTCACCATTGTAGTAGAAATCCCAGCCAGAATAGTAAGGCAAAAAATGAAAAAAAAAATCCAAATTTAAAGGAAGAAATACAATAACCCCTGTTTGCAGATGTCATGTTTTACCTATGTAGAAAATTTTAAATAATCTACCAAAAACCCACTGAAAAAAATAAATTGATTTAAAAATGTCACAGGAATAAGATTAACATATGAAAAAAATTCAATCACATTCCTACATACTACCAAGAAACAAGTGGAATCTGAAATTAAAAACACAATATCGAGCAAGGAACAGTAGCACATGCCATTAGTTCCAGATATATTTAGAAGGATGAAGCAGTAGAATTACTTAAGCCCAAGAGTTTGAGACCACCCTGGGAAACATAGTTAGATCCTGTCTCAATAACAAAAAAAAGAAAAAAAGAAAAGAAAAAAAAAGAAGTACCATTTATGATTGTGCCAAAGAAATAAAATACAAAGGCATAGTAAACCTAGCAAAATATGTGCAGTATTTATATCCTAGAAATGACAAGAGGCTAATGAAAAAGTTTTAAAAAAGCTAAATAAATACATAGGACGATATAGTATGTTCATGGATTGGAAGACTCAATTTTATAAATGTCAGTTACTTGATCCCAGTTTTCCTGTAGCTTGAATGTAATTCCTATGAAAATCCCTGAAAAAAATTATAGGCTTTTATAAACAATGTTCTAAAATACATATTAAAAGGAAAAGGTGAAAAGTCAAGGCTCATTGTCAGAGATTAAAATGCACACATACAGATAGCAGTGACAAAGTTGAAGCACTTTATTGCAAGCTGCTGCCAGCTTATATAGGGAAATGAAAGTCAGTTATCCTAAAACAGGAACCCCCTGGAACCAATCATAGTAACGGTCAGGTCATCATCTGTGGTGCATGGGATTCATGGGGGTCACGAGCTGTTCACAAGCCCAGATGGGTGAACCAAATTTTGAAAACTATATGTTATTCGCCCATTGTCAGTTTGCCCGCCACCATGTTACATTGATGGACCCATTATTAGAAAATCCTAGGGAACCCTCAGGGAAACTCCCAACAAAAGGCCTAGAAGAAATTAACAAATTTCAAAGATAAGAATAAAGTGAGGAGAAGCCATTTCAATCAATTTCAAATACTTATGTACTAAAGAAAATGTGATATTGCTGGAAAAACAAACACATAGATAAATGGACTAGAATGAGTAATCCAGAAATAGACCCACACAAAACTTCTCCTAACAGACCTTTTAGTTAGATCTGCTACAAATATTCTCTCTGTGACTTTATTTTTCCTTTTCTCAATAGTCACTTTATTTTTTTTCAAATAGAAATTGTTTATGTATAATATGATATGTAAATAGTATGAAATGGTTAAACCAAGCTAATTATCATATGTATTATCTCATATACTTAATATTTTTTTGTGGCATTAGAACACATAAAAGCTATTCTTCAGTAATTTTTAAGTATTTAATATATTGCTATTAGCTACAGTCATTGTGATGTGGAATAGATCTCTTGGATATATTCTACCTATCTAACTGAAATTTTATGTCCTTTGATCAGCACCTCCCCAATTCTGTTCCTGATTTTTGACAGAAATATAAAAATAATAGGTTTCTCTTCCTGATTTTTGACAGAAGTATAAAAACAATAGGTTAAGAATAACTTTCTCAACTTATGGTTCTGCATCAATTGACATCAGTAAGTAAGAATTACCTTAAAATGCTAACATTAGGTAAAAAACAGACTTAACACCAAAAGTATGATTCTTAAGAGGAAAAACTAATGAATTGGACCCCATTAAAATTAGGCATTTTGCTCTGTAAAATACCTTATAAATGGATGGAAACATAAGCTACTGATTGGGAGAAAAATATTCGTAAGCCATATATCTGATAGACTAATATCTAAAATATAAGAAGAACCCTCAAAATTAAATAGTGAAACCCCTTAAGCTGAAAAACTAAAAATAACCTCATTCAAAAAATGAGGAATAGATGGGTATAGTGGTACATGCCTATAATCATTGCAACTTAGGAGGCTGAGGCAGAAGGATTCCAAGTTCAAAACCAGTCTCAGCAATTTAGTGAGGCTGTAAGCAACTTGCTGAGATTCAATCTTAATATAAAAGATAAAAAAGCCTGGAGATGTTGCTCAGAGGTTAAACAACTCTGGGTTCAAACCCTGGTACCCACCCCCCCAAAAATGAGGAATAGATATGAAGACACTGATCACTGAAAATGGGAAATGAGTAGCCACAAGACAGTATGGCAGACCAAATAATTGCATGCTTGGATATTTATTGTGGAGAAATAAAAACTATGCTCTCCTAAACTTGAATATGAATATTTATTTTATTATTTATTTATTCACAATCACCCAAACGTGTAAACAGCCCAATTATCCTTCAGTGAGTTAAATAATCTGTGGTATGTTCATATCATGGGATAGTATGCATTAATCAAATGAACAAAATATTAACACACCAAATTAGCTGGATAAATCTTCCAGAGAAATATTCCTGTGAAAATAAATTTTTTAGAGATTACATATTGCATTATTCCATTTAACTAATAATCCTTAATTAGCAAAAATTTATAAATCAAGAACATCGTATTGTTTGCCAAGAGTTTTGGAAAAGATTGGGTCAGTATGGGGAAGTAAGTTAATTTATAAAATGGCACCATGAGGGAAGGGAGTCTTGTAGTTATGGAAACATTTTATATCTTGACTGCAACAATTTCACAATTTTGGTTGTAATATTGAATTCTAATTTTGGGAGATGGTATTGTTAGAGGGAATTAAGTCAAAGGAATATAGAATGTCTTTGTATTATTTTTTATTATTTCCAAAAATAAAATTTGAATTTAAAACAAATATGCACACAGAAAACAGTGACATTAAACACATGCACACTTAAATATGTAATGTGATCATAATTAGCATGTTTGAGATCATTAGGTCATTACCAAGTTTTGATAGGGAAATTTGTTTCATGAAAATAAGGAATAAAGTTGGTGTCTGTGCACATATTTGATTTTTTGCAAACAATGTCATTGATGATGCACATTATAGTTCTGCATTGTTTCTATAATAAGTAAAACAAGTGAACAACAACAAAAAGAACAAATGTAGGAAACTGTGGTTTATACATGTCTTCTAGTGTAAAACTGTGTGAGACTGTCTACACTTTGAAGAGTATGTGGTATAAATTAGATTTCTAGAAGAGGTCAGCAAATTTATCTGTGTACAATTTTGTCAGGTGTAAGAGATTTTGGAAGGTGTCATATCCCAGATATCTACAGCTATTACTTTGTGATAAGAAATGATAGTAGCTATTAAACATTTTTAGTAACTAAAATCTGAAACAAAATTTTCTTGTTTCTTTTTTTAAAATATTAAAATAGAGCAATTTATTCTAGACACCTAGCTATGACACACAAGGTTATTTTTTTTTTCTTTCCCAAAAGTGTGAGGAGTGAATGGGTGGGGGGGGAAGAGAAAATGGGAGACAGATATTGTTTAACAGAATCTGGAAAATGCTGGCAGAGAATCATGTCTGGCTGTACGTCTGACACAGACAATAAAAACTGCAGAAGCCAGAATTTACAACTTCAGTGAGTGGTGGAAGAAACATTTCTGCATTTGACAAGAAACCACAATGAAGAAAAAAAGAGGAAGAACAAGTGGTTTATAAAAGAAGGAGAAAATAACAAGGAAAAAAGCAGATCTTTAAGTTGGACAAAGTGCACTTCACTTGGCTCCATGATCTATTTTTAGAAAGAACAAAAAGTCAAGTCCTATGATGTGGAGTAGAGTCAGAGCATCAAACCCTGCAATGTCCACCTGGTCCTTCCAGGTCTCTGTGGGGCAGTTCTCACCTCCCAGGTAGATACTGGACATGGCTCTTGGTCACTTTGAACCCCACGAAACATTCCAAAGAGGATACTGCATTATGTCTGCTTTCAAGGTTAGATTTGGTCACTAAGACTTAAGCATTCCTCACAAGTATTAAGAGCTGTAAACAACGTAGAACAGCAATTGCATGATACATGGGCCATCCCTTGACTTCAAAGATGGATCTAATAGCGCTCTGGCAGGAGGGTGAACAATGATCTGTAGACATGGAGGTTCCAAAAATTGCTGACGAACATGGTGTTCTGTGGATAGGGGAGGGACTTCAGGGGCACGAGATGCATGCCCCTGTCTGGTCCCCTGGTGGCCCATGCTCACTCCAGTCCAGTGGCTAGTTGTGAAGCAAGAAGGTGGGCAGGCCGCTTCGTCCTTCTTGGGCTTCCTCCTGTGCAGGAACTTGTCACAAGCTTGTAGCTCTCAGCTCCAATCTAACAATTCTGATGAGGCTCAGATTTTTCGAGGGGCTAATGAGACCCTGGCTACCAAAATCCATGTGCAGATTGTCTAGTGAGTCCCTGACATAGCCCATGGCAGTAGAGGGCTTGTCCAAGGAGCCATATCCCAGCAACGGGCTGACTTTGGACAGCTGGTATTATGTAGAGAGAAACATTTTTACTTAGGGAACAGTAAAGATGGTATTTATCTGGACCCCCAAAACCTGCATCCCAAACCTAATGCATCTTCAGAGCAGGAGATTATCAACTTATCGGGGATACCTGCTCTGTTCAGTGATGACAAGGGTGACCCCATGCAACTTTGGCTTTCTTTGCTGAGTATTTAGGTACCACAGCTGGAACACAACACTCAACAGAGCACCTCTTGGTCTTTCTGGGCTTGCAAAATTCACATACCAAAGTGGAGGCGAATTCGAGGTCTGAGAAGGATTAATGCCCTCTGGCATCTGCAGATGGCCTCTGAGCATGCTCCATCGTGTTGTGGCTGTGGTTGCAGGTGGCAGCTGCGGCGGCTGCGGCGGCTGCTGCGGCTGCGCGAAAACGTCTGCTGTGGCATCTGCACCACGCCGGGCATCACAGCGACAATCAGGGACAGGGACTCTATGGGGCGGCTGTGGAACACCGTGCCATCCTCCTTGATGCTGATCTCGGCCTCCACATACTGCATTCCCTTCTGCTGGCTGGAGATGAGGGTAGCCGGCAGCACTACTGTCACGCTGATGTTGGACTGGCTGGTGTGGCTCTGGATCCCAGACGTGAAGGCTCAGTGGGAGAAACCTGATTCCTGGAGGTACCGACACACCAGAAAGTTCACATCCTCGCTGGTAATGCTCTTCTTAGCCTCACCTTGAGGCGACGAGGTCTTTACAAAGTGGGAGCCACTCTTCAGAAGTAAATGCAGGCCAGTCCTTTCTTCTTACCAGGGCTTATGTTGAGACCTCTTTTCCAACTTCTATCACTCGCCGCCTGCAGCGCAGCTTGTGGCCGCCCGCCGCCAGGCAGCGCTGTACCTCCCTCAGCTGGCAGTCGCGGAGCCCGGCAGGGGCTTGGCAGACCGTGGCCCGGTGCACCACAGCAGCCAAGCGCCGCCCCCAGGTTGCCCCCGCCTCCACCGCGGAGTCCCCAAGGGGGCGCGGGCGCTGGAAAGTTTCGGTGCCAAATGGCGGCGGAGGGCGGGGCGGCGCCGCGGCTCCTTGCTCTGGAACGCAGATTTCCTTCTTTCTAGTCTAGGATAATTAGAAATAGCCCATGTGGCGAAGCAGTCCTAGGATGCAGGAGACTACAGTGGTAGAGACCTGGGAACTAACCCAAGTTAAACCCACATACCCCAGGTGGTTTCTCTCCTCAAATAGGAAGCAGCTGGGGCTATATGATGAGTTCCTCCCTCGCTACAGCTGCAAGCATAAGACCAGTCTCTGCCTTCCAAATCCATGTTTGTTCAAAAATCATATTGGTTTCTCTGTAGAAAATTTATTGGAAAAAAAAAAAATATATATATATGTGTGTGTGTGTGTGTGTGTGTGTGTGTGTGTGTGTGTCTATTGGATCCTTCTGTTCCATAGACTCATTTTTATGCTAACCCAACACTATCTTGATTACGGTAGGTTTTTAGTAAGCCTTGAAATCAGAGAGTATTAGTTTTCCAACTAAAGTCTTTGCGATATTATTTTAGCTATCCCAAATCTTTTGCATTTTGATATAAATTTAAAATTAACATTTTAACTTCAATTTTTAAAATTTTCACTTTTGTCGATGTCTGTTTTGTACACTCTGGGATTATGATAAATTTCAATTCATAGTTGATTTTTAAGAAAATAATAGCTTAAAAATACTGTGCCTTTCAATCCATAAATATGATGTATCTCTCCATTTATTCAGGCCTTTTTAATTTTTCTCAGCTCTATCTTAATCTTTCAATCTAGAGATCTTACATGTTTTGCCAAAACATTCCTAAACATTTTGTTTTATGGTACTACTTAAAATGGTTTATTTTAAGTTTTTCATAAATCAATTTTGTTATTAAGTAAATCCCAGCCATAGTACTCCGTGTCTATACCTTGGTTTCTCCACATATGAAACAGAGGTAATAATACCATCAAACCCTTAAGTTATTAACTGTCCTGTGAACAGTTCTTTTCAGATTGTAAAACCTAATGACTCAATGGAGCCTGGAAAAATAAAGAAAACTATGATAAATAAAATAAATATAAATTTTCTTTTTATGATCCAAAGAGATCTATCATTGGCCCACTAGCATCTTTCCTTTCAGTCACTCTTTCCACACTATACTACACCCACACATATATGTATACACTCAAACACAGATGTTTTTAATCCTGTTTACTATATGTTATTGTTGTTGTTGTTGTTGTTGTTATTATTATTATTATTATTATTATTATTATCTGGTATCAGGAATTGAACCCAGTGCTTAACCACTGAATCACATTCAGCCATTTTTATATTTTATTTAGAGATAGGGTCTCACTGAGTTGCTCAGTCATAAGTAATAAAAATGTTAAATTTAATTTTTCTCTTATTAATAATATTTAGGCAATTCCAAAGTTTTGCAACTACAAATAATTCTGTAATAAACATCATTGTACAGAGTAAATTCCTAGGAAAAGTACTTTTGGTAAAATTAATGATTTTTACAGGCTTTGATTCCTAGTTTTATTTTTTAGGTTAATCAATTTACACTAGCACCAATTGCATATGAACGTAAACATTTGAAATATGTCATGAAGGAAGAAAAGGAGAAATGTGGATCATGATTTTGAGTCTTTACTTTTTCTTGCTGCTTTTATATAAATTCTAAATACTTTATGTTAAATGTTTACATCTTTGTAATTGAAAAGAATTAAAAAGCTAACAGAAAAAGTCAATAAATCAGAAGCTGAGACGAGCAATGCACATATCGGTGGCCCGGTTGGTGCAGAACGTGGAGGCCCTGCTCATGGGTCACCAGACCAAGCTTGGAACATAGCACAAGAAATGGCAAAATAGAGCCTAGAACCTGCCCCAGACGGTGGAGTGGAGCACTGTGGAGATATGGGTGGCATAGAGACGCAGGCTCACAGGTCCTTTAAGATTAGAGCGCCAGACTGCGACTCACTTCACTGCAGGGCACCAGACCAAGGACTGAACTGGGGACATAGAGGACAAACAGCCCAGCCCCCCCACCTCTCTGACACCCAGTGCGGAATGGGTGGTCACCATCTTGGAAAATCTACTGCATCAGCTTTTGGCAGATGCAGCAGGTAGTGAGATTGGTGTCTGAACAGGTTCGTGAGTCCCAGCCCCCCTGGACCCAGCTATGACAACTCAAAACCTTTCTTGCCAGCTCTCGGTGGGCGTGGCTATCAGAGGGAATATGACCCAACAGGTTGCCAATTTCCAACTCCCCCTCGCCACAGCTGTGATGACTTGGTGACTACCCAGCACAGAGATAGCGCTCAGCTGAGCAGGACCATGGTGGCCAGGGCACCACAAGCCCAGAGTGAGCCTAGGGCTGTGGAGAAGAGTCCCATTAATTGGGGCCTGGCTGGCGGGAGAAGTGAGGGGGATAGAGACTGGAAGCAACCCAAAGAGACCAGGATTGGTGAGGCACCTGGCAGGGGAGGAAGAGCCCTAGATTTTATCCCCATTATCACAAAGAAAAATGAACTAAAAGCAAAACATTTTAAGATCTCTTTACATATAAGGAAAACTAACGGTTTGCCATATTTGTTAAAACTATTTGTTTTACTTTTATAATATCTTTTAATGTATCATATGTATATAGTAAGAGTATTACACACATATACACATACAAATGTACATGGATATTTTCATGTAGACAAGGGAACTGATATTTTAATTTGCTATTTCTCTCAGATCTTTTGTGCTTTAGAAGTCCTAGCCTAATGTCATATATATATATATATATATATATATATATATATGTTTCAGTATGTTATATGTCATATATATATATCAGTTTGTTTTATCTTTATCAGGGAACATTTATTGGCTATTCTGCTACATATTTTTAAAATAACTTTCTTCCTAAAATAAATTTTTATATAGGCCAAAATAGAATTCAGGGCTCTTTTGTCCTATTTTTCTGTCTATATATTCTTGGATCACCATGTTCTTGTTCTCAGAGCAACTGGGGAGATGAAAATACATGCTAATCTTGAAATCTTAATATTACTTTTCTTCAAGATGCAGTATTTAATAATAAAAATATATATTACTTGAATTTACTTAATGGAGATACCAAACTTTGCTTTTCCTTGCTTTCTCTTCCAGAGCCCCCAGGAACAGAAATATTTAGACCTCCTTGCATGTGGTTGGTCTTGGGTGTATAACGAAATCTTCTGGGGAACTGGAAGAATATTGAAGATTGTATCAAGTAGCTCAAGAAAGAATACTGTTAAAAGGCAAATTACCAACTCTTTCTTTTCTGTTTTATTATCTGTAAAAACCAGTTGCAGAAAATGAATCAAGTATGTTTCCCAAAATTTTTATGTTCTGGAAGTTTGTGTAAATCTTGGGAACTAAAAACAGTTAAAACAAAACATTTTAAAATCGGCCCTGGAATTCTGTAGAGGTATTTATTTGATGAGTGTGGAGTTAGTCCAATAGTTCATTTACTTGCTTATGCTTAGCTTATTTGTTTACTCAGCAAATTGAGTCACTGTTATGTAGCTGACAAATGCTAGATACTAAGGACAAAAATCATAAGCAAATCAGAAATATCTTTCATCCTCCTAAGGTACACAATCTAGGGGACAGACACATAATGCTCCAACAATAATAAATATGTATGAAGTTGCAGATCACATGCTGGGAAAAGCCAGATAATTTTTTAATTGGTGGATGAAATCAGAGAATAACTAATTGAGAAAATAACCCATGAGCTAAGGCATAAGTTTTAAGGAGTTAACTAGGAAAGATGAGTAGTAGAAATATTTAGACCAAGAAGCAAGTGTACACAAAAGTTCAGTGGTAGAGGAAGCAGGGAGATTGAACAATTGGGAGGAAGTCAGTTTGTGGAGCAGCTGGGGACAGGATTTTCTGCCTTTATTATAAGAGTAAAACACATATTAAAAGATGCTAAGTCATGTATAACTAAAATGAACCATAAATTTTTTAAAAGATGTTAAGGGCCAAGCAGGATGTTGTTAATTATATTTTCACGCTCTACTCTGAAGATTGAGTAGGGGTGCTGGTGCTGGTTTACAGAGTAGATGGAAGTTAATGGAGCAGATATTTGAAAGCTACAGATATAATCTAGGGGAGTGATGTTTAGAAGTAGGACTAGATCTAAAACCTGTGGTCATCAATCTGCCCCACAATTGTTTTTTAAAATATGGCTTTGGAGGAACAAAGATCTCTTGTAAATTTACAGTGTCTATGGCTATTTTATATTTTAATGACAAGATTGAGTAGTTGTAACTAAGACTGCATGAACCTAGAGGCATGAAATATTTCCATCTTTCCCTTTATAGAAAAAACTTGCCAACTTCTAGATTAGTGAAGCAAAGATGGAAAAATTGACAGTTAGGTGGACTTTGGGACAATCATTGCATTGGTGAAGTTTTCTATTTTTGGTGTCAGTTTTGGTACTGTAATTTTTTGTCTAGATTATTATCTATATTAATGATACTTTGTGACTTAATATTAAATATTATTCTATTCTTTCATAAAACTTTGCCTTAGAATCTGTGTTTATATGACTTTTTATATGCCAATGTGCATTTAATCATCTGGGTTTCATTGATGAAAGCTGAAAATATTATCTCTTCTTAATAAGAGGTTTCACAGTATTAGCTCAGAAACTACACCAATTTTATAGTTTTTCCATTTTATCATGCAGTAATTGCTTTCAATACCTTTTTAATAACTTTTAATATTTTTTAAACATTAAAAATAAATTCTTTAGTTTATTTCTATCATATATTGTTTAGTAAAGCATGTTTAAGGCCATATATTGCTTTAAGTAATATTATTCCTATGAATGATATTATATAATTATTTCTTATTCTATGCTACTTTAATAAGAATAATGTCTAAGTTATTTTGGTTTTATTCTATATCAAGAGGTATACTGAGTGCCTTATTTTATTTGCATCTTATTCTATGGCTGTATAAATATTATTATCTCCAATTTACAGTAATCAGAATTTTGAGAGGTTTTTGATTTTACCCAAATTTATTATCACAATGTATAACAAATAATTTTTTATACCTCTTGTGAATCAAGTTTATTTTGAATCATCCAGGAGATAGTATAATGCTCATATTTTGGAAGCAATGAAAATTTAGTAAAACATCATAAAAAGCATCAAGATATCTACTAGTTATAATAAACGCAGTGACCCAAAAGTCCTTGTTTCTGGCTAGAATGTTAACACTAATTGATAAAGGAGAAATAATCAAAACATGTTTAGGGTTTTTGTGTCAAAGATGGAGGTGGAAATGAAGTGAGGTTGGAAAAGGGCTATTTAGCAATTATTTTTATGAGTGACTGAAAGAATATGATTTTAGTATAACTCCTGAATTGAGGTGAATTCTTGCTTCTGTTATGGTTTAGATCCCAAAGGTCCATGTGTGAATGGTTAGTCCCCAGCCAGTGGTGTTAATGGGAGGTGGTACAGCTTATAAGAGGAAGGTCCTAATGGAAGTAAGTTAGGTCATTGGGGATGCACCCTTGGACAGGATTTTGGAACTCTGACCTTTACCTCTTTCCCTTTGTTTCCCAGCTGCCATGAGTGGAGCATCCTTGCTCAACCAACACCTCCTTCCATAATGTCTTGCCTCACTACAAGGGTTAAAAACAACAGAGCCACTGAACCATTGCTTGAAACTTTCAAAAGTATGAGCCAAATCTTTTCCTCTCTTTAAATTGTTTTTTCTCTAGTATTTTATCATAATGATGGAGAACTAACTCACTCAACTTCTTTTCTAGGTCACTTTCATGGTGTTCTGAACTAATCAAACATATAAACCCTTATAATCTCTAGCAAGAATTACTACTAAAACTCAAATTTCTATCATTAGTTGTGATATTTTTACTTGTCTAAAATAAACCTTATTAGCTACTAAGAAGTTTTGTCCTATTTTCTTCTGTGCATTTGGACTCTGAGTCCATGCACCATCTGTATTAGGATTCTATTGCCTGCCAAGTTTTCTACTTGGTCCAGGTATTGATGGAAATGAGGGATAGGAAGGGGCAGTAGTGTACAGATTCTCTTGCTCTTCTTTCTGACTGGTGAGTATTCCATGGTAGGAAAAAAAGATCTGTTAGCCACAGCTATGATCTTCATACTTGAAATTAGGTGTTTAATATCAGATGAGAAAGTAATTTTCTTATTCTTATCAATTTTTTCTACCCTCTCTGTTATGGTTTAGATATGAGGTATTCACCAAAAGCTCATGTGGGAGAAAATGCAAGGCAATTTAGAGGTGAAATTATTGGGTTATGAAATCCTTGACCTATAAGTGCAACAATCCATTCATAAGGATTAACTGGGTGCTAACTGTAGGTAGACAGGGTATGTCCAGAAGAAGCAGGTCACTGAAGGTGCACCTTTGTGGTTTCTATTTTGTCCCTGGTGAGCAGAGCCCTCTCGGTGCTTCCTGGTTGCCATGTCCTGAAGTGCTCCCTTCTTTCATACCCCTCCACCATAATCTTCTGCTTTACTTGGGGCCTAGGGCAATAGAGTTGGCTGTCTATGGATTGAGACTTCTAAACCATGAGCGCCAAGTAAACATTCCTTCCTCAAAATTATCATTGTCATGTCTTTGATCATAGCAATGGAAAAGTCGACTAAAAACACTCTAATATTTTTTCTTCCCTGAAGAATATGGTAGGTACTATCTCCTAATTACCAAGTTAAAATGAAAACCAGGGAACATTTTTCTTTACTGGCGGGGTACTCACACTCTGAAATGACCAGTGGTTGTCCTATAAAAATGTTCTTGCCTCATTTTTATTTCTGTGTATACTACTCATTTTATTCTTCATATGCATGATCCAAATTCTATACTATAAAATATCTAAGCATTCAAATGTGGCAAAGGGAATTAAGCTTAAGACCCTGTGGTTTGCTTGCCTTTAAAAAATAGGACACTGGGGCTGGGGTTGTGGCTCAGTGGTGGAGAGCTTGCCTAGCGTGTGTGAGGCACTGGGTCAAATCCTCAGCACCACATACAAATAAATAAATAAAATACAGGTGTGCATCCATCTACAACTAATAAAAAGTGTTACTTAAAAAAATTAGGACACTGAATTACAATGGCAAGCTTCCACAGGGGAGTTGAAACTAAAGTCTCTCTTATCTTTACTCAGCAGTGACAATTTTATGATTCCCTGTCTACATGCAGGGTATTAACTCTGCCATCTGTGAGTTCCTCAAATTCATTCTTTTTCATTTATGGTAGTGAATGGTATGTAAATGTGGGATCAGTTTAATCTCTCTTCTTTCTAAAATTAGCAGGGTTGTTTCAATCAGGGTCCCAGATAGAGTTGAAGTTAGTTAACTAGTCCCTGACATTTCACATGCCATCTTTAAATACCAATATTTATGTGATTACATGCTAACATTAGTGCTGTTGTTTCTCAATGTTGGTGCATTAGATATTTATGCCCTAAGTCATTGCATACTCTTTTCTGAGGAAACTTAGGCCATTTTACAAATGTGTGACCATGGAGAGAGCATTATTACTCTCTGCTTTTGTCTTTCAAACTCTATCTTCTCCTAGCCTTAGAAAGGTGAGTCTCAGTCTAGGAGGGCTTTTTTCTGTTTTCCTTTTGACCCAATGCTCAAAGTATTATTGTTCTACTGTGAGTGTAGCCCATCTGCTCTGAAATATACACTGAAACCATTCTTTTAGGATTGGGAATGTATCTCACTGGCGAGTATGGGCAATATCCTAGGTTCTATCCCAAGCACTGCAACAAAAACAAACACAAACCATATTCATTCTGGGGAGAAAGCAACAGAGAGAACAACCTTCAGAAGACTCCTGCTGCATGAACTGATGAACCTGTAGGCTGTGGCCCCTTGGGCTTCTCCCTTGTACCCATAGACCAGAGGCCAGCCTCTCTGTTAGTCAGTGTTACCTTATCAATCTTCGAGTAAATTTCAGTAGGAGGAGAGGTGGAAGGGGAGCAGAAAGGGTGAGACCTAGAAGTACCACACAACTTTCAGAGGAATGAAAAGATCAGATTTGTACTTGGAGGGGCCATAGGCCATCAGGGGAGTTTCATAAAGAGTCCTGTGCTGAAAATTTTGGTTTGGGGCATTCAGAGTAGTAGTTCGTGGCATGGCAGGGGTAGAGGTGTCGAGTAAAGGAAGAGATTTTATAGAAGATAAAGAACTGGCTTCCCAACTGTGCTGAGGGCCATCTCAGGGTTAAAGAAGCATTACTGTATATCTGAAAGATGTTACTTTTGCCTGGATCTCTCATACTTGCCTGTCAGACTTCCTCAACTAGTGTCTGTAACTACAGTCATCTACACTCTCACAACCTCTGCAAAAAAAAACCTCTGATGGTTTTCAAGATCTTATCCTTCTCAATAAGGCCTTTATTCTCCTTCACTGACTGATACTATTATTAAAATGACTCAGTTTATAGGCACCAAACAAGGGCAAGATGACAGCTACAGAGTGTCAGAATCTCATTCTCATCACCTGGCCTCCCCCTCTTCCTGAGCTGACCTCTCTGACCCTGCTGGAAAAGTTGTGAATCTCCTTCACATTATATTCTTAATGAGGCTATTTACCATGGGTACTAAAAGAGATCATGACTGTATAATGAATTATCCACTCTGAGATAAGCATACAGAGTGACCCACTTGAGCTGCTTACAATTTAACCTTTTAACAGATCAGAACACTATTGTCACACATAGAGGCACATTGCAAGGTTGTCATGATTAAAGAATCTCAGTAACCTACAGCTTTTTTACATTTACTTTTTTTTTTTAAAAAAAGTTTTTTAATTGAAATTTTAAGACTGGTTCTTATGTTTTTTTTTTTTAATTCTGAAAAATATCTGGAAAAACTATATGAACTGATGAATATTTTAAAAAAAATATCATATGCATATCCAAATGGAAATTTTGCATATTCAAGGAAAAAGCCCAGCTTTCCAGGTGTTATCTACAGCTGGATCTATTTTATGACTGGCAGTAAGTTTCATCACTTTCTGAGTCAGGTGCATCCTGGGTATTTGGAAAGTTTTGTTATCAGGCCAGAGGGGTACAGGTGGGCAACATTGGAGGTTTGGAGAAGGGATGGAAGTGTATTCATGGAAAATTGAGTTTGGAGATTAGAAGTGAACTTTTGGTGTAAAATGTGCACTGGATGAGATAAAACCCTTCCTCAAATTCCTACACATTGTTTACAAACACTTTGGTGAGTAGATTGTTTATTTTAAATGGGAAGGAAACTAATCCTAATTGACTTTTGAAATGGGTTGACTTAGAGGCAGCATGAGGGTACATTTGTCTGATTTTTCATGTGTTGGGATGCTCTTATTTTTAAACTATTTTGTCTCTTAAAGCCTGAAATCTTAACAATACAGATACTTATTTTAAGCAATTGTCTTTTTAAATGAAGTACAACCATAAAGAGTCCTCTGCATCTTTCATAGGAATAAATTTGTGTTTCCTTCAAGAGCTGCTGAACAAACTGGTAAAGAAGGTAAAGCAGTCAAATTTCAAACTGGGCTCTGCCATCCAGGCCAGCCCCTGCCTGTGTACCCAAGGGGGCTGCCAATGCAGAGCAGGGTAGCCTATGAGAAAAGAGCCTCTGCTTTTATTTTCCATTATATCCTATCCTCCCCTGTGATTTATCTAAAGACTGCAGCTCCTGAATCTTGGTTTTGGGTAAGCTAGAAAGAGAAGCTGATGGAGACCCAGGAAGGACAACTGTGGCACGAAATAGGGAGGGAGGAGATTGTGATTGAGGATTTCAGCTGCAGTGGGAGAAAGGTCTGAATGATCTCCATGGGAAAAGTAGGTATGGTGTGTGTGTGTGTGTGTGTTTTCATGCATGGTGGTAGTGGAGTATCATTGTTTGTTCTTTTATTATTGATTTATATGCTATGAAATTCCTGTGTGTCTAACATGTTCCTCAATCTCCACAAACCCTCTGTCTCTGGAAAAAGCCTTCATATATATATATATATATATATATATATATATATATATATATAGTATCCACCTAAAGTTCATGGTGTGAGACAATACAAGATAGTTTATAGGGGATATGATTGGGTTATGAGAGTCTTAACCCAATCAGTGAATTAATACCCAGATGGGATTAACTGGGCCATCACTGAAGGTGGGTAGAGTGTGGCTGGAGGAGGTGGGTCATTAGGGGTGTGCCTTTGGGATATATAGTTTATATCTGAGAGTGGAGTCTTTCTCTGATTCTGATCCTCATATGAGCTGATTCTCCCAGCAATACTCTTCCTCTATGATATTCTGCATTACCTTGACCCCCAAAGAATAGAATTGGTCATCTATGGATTGAGACCTCTAAAAGTGTGAGTCCCCTAATAAACTTTTTCTCCTCTAAAATTGTTCTTGTTTGGTCTTTTAGTCACAGCAATAAAAAGTCTGACTAAAGAAAATAAAACTAAATGCAAGAAGTAATTAGTGCTAGCAAAGGTAAGATGAGACTTCAACCTGCCCAGGGGATGAGGCCTGTAGGTGGTTCAGCTTACCTCTGCAGCTGACATCATGGTGTCACAGTTTCTATGGCAGGAGAAACTATTTCACTAGTCTTCCCATCACTGAAAGGCCCAGTTTCCCCCTCAGATCTCAACAGGCTGGTTCAGCCTTCTCCACTGATCTGCTTTGAAAGATGGAAGCAATTTTCATCTTGCAGGGGGAACATTGCATGATTGAAGGCCCACCAAAGGTAACCAAATATATCAGCTGCCTCATTCTGCAATATTTATTCAGGAGGAAGGTACATTTTTAAAAGAGAAGGCTTAAAATGTGGCTTTAACACTTAACCCTTGAGGTCAAATAGCTCTTAGAAACCTTACTAACTAAGAGGAATTAAGGAGAGAAGTGAAATAGCTATTGCAAAATGTCACTCCTGTTCTCTCTCATTCATATATAGATGTATATGTAGATATATTTATATAACTATATTTAGATAGGTAGGTTGGTTTTATCTGTCTGTCTATCTATTTATCTGGCATGCTATTAAGGAAGGCTAGAAAGCCTTTCTCTCTCCCAGCAACTACAAAACTTAATAGGAAGAACTATGATGTAGAAACTCAGCTGCTTGCTGAGACTTTGACCCTCCTGCCAACTGCCTTCTCTACCCCTTTCGGGGAATATCTTGTTTTCCATTAGTTTTTTTCTCCTTCCTTTTTTTTCTCTCTGTCCTTCCCTTCCTTGCTTTCTAAGGACTGGGTGTGTATAATTCACTTTAGCCAGCACTTCTTAGTATTTGAATTACTATTGTCATTATTTGTCTGTCAGAGCTTCTCCTTTTAAAAATGTCATATTTTTCTCCTTTGTCTGATTTCCTTAATCCCAGTTATTAACCTTCCTACCCTTTGACACCCATTAGTGTTTTAATGCATCTCCTGGCATATTTACTTAGATAATTACATGTTTACTTATCTAAGTAAACAGGTGGTGAACTTAATGAAACATGTTTACTTAGATAATTACAGATGTCTGAAAAATACACAGTGTTCTGTGGGCATTTAATTTTGCATAGATGGTGCTGTGTTTTGGGATCTCCTATTCTTTCCTCTTTTTCCTGCTCAATGTGTTTCTGCAATCTATCCTCATGTCTGTATGAAAATTTAACTCACTATCTTCGATTACTCATAGTGTATGACATAGGCTATAATATGCTTGTGTTACATTTTATGTTTCTTTCTTCCACCCATGGGCAAGTACTCTGCAATATTTAGCTGTGCTGCAATAAAAATCCTGTCACCTGATTCTGTTTTGTTGTACACCTGTTTGGGTTCCCGTATGGAACAACAGACTGGTCTTGCTGGGAGGTAGAGTATATGCATTCTTAATTTCAGTAAGGTCCATTGGATTGCTCTGTGGAATGGCTCTACCAGTGTAGGTACACCCAAGCTATTCATTTCTACCCTTTCCTTGTAGCATGCAAAATTATCCAGTATTCAAAGATTTTCCCTCATATGTTTGCAAAATGTAATGACTGAATTCTAACTGAAGATGGGGAACATTAGGTAGTTAATCCTTTTCATATTTTTTTTCTGAATTCATGTTTTTCCGTAATATTTCCAGGGCAGTAAGTGGCATTACTCTGTTCAGACTGTACCCCTCCCTGTATCTACATTTTTAACCACAACATCACTCTGAAATTCCTTACACAAAAAGTAATGTAATTTCCTCACTCCTCTGATGGTAAGCTGAGCAGCAATGATATAATGCCAGTTCTAGGGTGAGATTTTAAGAACACCAAGAGTTTTTGTCCACTCTTTTGTATTTCTGCCAATGGCAGGAGAAAAATACACCCTGGGTAGTATATTGGGCTTTCTATTACACTGAGTTACCTTAACAAACCACAAACCTCATGACTTAAAGCAATTCCAATTTACTCTTTACTGTTCTGCAGTTCCAAAAAATTAAAACTTTTTGAGTGTTGACATGATGCCACAGCTGACCTAATATGATAAGTCATAGTCAAAATGCATGAGCACTCAAAATATTATGCAAAATTACCTTCAAGTATGTGTATAGGTGGTATATGAAACGTAAATGACTTTTGCATTTAGACTTGGTTCCCATCTCCAAAATATCTCATTATATAATACTCAAATATTTCAAAATACAAATATTTCTGGTTCCATATGTTAGATAAAAGATTCTCAACCTATGTAAAGATGGTCAGTTAAGCACGATTTCCGTTGGTGTCAAAGGATGACCTCCCAATGTTCTTTCACATTTTGACATCCAATAACAAGATTCCCATCTATGGTCTGGGATTTTACCTTCAGTCTTATTTTATGTGAATAACCCTTCTTTCAGCAGCCCAGATCCCTTCAAAGACAGAAGGGTTTGTACTTGTGTAGACTGGCTAGCATTTCCTCAAAATCTCAAAATAACATCCATTTAAAGCTAAAACCCATCTCATCCTGGATTACTGTTATTTCTGCCTCTTGGCAAACACAGGATAATATTTGCTTTGAGAATTGCATTTCTAAAATACACTAACACATTCCTTGATTGAAGAACTATACCTTTTACTGTTTAAAATTTATTTTCAATCTCATATGAATTAAAAAAACAACAACAACAAAAAACCACAAGAATCTCTAACTGGGAGCGGCAGCACACACTTGTAATCCCAGCAGCTCCAGAGGCTGAGGCAGGAGGATCAAAGGTTAAAGCCAGCCTCAGCAACATCAAGGCACTAAAAAAAGGGCTAGGGATGTGGCTCAGTGGTTGAGTGCCCCCAGAGTTCAATCCCCAGTACCTCTCCCCACTAAAAAAAAATTTCTGGCTGTAGTTTAAAAATGTAAAACACAAGATGGTTTTCCAGGATTGTGCTTCTCTGGAAGAATCATTACAATGAACCAGGATAGGGATATGCTGTTATGTTCAAAGACATTCTGTGAGCCACATCATGCCTGATACAGTGAGTCCTCCCTTAATGGTATGTGCTATACATAGCTCCACCTTCCAAATACCCAAATAGCTGTATTTCTCTCTAGTGAAGAACCACAGGGTCAACCTTCTAACATTATTGTGAAAAATGTTCAGTTTAGATATGATGAATGTGCTATTCATCTCATCTGATTCAGGTTCCCATTTTTGCCTCTTGCTTTGCATCTATATAAACCTTGAAATAATCTTAGCATGTATATTTGGAAGTATTTCCATTTTATGAGAGCAACTGGAGTCCCTAGGATATATGAAATAGCAGAACTTTCATCTGGTTTCCTGAAAATGCCGGGGCATTTTCATTTTTATTTATACCATTAACTTTTTCTACATGATCAACTTTCCTTGTTACATTTTCTTTCATGTCACAGGTATCTTTCCCAGAATAGCAGATGAAAAGCTATAAAAATACTATTGAGTATTGAACATATTTTTGGAAAGTATCTTTTTCTTTATATTCACATATCCTGAATCTTATTTATATTTATGCACAGTTTGGTTGAAAAAATTTGTGCACAATAGTTATCTTTTTTTTTTGTATGTATGAACAGCAGGCTGCTATTTGAAGCAGTATCCAGGACCTGAAAGGAAGATAATGCTATAATATGCATTTCAAGAGAACTCATAAGCATCCTTTCTCCCATTTATCACCTTCACAGCCACAGTGATCACATGTCTTTGTCTCTTAGTAAACATGCTAATTGGAAATTAATTTGAAGAAGGCCCTTGGAAAGACAGTGTTGCTTCCAGCTTGACCACCTCTTATTACAGACCTGGGAAAGAGTTTCATTTTCATAAACGGGCAAGGGTCTCTCCCTTTTTGGGCTCAATATCCAACCATTTGAGAGCAGAATGTTAAAATGGTAACTGTACCTATTTCTTACACAGATCTGAATCTATAAATCTTTATAGCTGTTTAACTGTAATAAATTCAGGATCACTTTCAGAGCCTCAGATTTTTAATCTATAAAATAAACTAAATATCTGACATGTCTATTTCAGAAAGTTGTTACACATTTCAAATGAGACTGTAACAGAAAGGAACATTAAACAATAAAAGTTATGTTCTAGATGAAAAAAAGTTTACATGTAATCTCAGAAATCTTCAAAACAAACATGAATAACATATTATTCCCTATTTGCAAAAAACAAATTAGAGGCAAATTACATTAAACTGACCTGTGCTTTTTAAGTGGCAAATTTCTGTATTGTAGGACCCCAAATCCAGAAACCAAAAGACAAAGAAACAACTGCAATGACTGTCAACATGGAATAAGCTGTTATATTTTATAAGCTAATAAGCAGATTTTAAAAATCACCTAAGAAAAAAAGTTATCATAGGATAGGAGTTAGCAATTCAGAGAAAAATACAACCAGCTAAAGCACTCTTATGTGTTAAAGTAACTAATAAAATATGAAAATGATAGTGATAATTTTTTTAAAGGTCTATTAACAATTTATTTTTTTTAATTTTTTTTTTTAAATTTTTTTTTATATTTTTAATTTTTTATTGTGGGTTGTTCAAAACATTACAAATTTCTTGACATATCATATTCACACTTTGATTCAAGTGGGTTATGAACTCCCACCTTCACCCCATACACAGATTGCAGAATCACATCAGTTACACATCCATTGATTTACATATTGCCATACTAGTGTCTGTTGAGTGATAATTTTTTAATAAAGGTGTGTTTCAGATGGATGAGAGATTATTAAAAAGGTTCTACATCCACATTTGATGAGAATGTAAATTGAAGGAAATTTTGGAATGCTTTTTGGTAATCTGTATTAAAATTTATAAAATCTTACCCTCTGACCCAGAAATTCTACATTTAGAAATTTACCCTAAGGGTATTTATACAAATATATTCTTTCCAAATTGATTTGTAGTAGAAAATAACTAGGAACACTACAAATCGTTTCCAATTGGTAATTGGTTAAATGAATTTTGATCTATGTTTATATCTGTATAGTTATTAAAAATAAGAAAACTATGTATGTGAGATGGAAAGAGGACAAAAATATATTTTGAAGTTCAAAATTATTTTGAAACAATGACTTGCATTTTGGGTATTTTTTAAAAATAAGGTATTTATCTATATATAGTTGTGCCTCCACAACTGCACGGTCTGTATCTTCTATTCCAAAATCCTGAAATAAAAAAAAAATATGTATACACAAATGAAATGATGTGCAGGCACACCCTTCCTGTAGCTTCTTGCCATTTGGGATCCTCAGTCCATCATCAGGACTCTTACATGAGCCTTGTTCCACGTGTGTCTTGTTTGTGTACTATGCATTTAGGCCTGTGATGCTTGTGTTATAATCAAACAGATAAAGATTTTTTCTCTTGTCATTATTCCCTAAAAAATACAGTATAACAACTATTTGCATAGTGTTTATATTATGCTAGGTGTTATAAGAAATCTAGAGATGATTTAACATACATAGGAGAATTGTGTAGGTTATGTAAAAGTACTACATGAGGGGCAAGTGCAATGGTGGATTTTTATATCCTTAATCAACACCCAAGGACAACCACACACATCCACAATTTCTAGAGAACTTTGATCAGTTTGATAACAGTGATAATTTATTGGGGGAAGAAGAGGAAAAAATATTACAGTGACTTTTCCCTTTGTTTACATTTGTTAAGTGTTTAAATTGTTTGCACTCCAAGGTGATTTCCTTCCATAAATTCTTTACATTACCCCATGTCACTGTTTGGAAATGCTTTGTAAAACACAAAGAGTAAAATTATTATTATATGTGATCTTCCATCTGTTGGTTTGATGGAGTTCTGCCTTAACAGAGTTCTTCTCAATCATTTTTATTACCCATTCATTGCCATTAGTGCCAGGCATTTGCCTGTATCTTCAGCCCCACTCCATGCTTTCTTCTCCCAGCCCCATTCTGAGTTTCAGAGGGGCTGACTCTACAAACTACACTTCCCAGAAGCACCCTCACCTTGGCCTTTGGATAGGTGTGGCCAAAGGGGACTTTCTGTGAAGGTTGGAAGGAGTGTGGAGGAGAGAAGTCAGGGTAGTGTTTGTCCCCTCTCTTTGCATTAGAGGCATATTCAGTGTATAGCAGCTCTTTCTCCTTAGGGAACCTTTCCCTCCATGCCCCAGGTTCTACTCTCCTGCCCCAGTAACTGCTCTTTTTTTTTAATTTAGTCTAATTTGTATATGTGACAGCAGAATGCATTTCAACTCATATTACATGCATATTGCACAATTTTCATATCTCTGGTTGCACACTAGAAAAGCTAGGGATAACAGGAACGTATCTCTACATTGTAAAAACTATCTATGCTAAGCCCCAGGCCAACATCATTCTGAACAATCTAGGGGTTTTGCTTGGTCTCTTAGATTTGCCAGTCTAAAGTTGCTAGCACTTTCCGGTTCCTGCTAATGTTTTTGCTGTTATGTCTTCTCTGTCTACACAGTCATCCCAAGGTACCCATGGAGGACTGGTTCCAAGACCCCTCATGAACACCAGAATTCACCAATGATGATTTAACCTGTTATATAAAATTACATAACATGTACATATAATCTATGCACATTTTCCTGTAGTCCTTGAACGATCTATAAATTACTTAGAATACCAATTACAATGCAAATGCTATACAAACAATTGTACTCTATTGTTTAGAGAATAACTTCATGAAGAAAATCTATATATGTTCAATACAGAAACAATAAGTTTGAGTATATTTGATATAGGGTTTTTTGATGCCCCAGATGCAGAACCCACATACATATTGTGCAGACTGTTCTTGCAATTCTCGTAAAACTGTTTTGAGTAGGCCCTTGTATTAAAAAAAATCACTCTAGAACTACACAGCCTGGCTTATATATTCTGATTGGACTTTGTCTGATATGCAACTTTCATTCAATTTATTTGCCATAAAGTTTACTGCTTAATGTACTAAAAATACATATTTTTAAGAGGATAGTATGCCCTCCAGGCATTATAGAGAGATAAACTAAAAATATGGTTAATATTTTTTCTTCTATTAAAAAAATGATGCTCACACTCTTTACTATCACAAACTGCAGTAAGGTGATAGACTCAGAGAGAATAATTAATTGGCCTAGAAATGGCAGATATGGGATTCAGATGCAGGTCTCACTGCCTTCAAAGTCCAAGTTATTTCCAGAATGATAGAAAGTTGATTTCTGTGTGTTTTTTTCCTTTCCCTACTTAGTTTCCTCTTTTACTTCACTTTTTCAGGCATGTAAAATGCACTAGTCTTCTATCAACATAGCATTTTATATTTTTCATGGTTATTTTTTGCTTTGCCACAAAAAGAACTTATTAATTGCGCTATGCATCCTTCAGACCTTGCTTTCTGCTAAACTGATAAACAAACTTGAGCTGAACTCATATTTGATAATTGCTGCTCTGTCAGAAAAAGAAAAAATGAATTTGGAATTTTAACTGAAGGCTGTGGTGGTTTCAAACAAACCAAAAAATACATCTATTCAACTTTTCTTTGCTGAAAATGTTCTGGTTGCTAGATACACAGCTATGAAAAAGATAGATTGCAGCCTTGTAGGGAAGAGAGTCGTTAAACAATTTTATGGAGTTTTGCATGGGAGAAATGTTCTGTGGAAGACTTTGAGAGGAAATTGCACTGTGTAATCCTGAGATACTCCCCTAAGAAAATGAAATTTGTTTTGACCATAAAGAAGGCATTAAATAAGTAAAGGCTGAGTAATTGGGAAAGAGGAAAAGATTATATGACAGTATTTTATAAGTCTTGGTACAAGAAAGAAAATGACCCTTCAGAGGCCATAAACTAGATTTTCAGTTTATAATTTTGTTGTTCATGTAGACTACAAGACTTTTTAAAGGCCATAGTACATGACTGTAGAGAGAAGAGCCAGCTAAAACAGAAGAGGTGGGAGGAAGCCTGATCATAAGACCCTCAAGCGACATATTAAACATTATGGACTGTATCTTTTCTATCCCAAGAGAAATGGGAAACTACTGAAAGGTATTTAACAAGGAGGAAACATGACAAGCTATTGCTCTCTAAAATGAATATTCTGTCTACATTATGGAGAATGCACAGGAAGACAGTGATAACAGATGCAGGTCAAGTATTTATGAGACTTTTTGAGGATTCTTAGTGATAGATGACGGTGGCTGGCACTATGGGGTGATGGAGGGAGACAGAGGGAAGAGATGGATTTGAGAGGTGTGTAAGAAGTAGAAATAAGAGGATTGGGGGAGTCAAGGATAGGAGGAATAGAGAATAATTCCTAGTCTTGGATTATGAGGTAGAGTTGAAAAAGGTGTATAGAAAAGCTTGGCACAGAAAAAAAAAAGTCCGAACATGGCAGCGAGTGGGGAGGCAGCGCTTTCAGTACCTCCTCAATAATGGGGTCAGAGAGACGCATTGATATGCTTAGATTCGACCTGCTGAGAAACTCCTAGCAAAATTCCACTAAAGAGAGACCGGCTGGGAAATGGTAGGATTTTTGGAGGTGACAGTTTGCCCCAGACGAGTGAATCTCTGCCACGCAGCACAGAGGTCCAGACCTGCCAGCCGCTGCCTGCGCGACTCGGTGACTGTTGGCTGCCTGCACGCGGCCCCCATGTCTGGGCGGATAGCCTCCGAGGCGCAGCGCAGCAGGCGCCGTGCAGGGACTCTAGGAAGAGGTCTCTCGCCAAGCCTTCATGAAATAGTGAACCGGGAGCTGAAAACCAACCAGAGACAGACCAGTCCCACCCCTCCCTTCGGACACTCTGGCAAGGAGCATGGGGCCCGCCATAGCAGAGAGGTGACATCACCGGAGTTCTGCCGACGGAATTCCTTCCCAGCGGAATCCACGTTAGCAGGTGTGTGACTCCCACCCCCTCCAGATACAAGCAGCCAGGAAACCTCGGGAATATCTCCGGGGGCGTGTCTGTAGGGAAGCAGAGGGGATTCCCCATCCCCACCTCCCCTTAACACCAGCGGCGACACCCAGTTTCTGGGGGCGTGCCCACCAAAGGGGTCCGGAAAAATTAAACTGTTGGTTCCCAGATCACCCCACCACAGCACTGGGGCTTAGATGAATGACAGAGAGGGTGTTCATCATTCAGGATATAGGACATGCGGTGGGGCTGCAAGTGTAATCAGATCCTTGGGGAACTGCCTCCGGTGAACAGGACCTGGCTGGCTGGCTGGCAGGAGGAACAGGGGAAGGGGCCGGATAAGTGAAAGGGCTCTGGACTAACAGGATTGAGAGACTCCCAGGAGCCGCCTTACATGGATTTCTGTCAGCACATTGAGGGCAGAAGCTCGGCTCGGAGGGCACAGCTCCACCTACTGGAAGAGAAGAAAATGGGATTCAGCCATAGAACAGGTAATTTCAGGCTGCTATTCGCCTGCAGCTAGCAGACAAATTACTCAGGCTCATTGCTAAATAACCCATGGAAACTGCTTCTTGGAGCCTGCTCTTATCAGAGCATACACTGAGCACGGAGAGGCCGAGCTCCAGCTCCTGGAACTGCGCTGGCCCAGGGCTGAGGAGCCCGCGGAGACTGCTTCTCAGTCCGGGTCCTGCTGAGTACTGTGGAGGTGGATGCCAACCGAGCCTTCGTAGGCAGTGGCAGCAGGACTGAGACGGGGCCTGTGGGGGCTGGTCGGGACTCACCCGTTGCTTTGGTCGCCCGGCGGAGGGAACGAGATGCCACTGTTCGCAGGGGATGCCAGCATGGCAGAGATCTGATGTCATCGGAGAGCGGCCGAGGAGAGAACTTCATCGGTGCCAGCGGCGACAGAAACAGTTGGTCTCCTGGTAGGGAGGGTGAGTCACAGATACCCGAGTCTCTCTCGCTTTGTCGTCGAGCCAGAGGGGAGGAGCGGGGTCGCCGCCTGCGCCCGCAAGGTAGGCAGAACTGCGACCAGCCTGCAGATCAGGCCCAGCGGTCTGCGGGCATGGTAGGAGGGGCAGAGCAGAGCCGCCTACCACGCCTGCAAGGTAAGCAGACCTGCGACAGACTGGTGGATCAGGCCCAGCGGCCTGCCAGCGTGGTACACACTTCACCCCAACTGGAGTAGGGGCAGAGCAGAGCCTTCGCCCGCGCCCAGATCAGGCCCAGGGCCCACCTGTGTGGTGGTCACGTGACCCCAATTGGAGTGGGGGTGGAGCAGAACTGCCACCCGTGCCCGCAGGGTGGGCAGACCGGTGACCAACCTGCAGATCAGGCCCAGCGGTCCGCAGGTGTGGTAGGAGGGGCAGGGCAGAGCCGCCACCTGCGCCTGCAAGGTACCAGACCTGCGACAGACTGGCGGATCAGGCCCAGGAGCCTGCTGGCGTGGTACACATGTCACCCCAATTGGAGTAGGGGCAGAGCAGAGCCGCCACCCGTGCCTGAAAGGTGGGCAGACCTGTGACCGACCAGCGGGACAGGCCCAATAGCCTGCCGGTGCGACAGACACGTCACCCCATTTGGAGTAGGGGCAGAGCAGAGCCGCTGCCCGTGCCTGCAAGGTAGGCAGACCTGCGACCGACCGGTGGAACAGACCCAGCGGCCGGCCGGGGTGGTAGGCACGTCACCCCAATTGGAGTAGGAACAGAACAGAAACTTCCCCCGCGCCCAGAACAGGCCCAGCGGTCCGCGGGTGTGGTAGACAAGTCACACCAATTGGAGGGGGGGCAGAGCAGAGCCGCCGCCCAAGCCTGCAGGGTAGGCAGACCTACAACCAACCGGTGGATCAGGCCCGGTGGCCTGCCAGCGTGGTACACTCGTCACCCCAATTGGAGTAGGGGCAGAACAGAGCCGCCGCCCGTGCCCGGAACAGGCCCAGTGACCTGCCGGCATGATAGTCACGACACTCCAATTGGAGTAAGGAGAGAGCAGAGCCGCCACACATGCCTGCAAGGTAGGCAGACCACCGCCCGACCCTGCAAGGGAGACTTTTCAACTATACAAGAGCAATATAAATATATAGGGGAAAAAAAAAACATTTCAAAAACACAACAGTTTCACCAAGCATAAAGAAACGCAAGCAGTATGAAAAGACAAGGAAAGAAAGGACCACAAGCAATGCAGGTCAACTCAACTTTAGAAGAGGTAACAGCTGCAGCAGATGGAATGTCAGATAAAGAATTCAGGATATACATGCTTCAGATGATCTGGAGTATCAAGGAAGACATTAGACAGCAAAATCAGACAATGAAAGATCACTTCGACAATGAATTACACAAACAAATCCAGGAAGCAAAGGATCAACTATACAGGGAGATAGAGGTTATAAAAAACAAACAAACAGAAATTCTAGAAATGCAGGAAGCAATAAACCAACTTAAAAACTCAATGGAGAATACTACCAGCAGAGTAGAACACTTAGAAGATAGAACATCAGACAATGAAGACAAAGTATTTCAACTTGAAAAGAACATAGACAGCTCACCAAGACTGTTAAGAAACCATGAGCAGAACATCCAAGAAATATGGGATAACATTAAGAGACCAAATTTAAGAGTCATTGGGATACAGGAAGGTACAGAACTCCAAACCAAAGGAATGAGCAATCTATTCAATGAAATAATACGAGAAAACTTCCCAGACTTGAAGAATGAGACAGAATCCCAAATCCTAGAAGCCTACAGGACGCCAAATGTGCAAAATCATAAGATATCCACACCTAGACACATTATAATGAAGATGCCCAACATACAGAATAAGGAGAGAATTTTAAAAGCTACAAGAGAAAGGAAGCAGATTACATTTAGGGGTAAGCCAATCAGGATAACAGCTAATCTTTCAGCACAGACTCTGAAAGCTAGAAGATCCTGGAATAACATATTTCAAACACTGAAAGAAAATGGGTTCCAACCAAGAATTGTGTATCCAGGGAAATTAAGCTTCAGGATGGAAGATGAAATTAAAACCTTCCACGATAAACAAAAGTTAAAAGAATTTGCAGCGAGAAAACCATCTCTTCAAAACATCCTCGGCAAAACATTACAGGAAGAGGAAATGGAAAATAACAATGAAAACCAACAGTGGGAGGTAGGACAGTAAAGGGGGGGGATAATCAAAGAGGAAAACAAACCATGTTTAGTAACATAAATAAACAAATATGGCTGGAAGAACAACCCATATCTCAATAATAACCCTAAATGTTAATGGCTTAAACTCACCAATTAAGAGACACAGGCTAGTAGAATGGATCACAAAACAAGACCCAACAATATGCTGCCTACAGGAGACGCATTTGATAGGAAAAGTCATACATAGGCTGAAGGTGAAAGGTTGGGAAAAATCATATCACTCATATGGACTTTGGAAACAAGCAGGAGTGTCCATACTCATATCAAATAAAATAGATTTCAAGCCAAAGTTAATCAAAAGGGATAAAGAGGGACACTACATACTGCTCAAGGGAACCATACACCAACAAGACATAACAATCATAAATATATATGCCCCAAACAATGGTGCAGCTATGTTCATCAAACAAACTCTTCTCAAGTTCAAGAGTCTAATACACCACCATACAATAATCATGGGAGACTTCAACACACCTCTCTCACCACTGGACAGATCTTCCAAACAAAAGTTGAATAAGGAAACTATAGAACTCAATAACACAATTAATAACCTAGACTTAATTGACATATATAGAATATACCACCCAACATCAAGCAGTTACACTTTTTTCTCAGCAGCACATGGATCCTTCTCAAAAATAGATCATATATTATGTCACAGGAAAACTCTTAGACAATATAAAGGAGTAGAGATAATACCATGCATCCTATCTGATCATAATGGAATGAAACTGAAAATCAATGATAAAAGAAGGAAGGAAAAAGCATACATCACTTGGAGAATGAACAATAGGTTACTGAATGATCAATGGGTTATAGAAGACATCAAGGAGGAAATTAAAAAATTCTTAGAGATAAATGAAAACACAGACACAACATATCGGAATCTATGGGACACATTGAAAGCAGTTCTAAGAGGAAAATTCATTGCTTGGAGTTCATTCCTTAAAAAAAGAAAAAAACAACAAATAAATGATCTCATACTTCATCTCAAAATCCTTGAAAAAGAAGAGCAAAACAACAGCAAAAGAAGTAGAAGGCAAGAAATAATTAAAATCAGAGCTGAAATTAATGAAATCAAAACAAAAGAAACAATTGAAAAAATTGACAAAACTAAAAGTTGGTTCTTTGAAAAAATAAACAAAATCGACAGACCCTTAGCCATGCTAGCGAAGAGAAGAAGAGAGAGAACTCAAATTACTAGCATACGGGATGAAAAAGGCAATATCACAACAGACACTTCAGAAATACAGAAGATAATCAAAAATTATTTTGAATCCTTATACTCCAATAAATTAGAAGATAGTGAAGGCATAGATAAATTTCTTAAGTCATATGATCTGCCCAGATTGAGTCAGGAGGATATAGACAACCTAAACAGACCAATATCAATTGAGGAAATAGAAGAAACCATCAAAAGACTACCAACTAAGAAAAGCCCAGGACTGGATGGGTATACAGCAGAGTTTTACAAAACCTTTAAAGAGGAACTAATACCAATACTTTTCAAGCTACTTCAGGAAATAGAAAAAGAGGGAGAACTTCCAAATTCATTCTACGAGGCCAACATCACCCTGATACCTAAACCAGACAAAGACACTTCAAAGAGAGAAAACTACAGACCAATATCTCTAATGAACCTAGATGCAAAAATCCTCAATAAAATTCTGGTGAATCGGATACAAAAACATATCAAAAAAATTGTGCACCATGATCAAGTAGGATTCATCCCTGGGATGCAAGCCTGGTTCAATATACGGAAATCAATAAATGTTATTCACCACATCAATAGACTTAAAAATAAGAACCATATGATCATCTCGATAGATGCAGAAAAAGCATTCAATGAAGTACAGCATCCCTTTATGTTCAAAACTCTAGAAAAACTAGGGATAACAGGAACATACCTCAATATTGTAAAAGCAATCTATGCTAAGCCTCAGACTAGCATCATTCTGAATGGAGAAAAACTGAAGGCATTCCCTCTAAAATCTGGAACAAGACAGGGATGCCCTCTCTCACCACTTCTGTTCAATATAGTTCTCGAAACACTGGCCAGAGCAATTAGACAGACAAAAGAAATTAAAGGCACAAAAATAGGAAAAGAAGAACTTAAATTATCACTATTTGCAGGTGACATGATTCTATACCTAGCAGACCCAAAAGGGTCTACAAAGAAACTTTTAGAGCTAATAAATGAATTCAGCAAAGTGGCAGGATATAAAATCAACACGCATAAATCAAAGGCATTCCTGTATATCAGCGACAAATCCTCTGAAATGGAAATGAGGACAACCACTCCATTCACAATATCCTCAAAAAAAATAAAATACTTGGGAATCAACCTAACAAAAGAGGTGAAAGATTTATACAATGAAAACTACAGAACCCTAAAGAGAGAAATAGAAGACGATCTTAGAAGATGGAAAAATATACCCTGTTCATGGATAGGCAGAACCAACATCATCAAAATGGCGATATTACCAAAAGTTCTCTATAGGTTTAATGCAATGCCAATCAAAATCCCAACGGCATTTCTTGTAGAAATAGAGAAAGCAATCATGAAATTCATATGGAAAAATAAAAGACCTAGAATAGCAAAAACAATGCTAAGCAGGAAGTGTGAATCAGGCGGTATAGCGATACCAGACTTCAAACTATACTACAGAGCAATAGTAACAAAAACAGCATGGTACTGGTACCAAAACAGGCGGGTGGACCAATGGTACAGAATAGAGGACACAGAAACCAATCCACAAAATTACAACTATCTTATATTTGATAAAGGGGCTAAAAGCATGCAATGGAGGAAGGATAGCATCTTCAACAAATGGTGCTGGGAAAACTGGAAATCCATATGCAACAAAATGAAACTGAATCCCCTCCTCTCGCCATGCACAAAAGTTAACTCAAAATGGATCAAGGAGCTTGATATCAAATCAGAGACTCTGCGTCTGATAGAAGAAAAAGTTGGCTCCGATCTACATATTGTGGGGTCAGGCTCCAAATTCCTTAATAGTACACCCATACACAAGTGCTGGCGAGGATGTGGGGAAAAGGGTACTCTTGTACATTGCTGGTGGGACTGCAAATTGGTGCAGCCAATTTGGAAAGCAGTATGGAGATTCCTGGGAAAGCTGGGAATGGAGCCACCATTTGACCCAGCTATTCCCTTTCTAGGTCTATTCCCTAAAGACCTAAAAAGAGCATGCTACAGGGACACTGCTACATCAATGTTCATAGCAGCACAATTCACAATAGCAAGACTGTGGAACCAACCTAGATGCCCTTCAATAGATGAATGGATTAAAAAATGTGGCATTTATACACAATGGAGTATTACTCTGCATTAAAAAATGACAAAATCATAGAATTTGCAGGGAAATGGATGGCATTAGAGCAGATTATGCTAAGTGAAGCTAGCCAATCCCTAAAAAACAAATGCCAAATGTCTTCTTTGATATAAGGAGAGTAACTAAGAACAGAGTAGGGACGAAGAGCATGAGAAGAAGATCAACATTAAACTGGGATGAGAGGTGGGAGGAAAAGGGACAGAGAAAGGAAATTGCATGGAAATGGAAGGAGACCCTCAGGGTTATACAAAATTTCATACAAGAGGAAGTGAGGGGAAAGGGGAAAATACAAGGGGAGAAATGAATGACAGTAGAGGGGGTAGAGAGAGAGGAGGGGAGGGGAGGGGAGGGGAGGGGGGATAGTAGAGGATAGGAAAGGCAGCAGAATACAACAGACACTAGTATGGCAATATGTAAATCAATGGATGTGTAACTGATGTGATTCTACAATTTGTATACGGGGTAAAAATGGGAGTTCATAACCCACTTGAATCAAAGTGTGAAATATGATATATCAAGAACTATGTAATGTTTTGAACAACCAACAATAAAAAATTAAAAAAAAATGTAGCTTGCAGAAATACACATTCACTACCATTTATATCTATATATATGATATACACACATATATAATGTACACATAGTATATATACTATATATGTCATATTGTACAACATACTCTGATATACTAATGATATACACATAGTATATATACTATATGTTATTGTACAACATAGTCTGATATACTAATGGATTTCATGCAGTATATTTATATTACATAGTGTTATATAATATATAGTATATATGTTAGGATATATATATATATATATATATATATATATATATATATATATATGCACACACACATTTATATAAAACCATATGATTTGCATATGTTTTATTCAAGGTGCTGCAACAAATTATATGCTTCTCATTTTTCTCCTTTTACTGTGTATCCCAAATAAAGGAGTTCTTTGTTCCATGCCTCTATAGCCCATATCTACCTATATTTAGAAAACTACATAGAAATATGGATCATTTTCTGATTTGTAAAGGAGGGTTAAAGTTATTTCTGACTGTTGTTTGTCCTTGTCATAAACTGAACCAGGACTTCCCTGGGTCCTGAAATCAGGGAGCTGCATGACCACTTAGATATATGACTAGGTTTTCTTTGTGTTATATTATGTAATGTTTAGTTTTATATATGTATATGTATATATATATATATATATATATATATATATATATATATATATATATATAGAGAGAGAGAGAGAGAGAGAGAGAGAGAGAGAGAGAGACAAATTCTTTATTTTTTATAAAAGTGTAAATAATCAAGTCCTAAAATAATAATAAATGTTGTATAGATATCTAGATATGTTAGATGTTTGAGATAGAGAGTTAATTTTGAGGGTATAGTTCCAAAAATACATACACTTCATTAGAAATATTATATTGCTCACATAATGCTAATATCCTGGATATATTGGGCTATGCTACTAAAATCTACTTCAACTCTTTCTTTCTTTCTTTCCTTCCTTCTTTCTTTCTTTCTTTCTTTCTTTTAATGTGAATACTAGAAAAACTTAAATTACTCATGTGTTTCGCATACTATTTTCAGTGGACATTACTGCTTTGGGGGATTTCTTCCCAGTTCAGTGTTCAGTCATCTTATGAGAACAGAGAGTAGAAAAGTTAAATGAAACTTTAAAGTAACTGTCATTATATTATTTCCATTCATGAATAATATACTGACATGTATAATCCATAAATTGAAATAAGCTTATATTCAGTATTAAATGCTAATGTTTACTTGACCAGGCTGGATCTCACTACTATAAGAAAACCTTACCCTATATTAGCTGCAGCCTGCGACTCTGGATTTCAATCCCCCTCATCTCAAAAGACAAAAAAAAAAAAAAAAAAAAAAAAAAAAAGAAAAACCTGCCAACAAGGACCTCTTATTCTGACACATTTGATGTCATATGTCACTCAGAACACTCAGTAAGCTCAGTCTGAGCTGGTAAACACTTAAGTAGTGTTCAATTAGGAGCACTTTAAGGAAGTACTGATCATTCTAGCACACAGACAGTGCAGACTTTGACAGTCCAGTGTGGCTTTTGTCTCTGGAGTCTCCCAGTCTTAATATCTATCTCTAGGCTTATTCTCTGTTTCAGAGGCTTGGTTTCTTCTGCTGTGCAGGTGCTGCAAGATCTATGGGGTGTAGACTGGACACTTCAGAAAATGGTAAGTTGCAGTGATATCTTGAGACTGTGGGGTGAAGCTGCTTGAAACTGGTTGCACTGCCTATAGTGGAACCTGATAGTTGTGGGCTGGAATCTCCCTGATGGAGTCTCTAGAGTCTGCAGGCCTGGGTCCACTCTGGGGCATGTCAGCCATAAGTCCCTACTCACCTAATGAGGCATATGTCAGTAGTGGGGACCCTGGGAATTCTGTTTTATCCCTGCAATGTATTTTGAGCTCCTACATTAAGTCTTGCCAACAACCCAGCATCTTCCCAGATTGTGTTGATTTATGACTAGGGCAATGATCAGAATCATATGTTCATGTATTGGTTCTCTTAATGAGCAGAGCTGTTTTCTGTACAGAACTCAGCTTCTCCTTTCTCGTGAGCTTCTTTTTCTTTCTCCCCAATATCAGGAGAAAACCATATTTTGAGTAACTTAGGTAATTTCATCCAGTTCTGTCTGTGAGTAGCTCTCAGCTCTGACACATGCTGCTCAGAAGCCATTTGATATCTAGAATCCTGTATTTTCTCATCTCTATAATTGGATGCTTTTAGAGGACTCAGTGGGTTAATGACTTCATGGAGGCTTTTGATGCAAGTAGGTGCTTTGGCTCCACAGCTCACAAACCACCTTGAATTTGCTTTGTAGATACTGCTTAGCCATTATCTGACACACACATCAATTTTCATAAGCTTATAACCTCTCATCATGGACACCCATGTCATATATATACTCAAATAACGAATCTTCCTTATCTGAGCTCCAGATTCCAGTTCTCTGATGATTCATGGTACTGTCAATAGTCTCATGTCCTATTTCCCTAAGAAAGTAATTTTCTACTGAATGCATCTATAATGCGTGCCCATCTGTGTTTTGAAAAGTTAGGACTTTGGGGTCCTTTACATCCCTCTAGGAAAGCCTGCTTTATAAATTATAAACTCTGACTAATTTTACCATATTTTCAGTATCATTCTATATTTTGATCTATAAAGAAGGGTTGGAATGAATTCTATCTGGTTTTTGTTCTTAATGTAAGCTGAACTGGGATCCCTGGATCCTGGAATGGGAGTCCCAAGATCACTCAGATATATGAAAAGACTCTGCTTCTGTTAAAATATGTAATATATAATACTGTATTATACTTAAACATATCACAATTGCTGCTGTTTTGAATAATTGTCATCTTCCAAATCTGATGATAATAATAAATGTTGCATTAGTGTTATGTTCTGGTGGAGGTGTTTTGGATTTAGAATGAAACAGAGTTCATTTTTAGTCCCAGCCCAGCTGCTTCTTAGTTGTGAGGCTCTGACCATAGGTGAAAACAGATATTATAAGCCTGGCTATTTGTTCTGAGATCAAATTGCCAAATTAGAAGTTTGCATTTTGTATTTAAACAATAGAGTCATGGCGGTTAACAAATCTGAAGGTATGTATTTCCCAACTCCTGGGATCCCATCTTCCTTTGTTTGCTGTTTGATATCTGCAGTGGGTATGGACCATAGAACAGCATTAAGTGGGAAATTGATTTACTTTTTGACACTTTCTGGTTAAAGGTCCGTGTTCTCACTCAGGGCATTGCCTCTCCTGCTATTTGGGCCTGAGGAGAAACTTTAGTAAGAAACTATATCCCTCACCTCTATCATAAAAATGTGGGGATCAGGCTCTATACCTTTCTTAGGTCAGGAGAGCCATAGCTCTCAAGTCTGGAATGTAGCTGCTGTGAACTGAGATAGATACACTGAAGGCTTTAAATGCAGTGAGATTTGTGATGTAGTTCCAAATATATATATATATAATTTCATTAGTTATTTTATATTGGTCACATAATGATAAAATCTGGATATATTGGCTTATATTATTTCAAGCAGTTTAACCTGTTTATTCATTTTATTTATTTATTTATTTATTGGGGGGGTGCCAGGAATTGAACTTGGGGGCACTCAATCACTGAGTCACATCCTCAGCCCTATTTTGTATTTTATTTAGAGACATGGTCTCATTAAGTTGCTTAGTGCTTCACTAAGTTGCTGAGGCTGGCTTTGAACTCAGGATCCTCCTGTCTCAGCCTCCCCAGCCACTCGGATTACAGGCATGAGCCACCACACCTGGCTCTATTAATTTTTTTAATGTGAACATTAGAAAAATTAAAATTACTCTTGTGCCACACATAGTATTTTAATTAGATGTTGCTGACTTAGGGGGTTGTTTCCCAGAACAAGCTGTTTATTCACAAGATCAAGAACAGAAATTTAATCAAGACAATTAAAATTTTACATTAACTGTCATTATGTTTTTTTTCCATCCATGAATAATATGTAGGCATACTTAATGTATAAATTGATATTACATTATACAAGGGGTTATGTGCAAATATCCCACTAGCTGGGCAATATACCTTTTCTGTAAGGAAAACAGTTTAAATTGGTGTATCCTGAGGCTCTGGGCTTCTATTAGGTAGATGATTAGCTAGTAAATTCTTAGTCCTGTTTTGATTTAAAACTGTATGTTTCCTTTATAATTTCAGCTTTAGATGCATTCTATATTTTTGTAGCCTTAGGGAGGCTTAATTGCTATATCTCTATATATCTAATGTATGTACTTTTTAAATTTTTGATATATGTTTGCATTGAAACCAGCACCACAATCAATAAATTTAACATATCCATTACTACTGTGTTCCATAATGTTCTTTCTGCTATTCCTCAAAACATTTTATTAATATCTAAGATCTTGTTGAGCAAAATAAAGATAGGAAAAACATTAAAATTAATCTTATAGTTACCCTAAAGAGAACACATTGTGTGTCTACTGTGTACATAAAGAAATAGAAAATTAATGATGCCCTGACAACACCTTCATGCCTTCTTCCTTTTACTATCCCCTCTAGTCTCTCTAGTGGTAACTACAATTTTTATTTTTCAACTTGTACTTTGTTATTTTCATTATATCAAATGTATATTTTTAAAAGTTTTTAGATGCCTATAGAAACAATACATTTATTTTTTTTAATTTTTTTTTTATTTTTTTATGTGGCACTGAGGATCAAACCCAGTGCCTCATACATGCTAGGCAAGTGCTCTGCCACTGAGCCCCAACCCCAACCCAAATGTATATCTTATTGTTATCTATAACTGAAAAGAAACAATAAAAAGAAAAAAAGTATTATTTTTAAAATAAAACAAGCAAATTCTAGAATCTGCCTGTACTAATATTACAAAAAGGGGACAAGAATTAGGTAGCATCTGTGGAGCTTGTCTCCAACTCTGACCTTATCTCAGCCTGGTGCTCTCTGATAGGAGGACATGTGAGGTAAATCCAGGATAAAGGAGAGAGATTGGGAAGAATGTGAGGCTGAGGACTGTTAGGAGAGTCTACCAGAGTGCAAGTAGGAGGAGGGAAGAAAAGAGCAGCCAAGAGGAGAAGAGTAACTGAGAACCAGCTGGGAGGTTCAGATGGAGCAGGTCAGAAGGTTTAAGAATGGCAGTGTGAGGGTGGAGTGTCAGCATCTGGACAAGGGGAAATGCTAAGGCTGGGGCGAAAACAGAGTGGCATCTCTGCAGTTAGTCCCCAGAGTGAGAAGTAGGTGAAGTGTTCACACCCTAGTTCTTTCTAATCCTCACTTCCTAAGGGGCCTCCCATCCCAAGCCCATTGGAAGGGTTCTCCTAGTAGCACTCTGATTTATCTTCTCCCAAGTGGGATTTATATCATCTTCTTTCTCATGTTCCTCATCTTCTGTATGCCATTCATTCTCTTCATTCTCAGCAGGTTGTTTGTCCTCTTCAGCCCATTTTCACCCTCCTCTACCACTTCTTTATTTTGCTGTTTTCAGCTTTCCTTATTCTCTACTTTCTTCTTATCCTCAGGTCCTTAGTATTAAAGGTGACCACTGCCTCATGCTATTCCCTGACATGGAGCTGCAGAAGCTGGTGGTAGACTGGGTTTGAGTGCCCAGACTGAAAGGTTCTGAACTACAGAGTGTGGTGACAGCTGGAACTTTGTAGAGTGGTAAAGACAGCAATGGTTGGGACCAGTTAGAGCATTTTCATAGAATCTTTTGTTACACTTCTGAATAGGGAATGAATAAGTGGTTCATTTTCCAAATTGGAAGGTGGCTTTATCATTACACATAGCAACAGTAAGGTTTGACAGTACCTATAACTTAACATCTCTTTGACTACATTTTTATTTTTAGCCCGTTTATTTTCCTCTTGGAAAGTATACAGTAGTTTCTACTGACTTGAATGTTAACTTCCTTAAATAGCATTACTTTATAATCATATTTATATATTGTTTGTCATTTGAATGTTTCTGTCTTTTTAAAATGTTTTTTTGGAATCTCTCACCTGTGCTTTACACTGTTGGTAATGTCTTTTTGCCCAAAGAAATCTATAGTACCTTGTATATTCTTCACCATAACCCCTTCAGTAGAAATGTGCACTAGAAACATCTCTCACTAAAGATATTACCTTTAAGCCATGGAGATGTCCTGACTTAAAAATGACAAAAGTAGGATTAACTGAGATAAATTCCTAGAGATTTACGAGTCAAAATCTTGGAAAGGATGGAGTAATACAATCAGATAACTAAAGTGCATATGAACTCCCAGAAATTTAGGTAAATATCAGGGCCCACATGCACTCTGGTGGGATGACCAGAAACATGTACAAAGGATGAAAACAATAGTGATTGGGGTGATCAAGGCTTCATGCAATTAGGAGAAATTTCAGGGGTCTAGTCAAAAACAGGTAAGACCTGCTATCTGAATATGACGGAGTCCTCTGATCTGCTTCTGGATTTTACACTCTCCAATAAGCTTACTCAGGTTTGATAATACCTGAAATTATTAAAGTTTTTTGGAGTGAGTGTTCTATGCAGCTCTCTCCCCGTCTCATTCTGAGAATCTAAGTCAATTTAAAAGTTAGAAATAAGCTGTTTTGTCATGTATTTTGCTGCTGAGGCTAAAATATCTGACCAGAACAGTTTTAGGGGATAAAAGTTTTTATGGGGACTCATGTTTCAGAGATCTCAGTCCATGAACAGGAGGCTCCATTCCCTAGGGCTTGAGGTGAGCTGAACATCATGGTGGAGTGTGTGGCAGGGGGAAGCAGCTCACGTGATGATCAGAAAGTAGAGACTCCATTCACCAAATACAAATATATATACCCCAAAGCCATGCCCTCAATATCCCACTCCTGCTACCAATTTCTGTATTAGGCAGGGTTCACTAGAGGAAGAGAATCAACAGGAAGTATAATTATAAAAAGACAGTTTATTAGATTGGCTTACATGAACAGAACCTGGACAGTCCACAATGGCCATCTATAGACTGGAGAGCTGTAGGAAGCAGTAGCTGAACTGTCAGGAGGCTGAAGCCTTAGAACAACAGGAATCAATGTTTAAGGGCACGTATATTGGTTCCATAGGTTGGTTATTGGGAATTGAACTGCTATAAACATTGATGGGGCTATGTCAATATGGTAGCCTTATTTTAAGTATTTTAGGTAGATACCAAGAAGGGGGTCAAATGGAATTTCCATTCCAAATTTTCTGAAGAATATCAAATACTACTTTCCCGAGTGGTTGCAGTCCCACCAGTAATGGCTGGGTGTACCATTTCCCCTGTATCCTCACCAACATTTATTGTTACTTGTATTCTTGATAATTGCCATTCTGACGGGAGAGAGATGGATTCTCAGTGTAGTTTTAATTTGCATTTCTCTAATTGCTAGAAATAATGAACTTTTTTATATATTTGTTGACCTATCATAGTTCTTCTTTGAAGTGTAAGTTCAGTTCCTTTGCCCATTAGTTGATTGGGTAATTGCTTTTTAGTGTTAATTTTTTGAGTTCTTTATATATGTTGGATATTTATTTATTTTGTATTTCAGATGCAGGTAGTAAAGATTTTCTCCTGTTCCATAGGCCCTCTCCTAATGTTCTTGATTGTTTTCTTTGCTGTGAAGCAGCTTTTCAGTTTGATACCATCCCATTCTTTTACTTCTTGTGCCTTAGGAGTCTTGTTGGGGAATTTGGTTCCTAAGTCAATATGATAGAGACTTTTTCCTCTAGTTGGTACAGGGTGTCTAGTCTAATGCCTAGGTCCTTGATCTACTTTGAGTTTGAGTTTTATACAGGGTGAGAGATGGGGGTTTAATTTCTTTTTGCTACATATGGATGGATTTCCAGTTTTTCCAGCACCATTTGTTAAAGAGGCTATCTTTTCTCCAATGTCTGTTTATGGCACTTTTATCTAGTATGAGAGAACTGTATTTATGAGGGTTTGTCACTGTGTCTCCTATTCTGTACCATTGGTCTTCATGTCTGTTTCTGTTCCAGTAACATCTCGGTTTTATTACTATAACTCAGTAGTATAAGGTCTGATATTCTGAAGCCACCTGCTTCAGTTTCTTCCTCAGGATTGCTTTGGCTATTCTGGGCCTCTTATATTTTCAAATTAAATTCATGACTTCTTTTCTGTGTCTATGAAGAATCTCAACAGAATTTTAATAGAAAATCCATTAAATCTATACAGCACTTTTGGTAGTATAGCTGTTTTGACAATGTTAATTCTGCCTATCCAAGAACATGGGAGATGTTTACAACTTCTAAGGTCTTCTTTAATTTTTTTCTATAGTGTTCTGTAGTTTTCATTGTAAAGGTCTTTTACCTGTTTTGTTAGATTAATTGGCAAGTATTATATATTTTTTGAGGCTATTGTGAATGGGATAATTTTCCTAATTTCTCTTTCAGTTGATTCATCACTGATACATAGGGACACAATTGATTTATGGGTGTTAGTTTTGTACCCTTCTAGTTTGCTGAACTCATTTATAAGTTTTAGAAGTTTTCTGGTGGAGTTTTTTGTGTTTTCAAACTACAGAGTCATGTCATCAGCAAATAGGGATAGTTTGAGTTCTTTTCCTATTTGTATTCTTTTAATTTCCTTTGTATAATTTCTTGGCTAGAGTTTCCAGGACTATGTTAAACAGGAGTGGTGAAGTGGGTCTTTTCTGTCTTGTTCCAGTTTTTAGAAAAAATGCTTTCAATTTTTCTCAATTTAGAAAAACGTTGGCCTTGGGTTTACCATATATAGCTTTTCCAATGTTGAGCTATGTTCCTACTATTCCTACTTTTTCTAGTGGTTAGAACATGAACAAATGCTGTCTTTTGCAAATCTTTTTCTGCATCTATTGAAATGATAATATGATTCTTTTCTTTAAGTCTATTGATGTGATGAATTATGTTTTTTTGATTTCCATATGTTGAACCAAATTTGCATCCCTGGTATGAACATCACTTGATCGTGGTGCATTATATTTTTATTATGTTTTTGTATGCAATTTACCAGTATTTTATTGAGAATTTTTGCATCTGTGTTCATCAGATATATGGGTGTGTTTGGAGTGATTTGTTCTCTTGCTTTTTTACATTCTTTTTGTGTCTACCTGTCTAATATTATGGATCTGAGACAGTAGCATTTCTACCCTGTGGAGTTATGATGTCCCTGATGGTTTTAAGTACCTCACCATTTATAGGGAGAAAAATAATAAAATTGATCAATGAAAAATAAATGGCATCAAAAATATTACATATGAGAAGAGAAAAAACATGAATCTGTATGAATGTCCATAAACCATTACGTTCATAATGAAATAAAGAAAATGAAAACAGAAACACATACACAAAGAAAGAGAGAGAGAGAGAGAGATAAATGAAAAGTTAACGAGTTGTTTCCATTAGAGTTAATAGAGTCTCAGCTTCTTTTCTCTGTAGTTTTTGGTGGGGTCATCTTGTGTGTCATGCTTGCTACACCCATACGGTGGGATTGTTACGTAGTCTCATAGGCAAAAATCCTGGAGGTGGAATTCATGCTTAATTATGTTCCAGGTTCTTCCCTAAATGCCAGTTGATCTGGAGATTTTAAATCACTGCACCTGCAGGGCCCAGCAATTGCCAGTCTATGTTGGAAGATTAGACCCCAAAAAATCTCCCTTGGTTCTCCTCATGTGGTGAAGGAGCCAATTCTTGGTCTGCTTTGTCACCTGCAGATACTACTTTTTCTGGTCTTGAATTCAGTCTCCAAATGCAGTCTCTTCTGCTTCTTCCCTTTTGAATTTCCAGCCAGAGGAGTCTCTCCCATCTGATCCTGTAAGCAGCTGGTTTGGAAGGGGTGCAGAGAGCCAGGTGGGTTTCTAAGATCTGTAGATCCCTGGGTAAACCTCTCTCCACATTTTATTTTCTCCTGGCCATTTGGGCACAATCTATATCATGCAATGTGTGTTTGCCAGGCCTGTATTTCAGGCCAACATGGGTTTGCCAGGGAATCTTTTCATGACATTGCAGGCTTATGCAGCTGCTAACCCCAGCCAGGGCTGCAAAATGGTTCCTGCCTGTGTCCTCTACAGGCAGCCAGGAGGGATGGAGGCTTTTTTTCCCCACACAGGGACATTGTGCAACACACCTTTCCAATTACTCAAGCAGTGTCTTTAAACTCTAAACTCTCCATACCCTAACACACTTCAGGCCTTCTAAAAATGTGGGGTTTTGAATTCCATTTTCCCTGTGTTTTGCTCACAGAGGGACTGCTCTGGCTGATGCCTCTGGCTACAGCAGTGGCAGTAGCATTGGGGATTTTTAAATTTTATTTTATTACATCTACTCTCCTGAGTCTCAGATCTGCTTTGAATGTCCATTATCAAATTACAGTAAAGTCCTTCCCCCGTTTTCTTTGTTCACCCACCTTGTTGAGAAGCTGCTTTTTTGCTTTCTTTTTTCATACCATGGAACCCAGGAAAGCAACTTTCTCTCTTCTGCCATCTTGAAAAACCCCCTAAAAATCTTCACAGCAAAAGAAAAGAGTCAAGAACATGAACAGGAAGCCTACAGAGTGGGAGAAAATCATCATAGGTACCCCTCAGATAAAGCATTAAACTCTACAATATACAAAGAACTGAAAACAATTAATACCAAAACACACACACACACACACACACACCAGATAATCCAATCAATAAATGGGCAAAGAAACTGAACAGGTATTTCACTGACAAAGAAATATGAATGGTCAACAAATACATGAGGAAATGTTCCACATCTCTAGCAACTAGTGTAATACAAATTAAAACTCACATTTCACACTCCTGTCATAATGGAAATTATCAAGAGTATAAAAGCAATAATAAATGTTTGGGAGGATATGGGGAGAAAGGTACACTCATACATTGCTTGTGGGACTGAAAATTGGCACAACCAATTTGGAAAGTAGTATGCAGATTTTTTTTTAGAAAAGTTGGAATAGAACCACATCTTTTGGAACAGGTTTTTGATGGCTGCTGCAATTGCCTGAGGATATTAGACTTTTGCTCCTTCAGTCTTCCAAACTGGACTCTGCCACTGATTCTCCACAGAGTTTCCAGAAGACTTCAATCTCAGACTAGAGTAAACTTGGACTGGGGTAGTAGCACCATTAATTCCTGTTGTTCTGAGGCTTCAGCCTCTTCTGGACTGTTCAGCTACTGTTTCCATCAGCTCCCCAGCCTGCAGACAGCCATTGTGAACTAACTAGCTTCTGGTCATTTAAGCCAATCTAATAAATCCCCTTTTTATAAGCATACCTCCTGTAGATTCTCTTCCTCTAGTGAACTGTGACTAATAGAGAAATTGGTATTGGGAGTGATTCTAGAGAAACTGAATTTTAAGGATAAATTTTCTTAGTTAGTTTTGTGGTTTCTGGGGTTTGCTCTCTAAATTGGTTAGGGCTAAAATTGTTAAGTCTATTCTACTGGTACTATGGAGATCACTGATAATCCATGGGATGATCTGTTTAAAGAGATTCATAAATTAAATACATTTGATGCTCCCAAGTCCCCACTTATAAAACACAAGGAGTTTAGTAACTCTATATTAAAGATGCCTTTGAACAGTTGTGGAAAACTGAGAAATATGATGGTGTTTGTTGGTTGCTTCTGGCTTCGCTGAACAAAGTAACAGAATGATGACCTTAGAAATGTAGTTTCTCAGCTGCAGATGTACATAAATCATGTGAAAGCTGCTAAGACTTCTGTGAAGAACAATCTTCTCTCTTGTAGTGATAGGGATGAAAATCAAACACAAACCCTCATCCTGCAATTGGCTGACTTAAGATCCAAGTTTAACTCTCACCTTTGAAAGTTGTCTGCTATAAATGTGAGGGTGCTGCTTGGAAAAAATGAGATCCTGTAAATTGGGATACGAATGTATGGAATGAGGCTAAAAGGTCTGGAAGCATTGAACTCCCATATTCTGATGAGTTTATTTTGTTAGAAGTTGTTGAGTCCCACCCTTAGCCATGACTGAGGCATCCATAATTCTCTGTGGCATTTTCTTCTCTACCTCCCCTGAAAGAAACTATTCCTGTTTTACCTATTACAGTAACAAATTTACATCATCCAGTTGCTTAGCATAAAAACGTTGATACTCTCAGGATCCACCATCACCACCCACTTTTGTCTCCAGGACTCTAACTCGATACAGCTCTTAAGCAGGCTCCTGGAAGTGAGGTTTAGATTGTGACCTACGAGGAGATATGCTACACTCTGAAGGAATTTCTTGAGTTTTCTAAATCATACAAGCATATCCTGGGGATAATTTGTGGGAATGGATTTTAAGGATGTGGAATAATGGTGGAAGGAACATAAAATTAGATCAGGCTGAATTTATTGATATTGGCCCATTAAGCAGAGATTCTAGATTTAATATAATAGCTTGCAGTGTCAAAAAAAAGTTACTAACAGTTTGTTTGAATGGTTGGCTGAAGTATGGATCCAAAGATAGCCTACTATGAATGAGCTGGAAATGCCTGACATTCCTTTGTTTACTGTTGATGAAGGAATTCAGAGACTCAGAGAAATTGGAATGCTGGAGTGGATCTGTCATGTATGACCTTCTTCTCCATACTGGGAGAATCTAGAAGATATGCCCTTCACCAAAAGTATTAAAAATAAATAAATAAAATAAAACCAGTCATATATATCTCTCCAGTCTAGAAGATGTGCCCTTCATTAAAAGTATTAAAAATATGTATGTGTATATATATATATAATATATATATATATATTTTACCAGCATCCTTGCTCCTCAGACCATACTAAGGATCTGCAATCAGTCAAACTGGGAGACCTAAATGTGATAGAAATAATTGGACTTTGGGGAAGAAGGGGCCAAGTGGAAGCCCTCAACCACCAAAGACAGGGTGGTCATAGTTACCATAATGGATAGCAAAGGAGAAGAATTGGACAAAATATTCTGATTCTGTAGATCTCTGTCATTGGCTAATTAACCATGATGTTTCTAGAAGCCAAATAAATGGGAAACCCACCAAATTCTTACTTAATTTATATAATCAGAAAAATATCAGGACAAATGTACAAAATCCTGCCCTAAATTATAGCAGCAGAGAATCACAACCCCTTAACCACTTCCCAGATTTCAGTCAGTTTACACATCTGGAACCCCCTGAATGAAAGGGAGACCAAGTTCACTTGAGAAAGGACCCTGGTACAGCACCACAAATCTTTACCATTAATCTTTCTCCCATCCTTCCCCAAAGGGACCTAAGGCCTTTTATCTGAGTAACCATGGATTGGGGAAAAGGCAGTGATTCAGCCATTTTGACACAAACACAGGCTCTGAATTGACATTGATTCCAGAAGACCCAAAACATCATTGTGATCCTCTAGTAAAAGTAGCACTTATGGAGGTCAGGTGATCAATGGAGCTTTGGCTACGGTCTGACTCAGTGGGTCCAGTGAGCCCTCAAACTCATTCTGTGGTTACCTCCCCAGTCCCAGAATGTGTAATTGGGATACATATACTGAGCACTTGGAAAAACTCCCACATTAGTTCTCTCACCTGTGGGGTGAGGGCTATTATGGTGGGAAAGGCTAAATGGAAGCTTTTGCAGTGTCTATACCTGGGAAAATAGTGAATCAAAAGCAATATCACAACCCTGGAGGGATTGCAGAGACTAATGCCACCATCAAGGACTTACTGAATGCAGGAGTGGTGATTCTCACAATATCCCCAACTATCTCTTCTATTTGGCCTATGCAGAAGACGAATGAGTCTTGGAGAATGACAGTTGATAATCATAAGCTTAATCAGATGGTGACTCAAATTGCAGTGGCTGTACCAAATGTGATTTCTTTGTTTTAGCAGATTAATACATCTTCTGGTACCTGGTATGCAGCTATTGGTCTGGCAAATGCTTTTTTATCCATCCCTGTACATAGGGACCACCAGAAGCAATTTGCTTTCAGCTGGAAAGGCCAGCAATATACCTTCACTTCATTCCTCAGGACTATGTCAACTCTCCAGTATTGTATCACAGTGATCTTAATTTCTTCCTCTTCCATGAGGTATTGCACTGGTCCATTATATCAATGACATTATGTTGATTGGACAAATTGAGCAAGAGCTAGCAACCACTCTGAACTTGCTTGTGGAGCATTTTCATATCAGAGGATGGGAAATAAATCCCACTAAAATTCAAGGGCCTTCAACTTCAGTAAAGTTTCCAGGAGTGGTGTGGGGCCTGCCAACTATCTCTTCTAAGGTAGAGAATCAGTTGTTGCATCTGGCCCCTCCTACAAATAAAAAAGAAGCACAATGCCTGGTGAGCCTCTTTGGATTGTGGAGGCAGCACATGCCTCATGTGGGTGTGTTACTTCATTCCATCTATCATGTGGCTAGAAAAGGTTCTTGTTTTGAGTGAGGTCCAGAGCAGGAGAAGACTGCAACAGGTCCAGGCTGCTGTGCAGGCTGCTCTGCCACTTGGGCAATATGACCTGACAGACCCAGTGATTCTTGAGGTTTCAGTGGCAGATAGCGACAGTGTCTAGAGCCTTTGGCAAGCACCCATAGGTGAATCACATACAAGGCCCTTGGGATTTTGGAGCAAGGCCCTGTAATCATCTTCAGACAATTACTCTATCTTTTAAAAACAGCTTTTAGCCTGCTACCAGGCCTTAGTGGAAACTAAACAGTTGACCATGGGCCACCAGTTTACTATGCAACCTGAGCTGCCCATCAAGAACTGGGTGTTAAATGACCCACCAAACCATAAATCTGGATGTGCATGGCAGCACTCTTTTCATCAAGTGGAAGTGGTACATGCGTAATCAGGAGTAGACAGGACCTGAGGTGACATGTAGGTTGCATAAAGAAGTGGCCCAAATGCCCAAGGAATCTACTGCAGTACCTTTTGTCCCTCAACATGAACCTATGGCTTCATGGTGTGTACCTTATGATCAATTAATAGAGAAGAGAAGACTAGGACCTGGTTTACAGACAGTTCTGCACAATATGCTGGTACCACCCAGAAGTAAACAGCTGCAATACTGCTGCTCCTTTCTGGAACAACCCTGAAGGAAAATGATGAAGGGAAATCTTCACAATGGGCAGAACTTCAGGCAATGCAGTTGGTCGTGCATTTTGTCTGGAATGGCCAGATGTGCAACTGTTTACTGATCGTGGGCCATAGTCAATGGTTTGACTGACTGGTCAGGGAACTGCTACAAACACAATTGGAAAATTGGCAGCAAAGACATTTGGGGAAGAAATATGTGGATAGAAGGCCCTGCTGGCCTCAGTTTTGGCCTATGTTGTCCACAGGTGAACAACCCAGGCACATATGGTTGTCCAGGGTAAGTGCACAGCACCAGAGGTTTACCCTGGGAAATGGGTGCAGTCACACATGGTACCAGGAGTGGATCTCAGAATAGTTGGTGTGTTGGCACAGGGGCAGCTGGTAGAAAGGGCAGGCCTTTGAACGCAGACATGTGGGCACCAGGATTGAATTTCATGCCTGGTCTCAGTGATGTAGATACTGTGGAGGCAAAGCAAAGGGGAGAGTGGAGGAGGGGAAATGGCAGTAGGATTAAGGCCCCCCAGTTCCTTAGTCAGTGGGACTCTGAGGACAAATGCTAAGAGCTCAGGGCCCTGTGGGCAGGGAAATTTTGCAGTTTGAAAATGTCTCTTAATGAATTTCATGATGTGTTCCCTTAGTCATAGTTATACACAGAGAAAACTCATTTCAAGTACACCAGGATTCCCTGAACGCTATCTGTTGGCTGTGACACCTCAGCTTTCCCTGTGTTTGAGAGACCCCTTGTGCATCCTTTGCAGAAAATCCATTGGCCTTCTAGGTGACTTCCTAGAAATGGATCAATTTGACTCTGCTCATTGGAAGCATGCCCCGCCACATGCTCACCAACAGAAAAGGGATCTTCTCCAGAAAAGATGCAGGTACTCCAAGGTCACTTGTGAAGATTACTGTTTCTAAAGATTATTGCCCCATCACCTCCTCAGCCTTCCTTTTGCTAATACTCCTTGTCTACCCCTCTACTTCTTTCCTAGGCTTCCACAAACAAGCAAAAAATACCTGAATTAGATCTCTGCCTAGCTAGAGGCTGAGGCATCCTGAAGTTCTCCCAGGAGCACATTCTGCCCAGCATGTGGGTGCTTCTCCCAGCACTTCCCACAGCAAACACATATGGGGGTCAGATTATGGCCACCTGTGTCCCTAGTATTCATTGGTTCCTGCCATGATGCAGGAAGCTCCTTTCCCAGGGAAGAGGTCTATGTGATAGACACTGAGTTCCCGAGATCCTCTTCTGGGCTGACCAGCCAAGGCCACTGAGGTTTATAAAGTTGATGCGATGGTGAGGATTGGGGTTTTCCAGAGATTTTCACAGACACTGGTCATTTTTATTGGGTCTAGGAATTGGAGCCATTCTGAGGTCCTTTTCCTTTGTGCTCCCAATAATGGAAAGGAAAGTGTCATACAGATTCAGGACTGCGCTAGCTGCTACCTTTGGCAAGGTTGTTGGGAGCACATTCCTATTCACCAGAACATTATGCAGAGCAGTCAAAAATGGGAGGTCCATCACACTTCAACATTTGCATGTATTAATCAGGATACCTGCCTAACTTCAAATGACAATTTGAGTAGGGCCCCTTCCTAACTGTGTGCTATACTCCTTCCTGTCTTCATAAGAACCCAGTCATCTTCAACCTGATACTGCAAAATGAAGAATACCCCACATGTGCTCGCTTTTCATAGAATAGCAAACCAGGAAGATAAGCAAAGTGTTCGTGTCAATGTAAAAACAATGAGCTAAGGCTACACACAGAGAGTGTGAAAGTGATAACAATTCAGAAGACCTCACAGAGGACCAAATCTATGTTGGTTGAGTTTCCTGGGTTCCCTGCCCTTCAGGAATCAAGGACACCTGCTGTCAGAATGGAAGGTGAAATTTTCCTGGGCAAGAAGTTGGTGAGGTACCCTGGGCTGTAGCAGCTGGAGTGCCCTCCAGCTCACGTAGAGGAAGTATATCACACTGCATTTATGGTCATTGAGAACTCCTTTGGGCAGTTTTCTAGCTAAAAACATTTATATCCATTACCCAGTTATGATCTGAGACTCTTGGTCAATCCTCTCAGAATAATATCACAGGCAGCTTTCATGTGAATGAAGAATGAACACAGGGCTCAGCATCCCAACTCCAGGGAGCCCTAACTGACCACCACTGAGACACCATCTGTGACTGCCTAAAAAGCCATGCAATGACCTATGTCCATTTTACCAGGAATCAATCCCTTGGCCTCTTTTCTTTCTAGGGACCCAGTGTACTTCCCCTGATTTGTCTGGATCTGGGTCTTAGGAGTCCTCCTCCCCATGAGTAGTACCAGTCTTCCTGGGCTTCCTGGGCCATGTCAAGTGCATTGTCTAAGTCTCTTTTCTTTCTTTACTTCTGCTCAATGAGTTTAACACAGGGGAAATACACCATTCTAACTCCCCAGGATTTACAGGGCGATTGGCAGTCAGTTAACAAACCCCTGGCCCTCCAGGCTTACCTCCTTCTAAAGGTCAGGACACTGGACACAGTGTCTCACAGTCTCTACAGTGGGAAAAGTCAGTACAGGACCCAGAGAGTGACCTTCCTGTAACAGATACTCAGGGTCAAAGTGAGCCAAGCTGGGCAAAGTTTAAGTGGAAACCCCAGTGGAATGTTGGATCCAGACATTCTGCCAGGGGGGGGGGCAAGGGCAGATGGCCTGGATGGGGGCTGGGCAGATATTCCATGAAGAGCTCTGGTAGAAGAACCTCGAGTTCCCTTCAGGTAATTCAGAAGTGACACAAGTGATGTGTGTCTCTGGGTCATTTTGAAGTAATTTCTAAAATCCACAGGAGAGTGGTTTGACAGGTGCCCCTCTATTTCAACACCCCAGTCGTCTTTGCTCCCCCTGATGGACAGGACCAGTGAGTCATGGCTCTCATGATCCACACAATCATGAGTATAAATAGTCAATACTCTAAACTGTAGGGTGTGGATTGCATTTTATGTATAGTGTGTGTGTGTGTGTGTGTGTGTGTGTGTGTGCACGTGCGTACATACACACACACACACTCACATACACTTTAAATCCCATCCCTCCTCTGCAAAACACACACTTGGATGTTCATGAAGTATTCAATCCCTTATTATGAGTCTTTTCAATGAATGGTGGGGGGGAGGGACCATGATACTCAGGCACTAAAAAGAAGCTTTTTTCATTCTTCCTTCACTTGTTATCTATTATTTGATATCACTGATGATATAGCTGGTGGGGGACTTTTTATTTTTTTTTTCACTAGTGATATGAAATATGCAGTATAGAAAAACTATCTTCTTCTATTCATTCCAATCAGTTCTTTTTTTTAAAAATAATCCTTTACTGTAATAAATGCTGGAGAACAGATTTTCAAAGCAAGCTTTATTTGCTAGACCCGGGTCTAATTCAGGGGCCTTGCATACTTTTGGTCAGTGCTTTGCCACTGAGCCTCATCCTTTACCCCATGAAGTTTTGCACTGTTTCAAACTGCTAGACAAAAAATGCACATATAATAACACTAGCCAAATTCAATTTGTTCAAACTGGCGCACTGAAATGTCCTTTCATTCTACTATCTGACCATTGTTCTTGTAAAGTCCTGAACTAACATTGATTGCTGAAGGGTAAAAAAAAAATTAAAATTCTGAACCTGGATGTCTACCTAATCAGGAGCATTGTGGGAATGGCTAAGGAACCTGTCTGCCTCCTGTAGTGTTACGGAGATATTCTTTGCCAGAACTGTTCTTTAATGGAACCTACAGATGGACTAGGAGGAAAGCACACATTGCAGTTTGGAGAGTGAACACAAATCAAATGGAAGTAATGTAAATGGCTTAAAAACACTGAGTACATATGAGCACCTGTGTTTCCAAGCACTGCAGCAAGGTGGTCTCTAATGCAAGCATGGCTGGTTTGTAATAGTGAAAATCACTTTGTCATTTCAGACACTCCTGCTGAAGGAAGGGCTCTGGGACGAAGAACCGCCTTGCCGGAGACACCTCGCAGGCTTCCGGACCCCCTTCCTTGTTTCCTGCACAGCGCTCCCGGCTCCCTTCCTGCAGCCCTCAGGCATGTGCACATGCTAGGCTAGAAATGGCCCTTGTGGGCCGCCATCCAATGGCTCTAGCGTCAGTTGCTGTTCCAGCGGGGCAAGATAAAGGCACAAGCAGGGTCAGCGGGCACCCAACAGTGGTCGGCTATTGTTCCCACGATGGTGTCCAGAGCCAGTCCCATAAGGCCCAAGGTATTGGACCCCCAACCTCTCCCTTCCCCAGTGTGTCCCTGCCCAGCCTTCCATCCACAGGGCAGTCGGCCTCCTTGTGAGTGTGTGTCTGCTCCGGGGACACCGCCTGGGCCCCTGCGCCTTGCTGGGCAGCCTGGAGTGCAGGCCTTTCCTCACCTCTGATGGACATGGGCCGCGCCCCGACCAGGCCTGTGCTGTGCTGCAGCCTGCCCGCCTGGAATGAGGGGCACGTTGGCCAGTGGGGTGCCAACACCAAGACATGGTCCATGTCCCTTGCAGCCTGAGTGGCGCTGTGCTCCAGGGAACCTCTGCAGTGCTTGAGAAGTGTGGGCCTAGTCAGCAGGTCAGCAGCTCCTGTCCCGGTAAGACAAAGTGGTGACGGTCATCTTCTTGTTCCCCAGTGAAAACTGAATGTCAGAGACACTGTCAGCCAGCATCCGGGTTGTCGGGCAGAAGGACGCTCATTTTTCCTGATGTTAGTGACTTTGCCAAAGGGAATACTGAGCCGCTTTTGCTGAGTCTGATGTGATCACATCAAGATTAATGTGCCCTCATAGGTTGGCTGTTGGTGGAAGAGTCTGGACAAAGCAGCTAAATGATTACAGGAGAAACATTTGACCACAAGTTATTTTGCAATGAAGAAATGCATATTTTATTATTAAATTTTACACAATAAAATTTATTATATGCTCTCATGTGTATGTTGGTGGGCTGTTGGGGAGTCCATCCTTGTATGTATTTCTGGATGACAGAAAATTTTCTTTTCATTTTGATGGGCATGAAAATTATGGGGTGGTTATTTGGATGAGAAAATGAGATGCTGTGCTGGTCCTGGAGGGATGGTAAGAATTCAGAGGGCTCCAGATGTTTTCACTGTTCCTTTGGTGGGGTGGTGGTGGTGTCCATAATTTGTTGATATTACATTCATAATTTGGAGCTTGCTGTGTTTTTGATGGACTGACGAGAATGTGGTATGTGTTAACAAGTGTGGGTGCTCTCTAGCCACACTTGGATACTTGAGATCAAGGGAAAGTGTGACTCGTTTTATGAGACTGATCAGGGTTTGCTATATTTAGAGGGTGTGAGAAGTAAGGGACATAAACTCAGGGAGTTGGGCTTAGGTGTTTGTAATTTGTTTTTTGTAATATTTTCCCTGTGGTCTTCTTGTATATTTGTTTTGATCCATGAATTAACACATGCTGGGAAGTTTGTGTATAATCTGTGTGTTTGCATATGGACTATGATAATGAATGTTTGGGTATATATCTCTGAGTTTGCATTGTGATTGTTATAATTGGGAAATGGAGGAGGGGTATATGTATATTCCAGACATGGTGTTTTGGTATGTGGGATTTTGACTAAATTTTATTTTCATGTATATGTACTTGAGTGTGTGAAGACTGGTCAGTTACTAATTTTCTGGAGTAGTTGGATGAATATATTTACTGTGTGGTGAGGAGACAGCAGGTTTCTGTATTTTGGAAGACAAGGAGATATTTCTTCATATTTGGAAGTGTGTGAGCTTGTATATGAAGATGGTAAAATATTTTGTGTATACTTGGGTATATTTGCATATTTGTTTGCAGTGAGTAACCATGTAGACATGAGGCACCTATGGAGAGTTACTTGTGTATTGAATTTTTATTAATTACCGCACCTCAGGTGTGTGTGTGTGTGTGTGTGTGTGTGTGTGTGTGTGTGCATGCGTGTATGTGTATGTGTATATTTGTATTGCAGGTAGTAATAATAGTTGTGAGGAGAAAAAAAATTAGGTGTCCATTAGTATGTTTATTTAAGGGACATGGTAATTGATTTATGCTTTCTGGGGCTATATATGTGTTAAGTAGAAAGTTATTTGTAACTGAAAATTAAGGATATATGTATGTGATGGAGAGGTGACATTGTGTATTTACACAGAGTAGTTTGGGAATTGTGTTTATATGTGTTAGGGATACATGATACAGTTATTTCTTAGAATTGGAGTAGAGGTAAAGTGTTTTCTACTTGCCCATGATTATCTGGGATTTGTAAGTGAGAATAAGTGTATTTTATGATCTGGTGGAGCTAGATCTTGTGTGTGCAAATTGGTTTGTGGATTCTGTTAGTTTCTTCATTTTGAATGAGGTTGTTAGAAAAGTGTATTTGTTTGGAGAATGCTGTGACATTTCTAGATGTGGATAGGAATGTTTGGCTGGTGAGGTTGGCAGGGTGCTTTCTGAATATGTAGAATACTGTGTAGTGTTTGGGGGAATCTCTATATTCACGTTTTGGATATATTTCTGTGTCTGTCTCACCTGTGTGGAAATTATGTAGGTATTGATCCTTATATAGAGATTAATGTGTGCATGGTTTTTCTTGTGTGCTTGTATTGAACTCTGCCTCATGCATGCAAGATTAGCATTTTTTGTGTTATATGTGTAGGCACCCAAGTGATTAGGTGTATGTTTATGGATTTGTGGATGTGTGTATTTAGAATCTATGTGTATAAAAGATGCTCAGGAATTGTGTTTGTGTTTATTGTGGCATGAAATTCTTGAAGATACTTTTGATATTAGTACATGGGTGTGGTTCTGGTATATAATTATGTTTTAGTCTCATGCATTTGAGAAACCTAGGTTGTTGGTAGCTGACCATGTCTTGAATTCATGGGGGTTCCTGGGGTGCATACTCTGGCAGATGTGAGAGGTTCATAGTGTGCTTCCAAATAGATTTTATTCGGATGTTGTGGAATGTATGTAATTTAGAACTGTGGAAGGGGATAGTAGAGGATAGGAAAGGTAGCAGAATACAACAGTTACTAATAGGGCATTATGTAAAAATGTGGATGTGTAACCGATGTGATTCTGCAATCTGTATTTGGGGTAAAATTGGGAGTTCATAACCAACTTGAATCTAATGTATGAAATATGATATGTCAAGAGCTTTGTAATGTTTTGAACAACCAATAAAAAAAAATTAGAACTCTGGGATTTCATGTGGGTCTGTTTTGACTGGTAGTATAGGACAGAGTTTGTGCCTTTAGGGTATTCATTGGGTATATATGAGTAGTGTGTTTTTTTGTAGAGGTATGTGCCCAGCCCATGTTGTATATGTATGCTCAATTGTGGGAACACACATCAATATTTAGGATCAATAGGGTATTTTTCTCCAAACATTCATGTAGTAACAGGTAGTGTTTTTGTATGTTTAAGGTGGAGATATCAGATGTTCATCTGTTCAGAAGCCATGCTGTGCATTTTTTGTATAGAGATGTCAATGTGGTTTTGTTTGTGTATTTGTGGTTGGAATTCAGGTCAGAACTATGGTAGTAGGAGCAAATGTGACTCCGTTTTGTTTTATGACTTCATCCTGTAAAACAACCATGCCAAGTAGAAGAGTCATGACTGGGGCAAGATGTTCTTTTCCTTTTGCTATAGAAACTTTAAGAATACAAAACTACCTAATGGGGTATTGTTTTTGTAACTAGGGTAACAGGGCTCTGTTTTTGTAACTGGGGTGACTGGGGCTAACTGTGATTGGTTAGGTTTCCCTCCACTTGACTGCAGTGTGCTGCTTCTGTAACCTGGCTTGCTTGCATTGGCTAGACCCCCGAACATCCCTTTTGCAGTTTTCAGGCTTATAAGGAGTGCCCTTGCAATTGTTCGGGGCTGATCAGGGGAACAGCTTTATGTTCTGGTCAGCCACCATGGGTGTGCTTCAATAAAGGCTTGATTCGATTATACTTGAGTGGTCTGGAAGTCAGTTTATGACACCCTGGGACGAAGCTTTAATTATAACATCTGGGGGCTCTCCCTGGATCCATTTCTTCCCTACCCTCATGCCAAATTTGCCTCCAACAACAGGCCTTTGGACCTTGGCCCCGGAGTAGAGGGCAGCTCCTGAGAGACATTCCTCAGCCTCACTCCGAGGATGACTCCAGTCCATCCTAGGATCCTCTGAAAAGCCTCCTGCTGGCCTGTCAGTTCTTTTTTTTTTATTGGTTGTTCAGAACATTACAAAGCTCATGACATATCATCTTTCATACATTTGATTCAAGTGAGTTATGAATTCCCATTTTTACCCCAAATACAAATTGTAGAATCACATCAGTTACACATTCACAATTTTTACATAATGCCATATTAGTGACTGTTGTATTTTGCTGCCTTTCCTATCCCCTACTATCCCCCCTCCCCTCCCCCTCATCTTCCCTCTCTACCTCATCTGCTGTTGTTTAATTCTCTCCCTTGTTTCCCACCCCTTTCCCCTCACAACCTCTTATATGTAATTTTGTGTAACATTGAGTGTCTCCTACCATTTCCATATGCTTTCCCTTCTCTCTCCCTTTCTCTCCCCCCACTCGTCTCTGTTTAATGTTAATCTTTTCCTCATGCTCTTTTCTCCCTATTCTGTTCTTAGTTGCTCTCTTTATATCAAAGAAGACATTTGGCATTTGTTTTTTAAGGATTGGCTAGCTTCGCTTAGCATAATCTGTTCTAATGCCATCCATTTCCCTGCAAATTCTATGATTTTGTCATTTTTTAGTGCTGCGTAATACTCCATTGTGTATAGATGCCACATTTTTTTTTATCCATTCATCTATTGAAGGGCATCTAGGTTGGTTCCACAGTCTAGCTATTGTGAATTGTGCCGCTATGATCATTGATGTGGCAGTATCCCTATAGTACGCTCTTTTAAGATCCTCAGGGAATAGTCCGAGAAGGGCGATAGCTGGGTCAAATGGTGGATCCATTCCCAGCTTTCCCAGGAATCTCCATACTGCTTTCCAAATTGGCCTCACCAATTTGCAGTCCCACCAGCAGTGTACAAGTGTACCCTTTTCCCCACATCCTTGCCAACACTTATTGTTGTTTGACTTCATAATGGCTGCCAATCTTACTGGAGTGAGATGGTATCTTAGGGTGGTTTTGATTTGCATTTCTCTGACTGCTAGAGATGGTGAGCATTTTTCATGTGCTTGCTGGTTGATTGTATGTCCTCCTCTGAGAAGTGTCTGTTCAGGTCCTTGGCCCATTTGTTGATTGGGTTATTTGTTATCTTATTGTTTAATTTTTTGAGTTCTTTGTATATTCTGGATATTAGGGCTCTATCTGAAGTGTGAGGGGTAAAAATTTGTTCCCAGGATGTAGGCTCCCTATTTACCTCTCTTATTGTTTCTCTTGCTGAGAAAAAACTTTTTAGTTTAAGTAAGTCCCATTTGTTTGTTCTTGTTATTAACTCTTGGGCTATGGGCGTCCTATTAAGGAATTTGGAGCCCGACCCCACAGTATGTAGATCGTAGCCAACTTTTTCTTCTATCAGACGCAGTGTCTCTGATTTGATATCTAGGTCCTTGATCCATTTTGAGTTAACTTTTGTGCATGGTGAGAGAAAGGGATTCAGTTTCATTTTGTTGCATATGTATTTCCAATTTTCCCAGCACCATTTGTTGAAGATGCTATCCTTCCTCCATTGCATGCTTTTAGCCCTTTTATCAAATATAAGAAAGTTGTAGTTTTGTGGATTGGTTTCTGTGTCCTCTATTCTGTACCATTGGTCCACCTGCCTGTTTTGGTACCAGTACCACACTGTTTTTTTTACTATTGCTTTGTAGTACAGTTTGAATTCTGGTATCGCTATACCTCCAGATTCACACTTCTTGCTTAGAATTGCTTTTGCTATTCTGGGTCTTTTGTTTTTCCATATGAATTTCATGATTGATTTATCTATTTCTACAAGAAATGCCTTTGGGATTTTGATTGGCATCACATTAAACCTGTAGAGAACTTTGGGTAATATCGCCATTTTGATGATGTTAGTTCTGCCTATCCATGAACAGAGTACATTTTTCCATCTTCTAAGATCTTCTTCTATCTCTCTCTTTAGGGTTCTGTCGTTTTCATTGTATAAATCTTTCACCTCTTTTGTTAAGTTGATTCCCAAGAATCTTATTTTCTTTGAGGATATTGCGAATGGAGTGGTTTTCCTCATTTCCATTTCAGAAGTTTTGTTGCTGATATACAGGAATGCCTTTGATTTATGTATGTTGATTTTATATCCTGCCACTTTGCTGAATTCATTTATTAACTCTAGCAGTTTCTTTGTAGACCCTTTTGGGTCTGTTAAATATATTATCATGTCATCCGCAAATAGCGATAATTTAAGTTCTTCTTTTCCCATTTTTATGCCTTTAATTTCTTTTGTCTGTCTAATTGCTCTGGCTAGTATTTCAAGAACTAAATTGAATAGAAGTGGTGAGAGAGGGCATCCCTGTCTTGTTCCAGATTTTAGAGGGAATGCCTTCAGTTTTTCTCCATTTAGGATGATGCTAGTCTGAGGTTTAGCATATATAGCTTTTACTATGTTGAGGTAAGTTCCTGTTATCCCTAGTTTTTCTAGTGTTTTGAATATAAAGGGATGCTGTACTTTGTCGAATGCTTTTTCTGCATCTATCGAGATGATCATATGGTTCTTGTCTTTAAGTCTATTGATGTGGTGGATTAAATTTATTGATTTCCATATATTGAACCAGCCTTGAATCCCAGGGATGAATCCTACTTGATCATGATGCACAATTTTTTTGATATGCTTTTTGTATTCGATTTGCCAGGATTTTATTGAGAATTTTTGCATCCAAGTTCATTAGAGATATTGGTCTGTAGTTTTCTTTCTTTGAAGTGTCTTTGTCTGGTTTTGGGATCAGGGTGATGTTGGCCTCATAGAATGAATTTGGAAGAACTCCTTCTTTTTCTATTTCTTGAAATAGCTTGAAAAGTATTAGTATTAATTCTTCTTTAAAGGTTTTGTAGAACTCCGCTATATACCCATCCGGTCCAGGGCTTTTTTTCATTGGTAGTCTTTTGATGGCTTCTTCTATTTCTTCTTTTGTTATTGGTCTGTTTAAATTGTGTGTGTCTTCCTGACTCAATCTGGGTAGATCGTATGACTTAAGAAATTTATCGATATCTTATTATCTTCTATTTTATTGGAATATAGGGTTTCAAAATACTTTCTAATTATCTTCTGTATTTCTGTAGTGTCTGTTGTGATATTGCCTTTTTCATCCCGTATGTTAGTAATTTGAGTTCTCTCTCTTCTTCTCTTCGTTAGCATGGCTAAGGGCCTGTCAATCTTATTTATTTTTTCAAAGAACCAACTTTTAGTTTTTTCAATTTTTTCAATGGTTTTTTTTTGTTTCAATTTCGTTGATTTCTGCTCTAATTTTAATTATTTCTTGTCTTCTACTACATTTGCTGTTGTTTTGCTCTTCCTTTTCTAGGTTTTTGAGGTGTAGTGTGAGTTCATTTATTTGTTGTTTTTTTCTTTTTTTGAGGAAAGAACTCCAGGAAATGAATTTCCCTCTTAAAACTGCTTTCATTGTGTCCCATAGATTCTGGTATGTTGTGTCTGTATTGTCATTTGTCTCTTAGAATTTTTTTTATCTCCTCCATTATGTCTTCTGTAACCCATTGATCATTCAGTAACATATTGTTCATTTTCCATGTGATGTAGGATTTTTCCTTTCTTCTTTTATCATTGATTTCCAGTTTCATTCCATTATGATCACATATGGTGCATGGTATTATCTCCACAGCTTTTTATTTACTGAGAGTCACCCTATGGCATAATATATGGTCTATCTTTGAGTAGGATCCATGTGCTGCTGAGAAGAACGTGTATCCACTTGATGATGGTTGATATATTCTATATATGTCGGTTAAGTCTAGGTTATTGATTGCGTTATTGAGTTTTATAGTTTCTTTGTTCAGCTTTTGTCTAGAGGATCTGTCCAATGGTGAGAGAGGTGTGTTGAAGTCCCCCATAATTATTGTGTTGTGGTCTATTTGACTCTTGAACTTGAGGAGAGTTTGTTTTATGTACGTTGCAGCACCATTGTTTGGTGCATACAAATTGATAATTGTTATGTCTTCATGGTGGATGGTTCCTTTTAACAGTATATAGTGTCCTTCTTTATCCCTTTTGATTAACTTAGGTTTGAAGTTGATTTTATTCGATATGAGTATGGCCACTCCTGCTTGCTTCTGAGGGCCATGTAAGTCGTATGATTTTTCCCAACCTTTCACTTTCAGCCTGTGTATGTCTTTTCCTATCATATGAGTCTCCTGAAGGCAGCATATTGTTGGATTTGTTTTTGTAATCCAGGTTACTAGCCTATGTCTCTTGATTGGTGAATTTAAGCCATTAACATTTAAGGTTACAATTGAAATATGGTTTGTACTTCCAGTCATGTTTATTTATTTATTTATTTTAGTTTGGCTAGATTTTCCTCTTTGGTTATTTTTCTCCCCCTTTACTGAGATACCTCCCACTGTTAGTTTTGGGCACTATTTTTCAATTCCTCTTCTTGTAGTATTTTGCTCAAAATGCTTTGCAGTGATGGTTTTCTGGCTGCAAATTCTTTTAGCTTTTGTTTATCGTGAAAGATTTTAATTTCATTGTCAAATCTGAAGCTTAATTTTGCTGGATACAGTATTCTTGGTTGGAATCCATTATTTTTCAACGTTTGAAACACGTTGTTCCAGGATTTTCTCACTTTCAAAGTCTGTGATGAGAAATCAGCCGTTAACCTAATTGGTTTACCCCTGAATGTAATCTGCCTCCTTTCTCTCGTAGCTTTTAATATTCTCTCCTTGTTCTGTTTGTTAGCTATCTTCATAATTATATGTCTTGGAGTTGGTCTATTATGGTTTTGTATGTTTGGGGTCCTGTAGGCTTCCAGGATTTGGCAATCCATCCCATCTTTCATCTCTGGGAAGTTTTCTAGGATTATTTCATTTAATAAGTTGTCCATTCCTTTGGTTTGATTCTCTCTGCCTTCTTCTATCCCAATGACTCTCAGATTTGGTTTTTTTATGAGATCCCATATCTTTTGGATAGATTGCTCATGAGATTTAAGCATCTTTTCTGTGTTGACTATATTCTTTTCAAGTTGATAAACTTTGTCTTCATTATCTGATGTTCTGACTTGATCTATTTGTAGATCAAGTAGTCTATTTGTAATATTCTTGTTATAATTTTTAAACTGGTTTATGGTTTCTTGCATTTCTAGGATTACTGTTTGGTTGTTTTTTTTAAAATCTCTATCTCCTGGTAAAGCTCGTTCTTTGCAGTTTGAATTTGTTTGTTTAGTTCGTTTTCAAAATATACTTTCAATGCTTGGACTTGGTGTGTCATGTCTTCTCTAATATTCCGTTCCATCTGAGTTAGGTATGCCTTGATTTCTTTCCCTGTCCATGTTTCTGATACTTCTAGGTCCTCCTGTAGATTTACATTGTCCTGCATTGTTTGTAGTCCTTTTTTCCCTTGTTTTTTCATGCCGTTCACGTTACTTTCCAGCTCTGTTTGACTGCTTTGTAACTGCTTTCTCCTATACATTTGTTTTGGCTTTGTATATCTCTGTTGTCTCTCCTTTGTGGTGGGAGATTATGTCTAGAAATGTTGGGCTTTATTGTACTTTAAAGCTGATTAATTCAATTCATAAAAGGCTTCTGGATCCTGTATGCATATAGTGATTTGTTGTTTGTTCTTAGGACTATATGTTTAGGTTAGGTGCTATGATGGTATGAGGGTTAGTATGTCTTGGCTACTTTAGAAGATTGCTCTACTGAAGGTGGATACTAACAGGCAATTGGATCAAGGTGTTGGTAGTAGCTAGGTATTTAGGAACCCTATAGACAGCCTTGAGACATTCACCTATTTGCATTTAGACAATTACACATAATGGAAGACGTAATGCTTGGGATGAAAGTTGGGGGGTAGGGGAATGAAGGTGCTCTTAAAAAGAAAGAAGGAGAGAGAGATAGATAGATTAGAGGAGAATGAAAAGAACAATAAAACTTGAAACAGGAAAGAAAGAGAGAAGGGAAAGGGGAGAAAGGAACAGAGAGAGAAAAAGAAAAAAGAAAAAAAATATTGAAGTCTTAGAGATCCATTTTCTTCTCTTCCAGTAGGCGGAGCTGTGCCCTCCGAGCAGAGCTTCTGCTCTCTACCTGCCCATAGCAATCCCTGTAAGGCATCTCCTGGGAGTCTCTCGGACTTGTCATTCCAGAGCTGTTTCACTTCTCCTGCCCTTACCCCCCTTACTCCTGTCAGCCAGCCAGCCAGGTCCTGTTCACCAGAAACAGTTACCCAGAGATCTAGTTACACTTGCAGCCTCACCGCGTGTCCCATTTAAGCCCCAGTGCTGTGGTAAACTGGTGGCTAAGACCTTGGGAGTCACCGCTGGTGATATGGGGGGTTGGAGGTCGGGGATCCCCTCTGCTACCCTACAGACACGACCCCTGAGAGGTCCATGAAGTTTCCTGGCTGCTTGTATCTGGATGGGGAGGGAGTCACACACCTGCTGAAGTGGATTCTGCTGGGAAGGAATTCCATTGGCCGACCTCTGATGACATCACCTCTCTGCTATGGCGGGCCCTAGGCTCCTTGCCGGAGTGTCCGAAGGGAGGGGTGGGACTGGTCCATCCCAGGTTGGCTTCAGCTCCCAGCTCACTATTTCATGAAGGCTTGGCTAAAGACTTCTTCCTGCCAAGCTCAGTCTCGGAGGTTAGCGGGACCCAGTCACATTTGCTGCTGGCGGATGGGCCGGCAGCCCTACCGTGGTGCGCGGACTGTGGCTGGCGGAACTGGACCTCTGCGTCTCCTGGCAGGAATTCGCTCCTCTGGGGCAATCTGTCACTTCAAATAATCCTAGTAGCTCCCGGCCGGTCTCTCTTCAGTGGAATTTTGCTAGATCTCCGTTGGTAGAATCTAAGCATTATCTATGCGTCTTTATGACCCCATCACTGGGCAGGTATTGAAAACGCCGCCTCTCCATCCACCACCATGTTGGATCTCTCCGCCTGTCAGTTCTGATGAGTTGACTCTTCTCTGGGAGAAAAGGTCAGATTGGATGCACTTGCTTATACCTTCCCCAGGACAGGACAGGTCACTGTCTCCCTGGAGGTCTCCCTGTGTGACCTCATCTGTCTGTATCTGGGGCCCACTGGAGGCCTCCCTGGGAGGCCTCATCTGTCTGGGTGCAGAATGAGATGTGGTCTCTGCCCCATTAGAGGTCTCTCTGGGTGACCTCAGCGATTGTTGCTTGTCCTGTGACTGTTCTGCTGTTTGTCATTTCTCCAGGGTCTTCTTGCTGTTTTTCATTTGTCCAGTGTTAGTTCGCCAGCTGTTTGTTCTGTTTGTATGGTCTCTGCACATTAGAGATCTCCCTGTGTGATCCCAGTGATTGTTGCTTGTCCCGTGTCTGTTCTGCTGTTTTTCATTTCGCCAGCATCTTCTTGCTGTTTGTCATTTGCCCCGTGTCTGTTTGCCTGCCATTTGTCTTGTGTTTATCTGTTCGTGTGTTGTGCATGGGCCCTTTTCTTGTTCTCATAACCACTCTTCTTTCATCAGGACTCCTTCACTTCACCAACATCAGAGACAAGGAAGTGCTACAGAGATTTCTACCTGGACCCCTTTAACTTGTTTTCTTAACAATTTTTCAAGACTTTGTCTGTTGGTTTGTTTTTGTTTGTTTCCTTTGTGTTCTGTGTTAATTTCTACCTCAGTTTGTTTCTAATGAAAAAAAAAATGGTTAAAACGGTTTTATCTGTGCTCACTACAACTTGCATTAAAATGTAAAGTGCTTCCAACAGGACTAAAAGAATTGTAAAAAGTAAAAGCTAAAGGTAAAAATAAAAAGACATTCTAGAGATTGCCTTCATTTAGGATCTGGGCCAGGTGTCCAACTGGATAAATCATGTCACTTCCAATAGAGGACAGATTAAAACTAAAGTGTTTTATAAAATTATTATTTATTATTCCTAAATTGTATAACAAAAAGCATAATTTTGTCTAGAAAATTTGGCTTTTCTCTCTCAGTATTTGCAAGCATGAATAACTCCCAACTATTAAAAAAATGGTCTAAAGATTTTTCAATGTCAGGCTAAAAGTTGGTGGCCGCTATCCAAGAAACCAGAAAAAAACAGTTTAAAATGGGACCCCAACCTAGGGGACTCTCCCAAGGAGACCAATGGAGCTGCATCTTTGGGAAGTTCCTCCAGGGAAAAATAAGCTCTCTTCGTTTGTCTATATTCCCTCAACTCTTTTCAGCTTTCATGAACAGGACCACCTCAGGAAAAAGGTCATAAAACTTTTAAAATTCTATATTTGTTAAACTCATAATTCTGTTCCAATATGCTTAGGTTAATATGTTTTTCTGATTACACTCTGCTTTATTCTAAGGCCAATTTACAAGGGTTAACTCTCAATCTAATATGTTTTTTAAAAAGTAAGCTACAAGGCTTTTGTTTGTCTGTTTGCTTTGTGTGGGTGCACTGGTGTACTGTCTGTCTGCATGTATTGCCATGTCTACATATATTTGGTACAAAAAATTGACATATGAGCTCATAAATTAACATTTTAAAAAATGGATCCAAATACTTTTGGTTAATATGATCTAAAAGGTTCAATTCAAATTGTGAAAATAGATAAAATACAAATGTCTTTAAAGTTACTAATGCACAGTTTTGTTTCTAGATGGTTAAACAGCTGTTAAAATGTTAATGTCTATAAAGTGTCTGATATCCATCATCTCTAGGATTTTTATTCAACAACAACAACAACAACAACAAAATATTGCTAATACTATTCAATGCACTTGTCTGATACCTTGTTTTTTTTTTTAAAGATACGTAAATTTCGTCAAATGTATATGAAATTAATCATGGATGTGTTTGTTAGACACATCTAACTGGTTTACAAAGTTAAAATGCTGACTGTTAAATATAATATCAAGTACCTTTAACTCCTTAAATTCCATAAGGTAAAATACTTAAACAATGTTGGTGTTTTCATAAATTGGTAAACTAAAACAAAATTAAAATTATTTTGTGTTATTATAAAAATAAGGTTACCATAAATTACAAAGTTCCAACAGGTTTAATTCTACATACAAATAGTCAAGAGTTTTCAACTGTATTTCAATTAAAATACTCTAAATAACAAATATTTCATCTTATTTAAATGGATTAATTTATCTATATTCAAAAATTTATAAGGTTTATTTCAAGATACAAACAAAAAAGTGTCAAAGGATTGAAAATTATTAAAAAGTTCTAAATATAAAAATATATTTAATGAAAAATATTTCCAGTTAAAAAGTCTTTATGTGGTTAAAGTATAATTATAATACATCTAAGAAAACAACAAAAGGGTCTAATTAAGTAATATAAAGGTCTATAAATAAAAGACAAATATTAAAAGGTTTATATGTAACTAAGTTGCTTATATATGTAACACAAATAGTTAAAACTATTCAAGGTTGTTCCCTAAGGACAAATAATAATGTACTGATATATTTATATGTTAAAATGACAAGAACTTCTAAAAATATTAATTACATTATGTCTGTTAAGTTTTATCCCCTAGAACAAGTAATCTTGGAGAAATTAAGGTTTGTAAATCTGTGGCTAAACAGCAACTGTTATTTTAAAGTATTGTCCTACATTACAAAGTCTAGATTTTCCTTTAAAAGCTAACCTTGGTTAATATAAAAACATAAATAAAAGTGTGGTACACTACTCTTTTTACAGATAAAATGTGTTCATATCTTTCAGGTATACAAGTCTTTAAGGTAAAAGGTTTAAAGAAACATTTTATCAAGCTGGTATTCTCCAAACTAAAATTGTCTGTAATGGCAATTTAAACTTATAAAGATAATAAATTTTATTGGAGATTTATTTATATCATTTGATGCTTTGTAACCAAATCTTATGTTACCTTTTACAATAAGATACAAAAATTTAAAGATATTTTAAAAACTAATGAGAGCCTAATTTTTTAAGATTAATATTATAAAACATTTTGCCACTTTTCCACATTAAAAAATATTAAGGACTCTCAGCCTTTCCTTAATTAATGTTTCAGATGTATGTCATATTGTGCTAGCTAACATTCATACAGAGTCAGAAAACAATATATGTAAACTTTATAAAATGATATCTAAAAAGGGAGACAAAGATCAGCTTTAGAACTAAAACACTTTACCTAAGATTGTGAAGAGCCCTGCCTTACCTGAGATAAGGCTCTGCCTCCCACCTTACAACATGTCAGAATAACTTCAAAGTAGGCCAGATTTCAGTTAATTTAAAGTTATATTCAAAGATTAATTTTATTGCAAACGTTACTGTGATCTCAAATAGAAAATATAATGTATAACTCAGCCAAAGTTCAAAATTATATACAAGCTAAATATGTTTTTACTATTGTTAATTTCACTTTGTATTTTCATTATAACTAAAAAAATGTGACCACTACACTCAGAGCAACCAAGAGACTTTTACTGTGACAGTGTCTGATTAACACACAAAGAGAGAGAAAAAAAGAAAAAAAAGGAAAATGCAAAAGAGAGAGAGAGAGACAGGAAAGTGAGAGAGAGAGAGAGAGAGAGAGAGAGAGAGATAAGGAAAAAGAAAAAAGTGAAAGGGAAAATGAGAGACAGGGAAAGTGAGAGAAAAAGGAGAGAGCAAGAGAGGAGGACCTGGCGAGAGAGAATTTTATAGCCAAAATCTAATGTGGTCTCTGGGTCTGCAAGCTGCCTTGTTGGTGTACAGTGATTAGATCACAGTAGATTCTAAGGTGCCATCTTCTGCCTTCAGGCAGATCTCCAGCATTACATAAATTAATAAATAAAATAAGGATATTGTGTTATGTAAAAATTAACTGTAGAGTTATAAACATTAAAGTTAAAGCCCAACATTCTTACTTTAAAACTGGTAAAACTGACTTGCTGGATGTTTAAGGCCAAATTTAAATATTAAGTTTAAAATAAAGGGACCAAAGAAACCAATATTTGGCTCTTGCCCTCTGAGTCAGCCTGAACCCAGGACAGGTGGAAAGCTTTACAACTCTGGGCCACATAACCTCCTGATAAGAGAGATTAATGAGACCACTGGAGAACAGAAAGCCAATGAGTGTACATGCTGCAAAAGAGGAGGGTCATTTAAAAAGGAGACATGCCTGATGCTTCCAAGGGAAGCCATGTGGTCAGCAAGACCTTGACCCATCCTAATGCAGATGACACTAACAGAGCTAAAATGCTGCTCACAAGTTCCCCAAGAATGTCCTCCAAGGAAACTCAGCTGACTCTTACCAATAGATAGGAACAAGATCAGTTTGACCAGCTTGGTCTTAAACACCTAGCAAAAACAGTTAAAACCAAAGCACAGCCATTCCTGGACATTTAAAAAGAAACAACAGGTATTTTAATGTAACTTAAAATGTAAACTAGTGTTAGCATCCCCCAAAATAAGTAAGACTGGAGGCAACAAAAGAGAAAGTCTTAGGCAAAAATGCCTGATAACTATCAATAAAAAACTGCCAGAAGTTTTTAGTCAGTTTAAGTCATACAGATCTTCCTAACTTCCTACACAGGTAGATGTAATCAATGTTTATTAATATAATTATCTAAACCTCAGTAACAAAGAAATCTTTACTAAACACAGAGGTCATGCCAAAAAGGTATTTTTTTTAAAAAAAATCAAATGACATTAACTAATTTAACTAAATGTTGTGTCTACATTCCTGAAAATTCTGACAATGTTAAAGATTTATTTTCCCTAAAAAAAGTGCCTTATTAGGCTTTGTTAGGCCTTGTTATGGGGACTATTTCTCAGGTCTTTCTTTCACCTCCTGGTAAGCAATTATTAATTTCTGTCATTTTAACTGTATTCATGGACAGGTTTTCAGATTCTACAACTGCTATTATTCTTATTTCAGTACTAATGTCTTTTTGTTTCTCTCATAGAAGTGCCCACCCCAGGTGAATTTACATCCTGTTCTTCCTGAACCAGATTTTTACCATGGACTCCTTGACCCACTCAGTTTCTAAAAAGGGACTCCAAACTGCTTGCCCACTGCACATTGCCCCCTTTCAGCTGGAAGTAGCAAGAACAGTCATTGCCCTTTTCCCTTACAGCAGTTGTAGGTCTCTAATATTAGAGAAAAAAATTACAGTCAACATATATGTTCACCAATATGTCTAGCTCAGGAAGATGTACCTGGGAAACTACTCACAAGATCACCCTGGGTGATCTCCCATAAAGAGAAACTTTCTTCCACAACCCAACTTACAAGTGGGATAACTCCCCATTCACCAAAAATTGTGCTTCCCGGGTCCCACTTTAAACTCCTTGACTAAATCTCCAAACTGTCAATAACTCTGAACTATGTAACATACTATTTTGATGTAGTAAAGGGAAAAGAACACTTATTAAAAGGCCAGGCCCCACTGATTTATCAACATAGACTGGCTACCCCCATTTTAGTTCCCCTCTTGGCTGGTATCTACTGCTTTGGGAACTACAGCTCTTATAACAGGCTCTGAAAATTTCAAGTCTCTTAGCTGTCAAATAGCTATAAATTTAAACTTCAGACACTTGGTTCCAAAACCTATTCTCATGGTCCCCTTGGTTGACTACCATCATTTCAGCCATAGTTGGGCCCCTAGTCCTTCTCCTGATTGGTATTACTGTAGGACACTGCCTATTAAAAACCCTCCTAAACCATATACAAAAAATGTAGGTGAGGTGAGACTTATGGTCTTGCGAGCCCAATATAGTCCCTTAGACACAGAAGGATGAAAAAAAAAAAAAAAACCCTGAGGACTAATGATGTGCAAGATTGACATCAAACCTACTAAAACTAGTGGGCAATGTGGTAGTAGGAGCAAAAGTGACTCTGTTTTGTTTTATGACTTCATCCTGTAAAACAACCATGCCAAGTAGAAGAGTCATGACTGGGGCAAGATGTTCTTTTCCTTTTGCTATAGAAACTTTAAGAATACAAAACTACCTAATGGGGCATTGTTTTTGTAACTAGGGTAACAGGGCTCTGTTTTTGTAACTGGGGTGACTGGGGCTAACTGTGATTGGTTAGGTTTCCCTCCACTTGACTGCAGTGTGCTGCTTCTGTAACCTGGCTTGCTTGCATTGGCTAGACCCCCGAACATCCCTTTTGCAGTTTTCAGGCTTATAAGGAGTGCCCTTGCAATTGTTCGGGGCTGATCAGGGGAACAGCTTTATGTTCTGGTCAGCCACCATGGGTGTGCTTCAATAAAGGCTTGATTCGATTATACTTGAGTGGTCTGGAAGTCAGTTCTCAGTGCACTGAGAACTAATCAGTGTGTCAAGTTTCAAGCAACTAGCAAAAACCGTGTTTGATTGAGAGTTCCAACTGCTTCTATTCCTATAGGGGAAAAGGAAGTGAAACCTAAAAATTCAAAGATTTCCTGCAAAATCGTGCTTCAACCTAGAACAATGAAATTTGGGGGGCTAAGTGAGACTGGAGTACCAATCATTCCGGCCAAGTATCAACAAGATTGGGTTAAAAAATATTTGCTGATATTCCAGTAAACTCAGAGTTCTGTGGAAGTTTGGCAAACACTTTCAAATGAAAGTGTTTTTTCTTTGCCTGCACTTAGGGCTACTTCAACAGGGAACAAAGCATAGAGAGCACACTGAGAACTAATTGAGTGTGTGAAGTTTCAAGCAGCTATCACAAACCATTTGATTTAGAGTTCCAAATGCATGTACCCCTATAGGGGAAACGAAATGGAACCTAAAAATTCAAAGTGCGCCTGCAAATGAATGCTTTGGGTAGAAGAACGAAATTTGGGAGGCCAAATGCAACTGGAGTACCAATCCTTCCTGCCAAGTATCAATGAATTTCGGTGAAAAAATATTTGCTGAGATTCCAGTAAACTCGGTGTTTCATGGAAGCTTGGCAAAAGCTTTCAAATGAAAGTGTTTTTCCATGCCTCTGCTATGGCTACCACTAGAAGGAACAAAGCATAGAGAGTGTACTGAGAACCAACTGAGTGTGTCAAGTTTCAAGCAGTTAGCACAAACCATATTTGATTTAGAGTTCTAAGTCCATTTATTCCTCTAGGGGAAAACGAAGTGAAAACTAAAAACTCAAAGTGTTCCCGCAAATGAACACTTCAACCTAGAAAATTTGTGGGGCCAAATGTGATTCAAGAACTGATCATTCCTGCCAAGTATCAACAAGATCAGTTGAAAAAATATTTGCTGAGATTCCAGTAAACTGGGAGATCTGTGGAAGCATGGCAAATGCTTTCAAATAAAAGTGTTTTCACATGCCTCTGCTAGGCCTACTATAACAGGGTAGAAAGCATAGAGAGTGCACTGAGAACTAATTGAGTGTGTCAAGTTTTAAGCAGCTATTCCAAACTGTGTTTGATTTAGAGTTCCAATTGCATCTATCCCTATAGGGGAAAACGAAGTGAAACCTAAAAATTTAAAGTCTTCCTGCAAATGAACACTTCAATGTAAATGAACAAAATTTGTGGGGGAGGGTTAAATGCAACTGAAGTATCAATCATTCATGCTAAGTATGAACGTGATTGGGTCAAAAATATTTGCTCAGATTCCAGTAAACCTGAAATTCTGTGGAAGAGTGACAATTGCTTCCAAATGAAAGTGTTTTTTCCTTGCCTCTGCTTAGGGCAACTTCAATGGGAAACAAGGCATAGAGAGTGCACTGAGAACTAATTGAGTGTGTCAAGTTTCAAGCAGGTAGCACAATCCATGTTTGATTTAGAGTTTCAACTGCATCCATCCCTATAGGTGAAAATGAAGTGAAAACTAGAAATTCAAAGTTTTCTGGAAAACGAACGCTTCAATTTAGAAGAATGAAATTTGGGAGGCCAAATGTGACTGGAGTACCAATCATTCCTGCCCAGTAGCAACAAGATCAGGTGAAAAAATATTTGCTGAGATTCTAGTAAACTCGATGATCTGTGGAAGCTGGGCAAATGCTTTCAAATAAAAGTGTTTTTTCCTTGCCTCTGCTTAGGGCTATTCAACAAGGAACAAAGCATAGAGAGAGCACTGAGAACTAATTGAGTGTGTCAAGTTTCAAGCAGTTAGCACAAACCGTGTTTTATTTAGCATTCCAACTGCATCTATTCCTAGAGTGAAAAGCAAAGTGAAACCTAAAACTAATAGTGTTCCTGCAAACAAAAGCTTCAACCTAGATGAAATAAATTTGGGGAGCCAAGTGCGACTAGAGTACTGATCATTCCCACCAAGTATCAATGAGTTCTGGTGAAAAAAAATATCAGCTGAGATTTCAGTATACTTGTAGTTCTGTGGATGCTTGGCAAATGCTTTCCAATGAAAATTTTTTTTTTGTCTCTCCTAAGGGCTGCTTCAACCGGGAAAAAAATCATATAGAGTCCCCTGAGAACTAATTGAGTGTGTCAAGTTTCAAGCAGATAGCCCAAACCGTGTTTGATTTAAGAGTTCAAACTGTTTCTATCCCTGTAGAAGAAAACGAAGTGAAACAAGAAAATTCAAAGTGTTCCTGCAAATAAATTCTTCAACCTAGAAGAATGAAGATTGGAGGGCCAAGGGTGACAGGAGTACTGATCATTCCTGACAAGTATCAAAAATATGGGGTGAAAATATATTTGCTGAGATTCCAGTAAATTGGAGTTCTGTGGAAGCTTGGCAAAAGGTTTCAAGTCAAAGTTTTTTTTTTTTTTTTTTTTGCCTGTGCTTAAGGCTACTTCAACAGGGAACAAATTATAGAGAGCTCACTGGGAACTAATCAGTGTGTCACATTTCAAGCAGCTAGCCCAAGTCATGTTTGATTTAGTGTTCCAATTATTTTATCCCTACAGGGGAAAAGGAAGTGAAAACTAAAAATTCAAAGTGTTCCTGCATAGGAACTGTTCAACCTAGAAGAATGAAATTTGAGGGGGCCAAATATGACTGGATTACCAATCATTACTGTCAAAGATCAACAAGATCTGGTGAAAAAATAGTTGCTTAGATTCCAGTAAACTCAGAGTTCTATGGAAGCTTGGAAAAAGCTTTTAAATAAAAGTGTTTTCCCTTGCCTCTGCTTAGGGCTACTTCAACAGGGAACAACGCATAGAGAATGCACTGAGAACTAATTGAGTGTGTTATGTTTCAAGCAGCTAGCATAAACGTATTTAATTTAGAGTTCCAACTGCATCTGTCACTATAGTGGAAAATGAAGTGAAACCTAAAAATTCAAAGTGTTACTGCAAACAAACGCTTCAACCTAGAAGAAAGAAATTTGGGGAGCCAAGAGCAACTGGAGTACCAATCAATCCTACCAAGTATGAACAAGATTAGGTGAAAAAATATTGCTGAGATTCCATTAAACTTGAAGTTCTGTGGAAGCTTGACAACACAATCAAATGAGAGTTCTATTACTTGGCTCTGCTTAGGGCTACTTCAACAGAGAACAAAGCATAGAGAGTGCACTGTGAACTAATTGAGGGTGTCAAGTTTCAAACAGCTAGCACAAATCGTGTTTGATTTAGTTTTCTAACTAAGGGAACAACAAATTGAAAAGTATAAGGGAAAACAAATTGAAAACTAAAAATTCAAGTGTTCCTTCAAACGATGGCATCAGCATAGAAGAATGAAATTTTGGGGACAAGTGTGACTTGATTACCAATCATTCCTGTGAAGTGTCCTCGAGATTGGGTCAAAAAATATTTGTTGAGATTTCAGTAAACTCGGAGTTCTGTGGAAGCTTGCCAAACACTTTCAAATGAAAGTGTTTTTTTATGCCTTTGCTTAGGTCAACTTCAATGGGGAAAAAAGTATAGAGAGTGCACTGAGAATTAATTGAGTGTCTCAAGTTTCAAGCATCTAGCACAAAGAATGTTTGATGTAGAATTCCATCTGCATCTATCCCTATAGAGGAAAAAAAAGTGAAACCTAAAAATGCAAAGTGTTCCTGCAAAGGAACGTTTCAACATAGAAGAATAAAATTGGGGGGCCAAGTGTGAATGGAAACCCAATAATTGCTTCCAAGTATGAACAAGATCAGGTGAAAATATATTTGCTGAGATTCCAGTAAACTCGGAGATTTGTTTTAATTTGGCAAACGTTTTCAAATGAAAGTGTGTTTTCCTTGCTTATCCTTAGGGCTACTTCAACAAAGAAAAAAGCATTATGAGCACACTGAGAACTATTTGAGTGTGTCAAGTTTTAAGCAGCTAGCCCAAACTGTGTTGGATTTAGAGTTCCAACTGCATCTATCCCTATAGGAAAAAACAGAGTGAAACCTAAAATTTCAAAGTGTACCCTCAAGCAAATGCTTCAACATAGAAAAAGAAAATTTGGGGTGGCCAAATGCGACTGGAGTACCGATCATTCCTGCCAAGGATCAACAAGATCGTGTGAAAAAATATTTGCTGACATTCCTGTAAACTAGGAGTTCTGTGGAAGCTTGGCAAACACTTTCAAATGAAAGTGTTTTTTCCTTGCCTCTGATTAGGGCTACTTCAATGGAGAACAAAGCATAGAGAGTGCACTGAGAACTAATTGAGTGTGTCAAGTTTTAATCTGCTAGCACAAACTGTGTTTCATTTAGAGTTCCATCTGCATCTAACCCTATAGGGGAAAACAAAGTGAAACCTAAAAATTCATAGTGTTTATAATGTTTCTGCAAACGAATGCTTCAAACTAGAAGAACGACATTTGGGGGGTCCAAGTGCGACTGGAGTACCAATCATTCCTGCCAAGTAACAACAAGATCGGGTGAAAATATATTTGCTGAGATTGCAGTCAACTCGGAGTTCTGTGGAAGCTTGGCAAATGCTTTCAAATGAAAGTGTTTTTTTCCTTGCCTCTGCTTAGGGCTTTTTCAACCTGGAACAAAACATACAGACTGCACTGAGAACTAATTGACTGTGCCAAGTTTCAAGCAGATAGCAGAAACCATATTTGATTTAGAGTTTTAACTGCATCTATCCCTATAAGGGAAAATGAAGTGAAACCTAAAAATTCAAAGTGTTCCTGCAGACGAATGCTTCAACATAGAAGAACAAAATTTGGGCGACCAAGTGCGACTGGAGTACCCATCTTTCCTGTCCAGTATCAAGAAGTTTGGGTCAAAAAATGTTTGTTGAGATTCCAGTAAACTCGGAAGCTTGGCAAACACTTTCAAATGAAAGTGTTTTTTTCTTAAATCTACTTAGGGCTACTTCAATGGGGGAACAAAGCATAGAGAGTGCACTGAGAACTAATTGAGTGTGTCAAGTTTCAAGCAGCTAGCATGGTGTCATGTTAGTTTTATAATTCCATCTTCTTCTATTCCTGTAGGGGAAAATGAAGTGAAAACAAAAAATTCAAAGTGTTCCTGCAAATGAATGCTTCAACATATTACGAAATTTGGTGTGGCAAATGCGACTGGAGTACCAATCATTGCTGTCAAGGATCAATGAGATCGGGTGAAAAAATATTTCCAGACATTCCAGTAAACTCGGAGTTCTGTGGAAGTATGACAAACACTTTCAAATGAAAGTATATTTTCCTTGATTCTTCTTAGGGCTACTTCAATTGGGGAACAAAGCATAGAGAGTGCACTGAGAACTAATTGAGTGTGTCAAGTTTTAAGCAGGAAGCAGAAACATGTTTGATTTAGAATTCCATCTGCATCTATCTGTTTAGGGGAAAATGAAGTGAAACCAAAAAATTCAAAGTCTTCCAGCAAAAGAAGGCTTCAACCGAGAAGAATGAAATTTGGAGTGCCAAGTGCGACTGGAGTACCAATCATTTCTGCCAAGTATCAACAAGTTCAGGTGAAAAAAAATATTAGCAGTGATTCCAGAAAACTTGGAGTTCTGTGGAAGCTTGGTTAACCTTTTCAAATGAAAGTATTTTCCCTTGCCTCTGTTTAGGGCTACTTCAACAAGGAACAGAGCATAGCGAGTGCAGTGAGAACTAATTGAGTGTGTCACATTTCAAGCACCTAGCACAAACTGTGTTTGATTTAGAGTTCCAACTGCTTCTAGACTTACAGAAAAAAAATGAAGTGAAACCTCAAAATTCAAAGTGTTCCTGTAATCAAATGCTTCAACCTAGAAGAATGAAATTTTGGGGGTCCAAGTGCAACTGGAGTACCGATCATAGCTTCAAAGTATCAACAACATCGGTAAAAACAAAATATTTGCTGAGATTCCAGTAAACTCGGATTCTGTGGAAACATGGCAAAAGCTTTTAAATGAAAGTGTTTTTTCCTCCCTCTGCTTAGGGCTACTTCAACAGGGAACAAAGCATAGAGAGCACAGTGAGAACTAATTGAGTGTGTCAAGTTTCATGCAGCTAGCACAAACTATGTTTGATTTAGAGTTTCAGTTGCCTCTATCCCTATAGTTGAAAACAAGTGAAACCTAAAAATTCAAAGTTTTCCTGTAAAAGAATGCTTCAACCTAGAAGAATGAAATTTGGGGTCCAACTGCGACTGGAGTAACAGATCCTTCCTGCAAATTATCAAGAAGATCGGGTGAGAAAATATTTACTGAGTTTGCAGTGTACTCTGAGTTCTGTAGAAGCTTGGCAACCACTTTGAAATGAAAGAATTTTTTCCTTGCCTCAACTTAGGGCTACTTCAACAGAGAACACAGCATAGAGCATGCACTGAGAACTAATTGAGTGTGTCAAGTTTCCAGCAGCTACAGAAGCCATGTTTTATTTAGAGTTCCAAATGCCTCTATCCCTTTGGGGGAACATGAAGTGAAACCTAAAAATTCAAAGTGTTCCTGCAAATGAACACTTCAACCTAGAAGAATGAAATTTGGTGTGCCGATCATTCTGTCAAAGTATTAACAAGATCGGGTGAAAATATTTGCTGAGATTCCAGTAAACTCAAGAGTTCTGTGAAAGCTTGGGAAACGCTTTCAATTGAAAGTGTTTTTTTCTTTGCCTCTGCTTAGAGCTACATCATCAGGGAGCAAAGCATAGAGAGCACCCAGGAGCGAATTGAGTGTGTCAAGTTTAAGGCAGGTAGCACAAGCCATGTTTGATTTAGTGTTCAAACTGCCTCTATTTCTATAGGGGAAAATGAAGTGAAACCCCCAAATTTAAAGTGTTCCTGCAAATGAATGCTTCAACGTAGAAGTATGAAATTTGGGGGGCCAAGTGCAACTGGAGTACTGATCACTCTTTCAAAGTATCAACAAGATCGGGTGAAAAAATATTTGCTGAGTTTTCAGTAAACTCGGAGTTTTGTGGAAGCTTGGGAAACTCTTTCAAATGAAAGGGTTTTTTCTTTGCCTCTCCTTAGGGCTACTTCAACAGGGAAAAAAGCATAGAGAGCACACTGACAGCTAATTGAGTGTGTCAAGTTTCAAGCAGGTAGCACAAGCCATGTTTGATTTAGAGTTCAAAATGCCTCTCTCCATATAGGGGAAAATGAAGTGAAACCTAAAAATTCAAAGTGGTCCTGCAAACGAATGTTTTAACATAGAAGAATAAAATTTGGGGTGCCAAGTGCACCTTGATTATCAATCATTCCTACAAAGTATCAACAAGATCGGGTGAAAAAATATTTGCTGAGATTCCTGTAAACTCGGAGTTCTGTGGAAGTTTGGCAAACTCTTTTAAATTAAAGTGTTTATTCTTCACCTCTGCTTCAGTCTACTTCACCAGGGAAAAAATCTTAGAGATTGCACTGAGAACTAATTGAGTGTGTCAAGTTTCAGGCAGCTAGCACAAACCATGTTTGATTTAGAGTTCCAACTACCTCTATCCCTATAGTAGAAAACAAGTGAAACCTAAAAATTCAAAGTGTTGCTGCAAATGAACGTTTGAACCTAGAAGAATGAAATTTGGGGAGCCAAGTACAACTGCAGTAAAGATCATTCTTTCAAAGCATCAACTATTTCAGAAGAAAAAAAATATTTGCTGAGATCCCAGTAAACTCAGAGTTATGTGGAAGCTTTCCAAAGGCATTCAAATGAAAGAGTTTTCTCCTTGCCTCTGCTTAGGGCTACATCAATGGGTACAAAACATAGAGAGCACACTGAGAACTAATTGAATGTGTCAAGTTTCAACCAGGTAGCACAAGCCATGTTTGATTTAGAATTACAACTACCTCTATACAGGGGAAAATGAAATGAAACCTAAAAATTTAAAGTATTCCTGCAAATGATCACTTCAACATAGAAGAATAAAATTTGGGGTGCCAAATGAGACTGGAGTACCTATCATTCTTTCAAATTATCAACAAGATTGGGTGAAAAAAATATATGTTACAATTCCAGTAACCTGGGAATTCTTGGAAGTTTGGCAAACACTTTTGAATTAAAGAGTTTTTTCCTTGCATCTACTTAGGGCTACTTCAACAGGGAACATTCATAGTGAGTGTACTGAGAACTAATTGAGTGTGTCAAGATTCAATAAGCTAGTTCAAACAATGTTTGATTTAGAGTTCCAACTGCATTCATTCCTATAAAGGAATACAAGGTGAAACCTAAAATTTCAAAGTATTCCTGCAAATGAACGCTTCAACCTAGAAGAATGAAACTTGGTGAACTGAGGGTGACTGGAGTACTTACTGATCATTCCTTGAAATTATCAACAAGATCTTGTGAAAAAATATTTGCTGAGATTTCAGTAAACTAGGAGTTCTGTAAAATCATGGCAAATCCTTTCAAATGAAAGTCTTTTTTCCTTTGCCTCTGCTTATGTCTACTTCAGCAGGGTTCAAAGCATAAAGAATGCACTTAGGATGAATTGAGTGTGTCAAGTTTCAAGCAGCTAGCACAAGGCTTGTTTGATTTAGAGTTACAAATGCATCTATCCATATAGGGGAAAATGAAGAGAAATCTAAAAATTCAAAGTGTTCCTGCCAATGTATGCTTTAACCTAGAAGAATGAAATTTGGGGGGCCAAGTGCCACTGGAGTACCGATCATTTGTTCAAAGTATCCACAAGTTCACATTAAAAATATTTGCTGAGATTCCAGTAAATCCGGAGTTCTGAGGAAGCTTGGCAAAAGCTTTCAAATAAAATTTTTTTTTCCTGTCCCTGCTTAGGGATAATACAACAGGGAACAAAGCATAGAGAGTGCACTATGAACTAATTGAGTGTGTCAAGTTTCAAGAAGCTACACAAACCATGTTTGTTTTAAGAGTTCCAACTGCATCAATCCCTATAAGGGAAAACAAAGTGAAACCTAAAAATTCCAAGTGTTCCCGCAAATGAACACTTCAAACTAGAAGAATGAAATTTGGCAGGCCAAGTGTGACTGGAGTACCAATCATTCCTTTAAAGTATCAATAAGATTGGGTGAAAAAATATTTGCAAAGATTCAAGTAAACTCAGAGTTTTGTGGAAGCTTGGCAAACAATCTCATATGAACGTGCTTTTTCCTTGTCTATGCTTAGGGCTACTTCAACAGGGAACAAAGCATAGTGAGCACACTGAGAACTAATTGATAGTGTCAAGTTTCCAGCAGCCAGCTCAATCCATTTTTGATTTATTGTTCTAAATTCCTCTACACATATAGGGGAAAACTAAGTGAAACCTAAAAATTCAAAATGTTACTTCAAACAAACACATCAACCTAGAAGAATAAAATTTTGGGGATCAAGTACATCTGCAGTAGCAAACATACATTCAAAGTATCAAGAATATCAGGTTAAAAATATGTGCTGACATTCCAGTAAACTCAGAGTTTTGTTGAAGCTTGGCAAACTCTTTTAACTGAAAGTGGTTTTTCCTTGCTTCTGCTTAGGGCTACTTCAACAGGGAACATAGCATACAGAGCACACTGAGAACTAATTTAGTGTGTCACATTTCAAGCAGGTAGCACAAATCATGTAAAGTTCCAACTGCTCATATCTCTATAGAGGAAAACAAAGTGAAACCTAAAAATTCAAAGTGTTCCTGCAAATGAACACTTCAACCTTGAAGAATGAACTTTGGGGGATCATGTGCGACTGGAGTACCATTCATTACTTCAAAGTACCAACAAGATTGGATAATAAAATATATCCTGAGTTTCCAGTAAACTCAAGATCTGTGGAAGCTTGGCAAACACTTTCAAATGAAAGTGGGGTTTTTTTTGCCTCTGATTAGGGCTACTTCAACAGGGAACAAGGCATAGAGAGCGCATTGAGAACTAATTGAGTGTGTCAAGATTCAAGCAGCTAGAACAAACCATGATTGATTTAGAGTTCCAAATGCCTCTATCCCAATAGGAGAAAACAAAGTGAAACCTAAAAGTCAAAGTGTTCCTGCAAACGAATGCTTCAACCTAGAAGTATGAAATTTGGGGGGGGGGTAGTGCGACAGGAGTACCGATCATTCCATCAAAATAGAAACAAGATCAGGTGAAAAAATATTTGCTGAGATTCCAGTAAATTCAGAGTTCTGTGGAAGCACGACAAATGAAAGTGTTTTTCCTTGCCTCTGCTTAGGGCTACCTCAACAAGGAACAAAGCATAGAGAGCACACTGAGAACTGATTGAATCTGTCAAGTTTCAAGCAGCTAGCAAAAACCATGTTTGATTTAGAGTTACATCTTCCTCTATCTCTATAGAGTAAAACAATATGTGTACCTAAAAATTTACAGTGTTCCTGGAAACTAAGGCTTCAACCTAGAAGAATGAAATTTGGGGCACCAACTGTGCCTTGAGCCCCGATCATTTCTTTAAAGTATCAACAATATCAGGTGAAAAAATATTTGCTGAGATTCCAGTAAACTCGGAGTTCTGTGGAAGCTTGTCAAACACTTTCAAACATAAGTGTTTTATCCTTGCTTCTGCTTATGGCTACTTCAACAGGGAACAAAGCATAAAGAGCACACTCTGAAGTAATTAAATGTGTCAAGTTTCAAGCAGCTAGCACAAACCATGTTTCATTAAGAGTTTCAACTGCCTCTATCCCTACAGGTTAAAATGAAGTTAAACCTCAGAATTCAAAGTGTTCCTACAAACATAGGATTCAACCTAGAAAAATGTAATTTGGCAGGTCAAGTGTGCATGCAGTACTGATCATTCATTCAAAGTAGCACCAAGATCAGGTGGAAAAATGTTTACTAAAATTCCATTTATCTGGGAGCTCTGTTGAAGCTTGGCAAATGCTTTCAAAGAAAGTGTTTTTTTCCTTGCATCAGCTTAGGGCTTCTTCAACAGAAAAAAAAATCCATAGTGAGCACACTGAGTACTAATTGAGTGTGTCAAATTTCAAGCAGCTAGCAGAAACCATTTTTTATTTAGAATTAAAACTACCTCTATCCCAATAGGGAAAAATGAACTAAAACCTAAAAATTCAAAGTGTTCCTACAAAAGATCACTTCAACCTAGAAGAATGAAATTTGGTAGGCCAAGTGCAACTAGTGTACCAATCATTCCTTCAAATTATCAACAAGATTGGGCGAAAAATATTTGCTGAGATTCCAGTAAACTCAGAGTTCTGTGGAAGCTTTGCAAACATTTTCAAATGAAAGTATTTTTCCCATACTTATGCTTAGGTCTACTTCAACAGGGAAAAAGCATAGGGAGTGCACTGAGAACTAATTGAATGTGTCTAGATAGAAGCAGCTAGCACAAACTATGTTTTATTTAGAGTTCCAATGCCTCTATCCATATAGGGGAAAATGAAGTGAAACCTAAAAATTCAAAGTGTACCTGTAAATGCACGCTTCAAACTAGAAAAATGAAAATGTTGGGGCCAAGTGTGACTGGAGTACTGATCATTTCTTCAAAATATCAACAGTATTGGGGGAAAAATACTTGCTGAGATTCCAGTAAACTCTGAGTTCTGTTTAAGTTTGGCAAACATTTTAGAATTAAAGATTTTTTTCCTTGTCTCTTCTTAGGGCTAATTCAATAGGGAAGAAAGCATAGAGAGTTCACTGAGACCTAATTGAGTGTGTCAAGTTTCAAGAGTTTAGCACAAACCATTTTTGATTTAGAGTTCCAAGAGTCTCTATCCCTATAAAAGAACACAAGGTGAAACCTAAAATTTCAAAGTGTTCTTGCAAATGAACACTTCAATCTAGAAGAATGAAACTTGGTGGGCCAAATTCGACTGGAGTACTGATCATTCCTTCAAAGTATAAACTAGATTGGTTGAAAAAATATTTGCTGAGATTCCTGTAAACTCGGAGTTCTGTGGAACTTTGGCAAACACATTAAAATTAAACAGTTTTTTCCTTGCCTCTGCTTAGGGCTACTTAAACAGGGAACAAAGCCTAGAGAGTGCACTGAGAACTAATTGAGTGTGTCAAGTTTCAAGAAACTAGCACAAACCATGTTTGATTTAGAGTTCCAACTGCTTCTATCCCCATATGTGAAAACATATTGAAACCTAAAAATTCAAAGTTCTCCTGCAAACGAACGCTTCCACCTATAAGAATACAATTTGGGGGGCAAAATGTGCCTGCATTATTGATCATTCTTTCCAAGTATCAACAGGATTATGTTAAAAAATATTTGCTGAGATTCCATTAAACATGGAGTTCTGTGGAAACTTGCCAAAAGCTTTCAAGTGAAAGTGTTTCTTCCTTGCCTCTGCATAGGGCTACTTCAACAGGGAAAAAAACATGGAGAGTGCACTAACAGTGAACTGAAAAGTGTGTCACTTTTCATGCAGGTAGCACAAGCCATGTTTTATTTAGTGTTCAAACTGCCTCTATCCCAATAGAGGAAAACAGAGTGAAACCTCAAAATTCAAAGTGTTTCTGCAAACGAATGCTTCAACGTAGAAGAATGAAATTTGGGGGGTGGTGTGTTACTGGAGTACTGATCATTTCTTCAAAGATCTTGTTAAAAATATTTTCTGAGATTCCAGTAAACTAGGAGTTCTGTGGAAGCATGGCAAATGCTTTCAATTGAAATATTTTTTCTTTGCCTCTGCTTAGGGCTACTTCAACAGGGACTAAACCATAGAGAGCACACTAACAGTGAATTGAGTGTGTCATGTTTCCTGCAGGTAGCACAAGCCATGTTTTATTTAGAGTTCAAACTGCCTCTATCCCAATAGAGGAAAACAGAGTGAAACCTCAAAATTCAAAGTGTTCCTGCAAATGAATGCTTCAACCTAGAAAAATGAAATTGAGGGGGGGGGGCGAAGTGTTACTGGAGTACTGATTATTTTTTTGAAGTATCAACAAGATTTTGTTAAAAAAATATTTTCTGAGATTCCAGTAAACTCGAAGTTCTGTGGAACATTGGAAATGCTTTCAAATCAATGTGTTTTTTCCTTGCCTCTGTTTTGGGCTACTGTAACAGTGCACAAAGCATCAAGAGTGCACTGGGATGTAATTGAGTGTGCCAACTTTCAAAAAGTTAGCACAAACTGTGTTTGATTTAGACTTCCAAATGAATCTATCCCTACATGGGAATAGGAAGTGAAACAAAAATTCAAAGTGTTTCTGCAAACAAACGCTTCAACCTACAAGAATAAAATATCTGGGGCTATGTGCAACAGGAGTCCTGATCAGTCCTGCCCAGTATCAACAAGATGGGGTGAAAAAATATTTGCTGGGATTCCAGTAAACTCAAAGTTCTGTGAAAGCTTGAAAACACTTTAATGAAAGTGTTTTTTCCTTGCTTCTGCTTAGGGTAACATCAACAGGGAACAAAGCACAGAGAGCGCACTGTGAACTAATTTAATGTGTCAAGTTATAAGCAGCTAGCACAATCTGCTTGATTTAGAGTTCCAAATGCATTTATCCCTGCAAGGGAAAACAATGTGAAACATATACATTCAAAGTGTTCCTGAAAACAAACGCCTCAATTAGAAGCACAAAATTTGGGGGGCCAAGAGCAAGCACATACCTTGTTTGTTTTAGAGTACCAACTGCCTCTATTTCTATAGAGGAAAATGAAGTGAAAGCTCAAAATTCAAATTATTTTTGCAAACGAATTCTTCAACCTAGAAGAATGAAATTTGGGGTGCCAAGTGCGAATGGAGTACCGATCATTCCTTCAAAGTATCAACAAGATCTGGTGAAAAGATATTTGCTGAGATTCCTGTAAACTCGACTTCTTTTTCTTTTTAATTTTATATTGTTGGTTGTTCAAAACATTACATAGTTCTTGATATATCATATTTCACACTTTGATTCAAGTGGGTTATGAACTCCCATTTTTACCCCGTATACAAATTGCAGAATCACATCAGTTACACATCCATTGATTTACATATTGCCATACTAGTGTCTGTTGTATTCTGCTGCCTTTCCTATCCTCTACTATCCCCTCTCCCCTCCCCTCCCCTCTTCGCTCTCTACCCCCCTACTGTCATTCATTTCTCCCCCTTGTATTATTTTCCCCTTTCCCCTCACTTCCTCTTGTACGAAATTTTGTATAACCCTGAGAGTCTCCTTCCATTTCCATGCAATTTCCCTTCTCTCTCCCTTTCCCTCCCACCTCTCATCCCAGTTTAATGTTAATCTTCTTCTCATGCTCTTCGTCCCTACTCTGTTCTTAGTTACACTCCTTATATCAAAAAAGACATTTGGCATTTGTTTTTTAGGGTTTGGCTAGCTTCACTTAGCATAATCTGCTCTAATGCCATCCATTTCCCTGCAAATTCTATGATTTTGTCATTTTTTAATGCAGAGTAATACTCCATTGTGTATAAATGCCACATTTATTTTTATCCATTCATCTATTGAAGGGCATCTAGGTTGGTTAAACAGTCTTGCTATTGTGAATTGTGCTGCTATGAACATCGATGTAGCAGTGTCCCTGTAGCATGCTCTTTTTAGGTCTTTAGGGAATAGACCGAGAAGGGGAAGAGCTGGGTCAAATGGTGGTTCCATTCCCAGCTTTCAAGAAATCTTCATACTGCTTTCCAAATTGGCTGCACCAATTTGCAGTCCCACCAGCAATGAACAAGTGTACCCTTTTCCCCACATCCTCACCAGGACTTGTTGTTGTTTGACTTCATAATGGCTGCCAATCTTACTGGAGTCAGATGGTATCTTAGGGTGGTTTTGATTTGCATTTCTCTGACTGCTAGAGATGGTGAGCATTTTTTCATGTACTTGTTGATTGATTGTATGTCCTCCTCTGAGAAGTGTCTGTTCAGGTCCTTGGCCCATTTGTTGATTGGGTTATTTGTTATCTTATTGTCTAATTCTTTGAGCTCTTTGTATACTCTGGATATTAGGGCTCTATCTGAAGTGTGAGGAGTAAAGATTTGTTCCCAGGATGTAGGCTCCCTATTTACCTCTCTTATTGTTTCTTTTGCTGAGAAAAAACTTTTTAGTTTAAATAAGTCCCATTTGTTTATTCTAGTTATTAACTTTTGTGCTATGGGTGTCCTATTGAGGAATTTGGAGCCCGACCCCACAGTATGTAGTTCGTAGCCAACTTTTTCTTCTATCAGATGGTGTGTCTCTGATTTGATATCAAGCTCCTTGATCCATTTTGAATTAACTTTTGTGCATGGCGAGAGAAAGGGATTCAGTTTCATTTTGTTGCATATGGATTTCCAGTTTTCCCAGCACCATTTGTTGAAGATGCTATCCTTCCTCCATTGCATGCTTTTAGCCCCTTTATCAAATACAAGGTAGTTGTAGTTTTGTGGATTGGTTTCTGTGTCCTCTATTCTGTACCATTGGTCCACCCGCCTGTTTTGGTACCAGTACCATGCTGTTTTTGTTACTATTGCTCTGTAATATAGTTTGAAGTCTGGTATCGCTATACCGCCTGATTCACACTTCCTGCTTAGCATTGTTTTTGCTATTCTGGGTCTTTTATTTTTCCATATGAATTTCATGATTGCTTTCTCTATTTCTACAAGAAATGCCATTGGGATTTTGATTGGGATTGCATTAAACCTATAGAGAACTTTTGGTAATATCGCCATTTTGATGATGTTAGTTCTGCCTATCCATGAACAGGGTATATTTTTCCATCTTCTAAGATCTTCTTCTATTTCTCTCTTTAGGGTTCTGTAGTTTTCATTGTATAAGTCTTTCACCTCTTTTGTTACGTTGATTCCCAAGTATTTTATTTTATTTGAGGATATTGTGAATGGAGTGGTTGTCCTCATTTCCATTTCAGAGGATTTGTCGCTGATATACAGGAATGCCTTTGATTTATGCATGTTGATTTTATATCCTGCCACTTTGCTGAATTCATTTATTAGCTCTAATAGTTTCTTTGTAGACCCTTTTGGGTCTGCTAGGTATAGAATCATGTCATCTGCAAATAGTGATAATTTAAGTTCTTCTTTTCCTATTTTGATGCCTTTAATTTCTTTCATCTGTCTAATTGCTCTGGCCAGTGTTTCGAGAACTATGTTGAACAGAAGTGGTGAGAGAGGGCATCCCTGTCTTGTTCCAGATTTTAGAGGGAATGCCTTCAGTTTTTCTCCATTCAGAATGATGCTAGTCTGAGGCTTAGCATAGATTGCTTTTACAATATTGAGGTATGTTCCTGTTATCCCTAGTTTTTCTAGAGTTTTGAACATAAGGGGATGCTGTACTTTGTCGAATGCTTTTTCTGCATCTATCGAGATGATCATATGGTTCTTATTTTTAAGTCTATTGATGTGGTGAATGATATTTATTGATTTCCGTATATTGAACCAGCCTTGCATCCCAGGGATGAATCCTACTTGATCATGGTGCACAATTTTTTTTGATATGTTTTTGTATCCAATTCGCCAGAATTTTATTGAGGATTTTTGCATCTAGGTTCATTAGAGATATTGGTCTGTAGTTTTCTTTCTTTGAAGTGTCTTTGGTTTAGGAATCAGGGTGATGTTGGCCTCGTAGAATGAATTTGGAAGTTCTCCCTTTTTTTCTATTTCCTGAAGTAGCTTGAAAAGTATTGGTATTAGTTCCTCTTTAAAGGTTTTGTAAAACTCTGCTGTATACCCATCCGATCCTGGGCTTTTCTTAGTTGGTAGTCTTTTGATGGTTTCTTCTATTTCCTCAATTGATATTGGTCTGTTTAGGTTGTCTATATCCTCCTGACTCAATCTGGGCAGATCATATGACTTAAGAAATTTATCTATGCCTCCACTATCTTCTAATTTAATGGAGTATAAGGATTCAAAATAATTTCTAATTATCTTCTGTATTTCTGAAGTGTCTGTTGTGATATTGCCTTTTTCATCCCGTATGCTAGTAATTTGAGTTCTCTCGCTTCTTCTCTTCATTAGCATGGCTAAGGGTCTGTCGATTTTATTTATTTTTTCAAAGAACCAACTTTTAGTTTTGTCAATTTTTTCAATTGTTTCTTTTGTTTCGATTTCATTAATTTCAGCTCTGATTTTAATTATTTCTTGCCTTCTACTTCTTTTGCTGTTGTTTGCTCTTCTTTTTCTAGGATTTTGAGATGAAGTATGAGATCATTTATTTGTTGGTTTTTCCTTTTTTTAAGGAATGAACTCCAAGCAATGAATTTTCCTCTTAGAACTGCTTTCAATGTGTCCCATAGATTCTGAAATGTTGTGTCTGTGTTTTCATTTATCTCTAAGAATTTTTTAATTTCCTCCTTGATGTCTTCTATAACCCATTGATCATTCAGTAACCTATTGTTCATTCTCCAAGTGATGCATGATTTTTCCTTCCTTCTTTTATTGCTGATTTTCAGTTTCATTCCATTATGATCAGATAAGATGCATGGTATTATCTCTACTCCTTTATATTGTCTAAGAGTTTCCCTGTGACATAATATATGATCTATTTTTGAGAAGGATCCATGTGCTGCTGAAAAAAAAGTGTAACTGCTTGAGTTTGGGTAGTATATTCTATATATGTCAATTAAGTCTATGTTATTAATTGTTTTATTGAGTTCTATAGTTTCCTTATTCAACTTTTGTTTGGAAGATCTGTCCATTGGTGAGAGAGGTGTGTTGAAGTCTCCCATGATTATTGTATGGTGGTGTATTAGACTCTTGAACTTGAGAAGAGTTTGTTTGATGAACATAGCTGCACCATTGTTTGGGGCATATATATTTATGATTGTTATGTCTTGTTGGTGTATGGTTCCCTTGAGCAGCATGTAGTGTCCCTCTTTATCCCTTTTGATTAACTTTGGCTTGAAATCTATTTTATTTGATATGAGTATGGACACTCCTGCTTGTTTCTGAAGTCCATATGAGTGATATGATTTTTCCCAACCTTTCACCTTCAGCCTATGTATGTATTTTCCTATCAAATGCGTCTCCTGTAGGCAGCATATTGTTGGGTCTTGTTTTGTGATCCATTCTACTAGCCTGTGTCTCTTAATTGGTGAGTTTAAGCCATTAACATTTAGGGTTATTATTGAGATATGGGTTGTTCCTCCAGCCATATTTATTTATTTATGTTACTAAACATGGTTTGTTTTCCTCTTTGATTATTTTTCCCCCCTTTACTGTCCTACCTCCCACTGTTGGTTTTCATTGTTATTTTCCATTTCCTCTTCCTGTAATGTTTTGCCGAGGATGTTTTGAAGAGATGGTTTTCTCGCTGCAAATTCTTTTAACTTTTGTTTATCGTGGAAGGTTTTAATTTCATCTTCCATCCTGAAGCTTAATTTCCCTGGATACACAATTCTTGGTTGGAACCCATTTTCTTTCAGTGTTTGAAATATGTTATTCCAGGATCTTCTAGCTTTCAGAGTCTGTGCTGAAAGATCAGCTGTTATCCTGATTGGCTTACCCCTAAATGTAATCTGCTTCCTTTCTCTTGTAGCTTTTAAAATTCTCTCCTTATTCTGTATGTTGGGCATCTTCATTATAATGTGTCTAGGTGTGGATATCTTATGATTTTGCACATTTGGCGTCCTGTAGGCTTCTAGGATTTGGGATTCTGTCTCATTCTTCAAGTCTGGGAAGTTTTCTCGTATTATTTCATTGAATAGATTGCTCATTCCTTTGGTTTGGAGTTCTGTACCTTCCTGTATCCCAATGACTCTTAAATTTGGTCTCTTAATGTTATCCCATATTTCTTGGATGTTCTGCTCATGGTTTCTTAACAGTCTTGGTGAGCTGTCTATGTTCTTTTCAAGTTGAAATACTTTGTCTTCATTGTCTGATGTTCTATCTTCTAAGTGTTCTACTCTGCTGGTAGTATTCTCCATTGAGTTTTTAAGTTGGTTTATTGCTTCCTGCATTTCTAGGATTTCTGTTTGTTTGTTTTTTATAACCTCTATCTCCCTGTATAGTTGATCTTTTGCTTCTTGGATTTGTTTATTTAATTCATTGTTGAAGTGATCTTTCATTGTCTGATTTTGCTGTCTGATGACTTCCTTGAGACTCCAGATCATCTGAAGCATGTATATCCTGAATTCTTTATGTGACATTCCATCTGCTGCAGATATTACCTCTTCTAACGTTGAGTTGACCTGCATTGCTTGTGGTCCTTTCTTTCCTTGTCTCTTCATACTGTTCGCATTTCTTTCTGCTTGGTGAAACTGTTGTGCAATTGAATTTTCCCCCTATATATTTATATTGCTCTTGTATAGTTGCAAAGTCTCCCTCGCAGGTGTGCGCGGCGGCTCTGCCCCTCCTCCAATTGGGGCAATGTGCCTACCATGCCGGTAGGCCACTGGGCCTGTTCTGCCGGTCGGTAGCAGGTCCGCCTACCTTGCAGGTGCGGGCGGTGGCTCTGCCCCTCTGTGGGCCGCTAGGCTTGTTCTGTTGGTGGTCGCGGTTCTGCCTACTTTGCAGGTGCGGGCAGCGACACTGCCCCTCTGCAGGCCGCTGTGCCTGTTCTGCCGGTGGGTCGCAGGTCCACCTACCTTGCAGGCGCGGGGCGGGGGGCAGCTCTACCCTTCCGCAGGCCGCTGGGCCTGTTCTGTCTGTCGGTTGCAGGTCTGGCCTGTTCTGTTGGTGGTCGCAGGTCCACCTACCTTGCAGGTGCGTGGGGCAGCTCTGCCCCTCTGTGGAATTCTGGGGCTGTTCTGCCAGTGGGTCACAGGTCCGCCTACCTTGCAGGGGGGGAGGGGGCAGCTCTGCCCCTCTGGTGGCTGCTGGGCCTGTTCTGTCGGTGGTCACAGCTCTGCCCACCTTGCAGTCGTGGGGGGAGGGGGCGGCTCTGCCTCTCAGCAGGCCGCTGCACCTGTTCTGCTGGTGGGTCGCAGGCCCACCTACCTTGCAGGTGTGGTTGGCAGCTCTGCCCGTCCGCAGGCCACTGGGCCTTTTCCGTCGGTGGTCACAGTTCCGCCTACCTTGCAGGCATGGGGGGAGGGGGCGACTCTGCCCTTCAGCAGGCCGCTGCGCTTTTTGTGCCAGTGGTCACAGTTCTGCCTACCTTGCAGGTGTGTGGGGGGCAGCTCTGCCCTTCAGCAGGCCGCTGGGCCTGTTCTGTGGGTGGTCACAGTTCCGTCTACCTGGCAGGCGTGCGGTGAGGGGGTGGCTCTGCCTCTCAGCAGGCCGCTGCACCTGTTCTGCTGGTGGGTCGCAGGCCCACCTACCTTGCAGGTGTGGTTGGCAGCTCTGCCCCTCCGTGGGCCACTGGGCCTTTTCCGTTGGTGGTCACAGTTCTGCCTACCTTGCAGGCACGGTGGGGGCGGCTCTGCCCCTCAGCAGGCCACTGGGCCTGTTCTGTGGGTAGTCACAGTTCCCTCTACCTTGCAGGCGTGGGGGGAGGGGGCGGCTCTGCCCCTCAGCAGGCCGGTGCACCTGTTCTGCCGGTGGGTCTTAAACTCGATTTCTTTGAAAGCTTGGCAAACACATTGAAATGAAAGGCTCTTTTCCTAGCTTCTGGTTAGGGCTAGTTCAAGAGGGAACAAAGCATAGAGAGCACACTGAGAACTAATAGAGTGTGTCAATTTTCAAGCAGCTAGAAGAAACAATATTTGATTTAAAGTTCCTTATGTCTCTATCCCTATAGTGAAAAAGGAAGTGAAACCTAAAAATTGAAAGTGTTCCTGCAAACAAATGCTTCATCCTAGCAGAATGAAATTTGGGGGGCCAAGTGTGAATGGAGTACTGATCATTCCTTCAAAGTATAAACAAGTTCGGTTGAAAAAATATTTTCTGAGACTCTTGGAAAACGCTTTCAATTGAAAGTGGGTTTTTTTTGCCTCTGCTTAGGGCTACTTCAACAGGGAACAAAGCAGAGAGAGTGCCCTGAGAACTGATTGAGTGTGTCAAGTTTCAAGCAGGTAGCAAAAATCTTGTTTGATTTAGAGTTCCAACTGCATCTATCGGTATAGGGGAAAACAAATTGAAACCTAAAAATTCAAAGTGTTCTTGCAAAAAATGCTTCAAACTAGAAGAATGAAATTTGGGCGGGCAACTGCAACTGGAGTAGTGATCATACATTCAAAGTATCAACAAGTTTGTGGGTAAAAATATTTTCTGATATTCCAGTAAACTCTGAGTTGTGTGCAAGGATGGCAAATGCTTTCAAGTGAAAGTGTTTTTTCTGTGCCTCTGCTTAGGGCTACTTCAACAGAGAACAAAGCACAGAGAGCACACTGAGAACTTATTGAGTGTGTCAGGTTTCTAGCAGGTAGCCCAAACCATGTTTCATTAGAGTTCCAACTCCTTCTATCCCTATAGAGGAAAACGAAGTGAAACATAAAAGTTAAAAGTGTTCCTCCAAAAGAATGCTTCATCTAGAAGAAAGAAATTTGGAGGGCCAAATGTGACTGGAGTACCAAGCATTCCTTCAATGTATCAACAAGATTGGGTGAAAAAATATTTGCTGAGATTCCAGTAAACATGGAGCTCTGTGGAAGGTTGGCAAAAGCTATTAAATGAACATGTTGATTCCTTGCTTCTGCTTAGGACTCCTTCAACAGGGAACAAAGCATAGAGAATGTACTGATAATTAATTGAGTGATTGAAGTTTCAAGAAGGTAGCACAAACAATGGTTGATTTAGAGTTCCAAGGGCCTCTATGCCTATAGGGGAAAATGAGGTGAAACCTAATATTTCAAAGTGTTCCTGCAAAGGAATGCTTCAAACTAGAAGAATGAAATTTGGGGGGCCAAATGCAATGGGAGTGCCAATCATTCCTTCAAAGTTTAAAAATTTTGGTGAAAAAATATTTGCTGAGATTCCAGTGATCTAGGAGTTCTGTGGAAACTTGGCAAATGCTTTCAAATAAAAGAGTTTTTTACTTGCCTCTGCTTAGGGATAATTAAACAGGGAACAAAGTATAGAGAGCACATTAAGAACTAGTTGAGTGTTTCAAGTTTCAAGAAGCTAGCACAAACTACCTTTGATTTAGAGTTCCAACTACCTCTATCCCTAGAGGGGAAAACAAAGTGAAACCTAAAAATTCAAAGTGTTCCTACAAATGAACACTTCAACCAAGAAGAATGAAATTTGGGGGGTCATGTGCAACTGGTATACCAATCATTCCTTCAAAGTATCAACAAGTTTGGATGATAAAATATTTGCTGAGATTCCAGTAAACTCGAGATCTGTGGAAGCTTGGCAAATGCTTTCAAATGAAAGTGTTTTTTCCTTACCTCTGCTTAGGGCTACTTCAACAGGGAAGAAAGAATAGAGTGCACATTGAGAACTAATTGAGTGTGTCAAGTTTCAAGCAGCTAGCACAAACCATGTTTGATTTGGAGTTCCAACTGCCTCTATCCCTATAGGGGAGAACAAATTGAAACCTGAAATTCAAAGTGTTCCTGCAAATGATGCTTCAAGTAGAAGAATGAAAGTTTGGGGGCCAATTGCGACTGGAGTACTGATCATTCATTCAAAATATCAACAAGGTCTGGTGAAAAAATATTTGTTGAGATTCCAGTAAACTCCGATTTTTGTGGAAGCTTGGCAAACACTTTCATATGAAAGTGTTTTTTCTTTGATTCTACTGAGGCCTACTTCAACAGGGAAGAAAGCATAGAGAGTGCACTGAGAAATAATAGAGTGTGTCAAGTTTCAAGCACCTAGCACAACCCAGGTTTGATTTAGATTTCAAAATACCTCTATTCATATAGGGGAATACAAAATGCAACTTAAAAATTCAATGTGTTCCTGCAAACGACTGCTTCAACATAAAAGTATGAAATTTGGGGAGCCAAAGGTGACTGGAGTTCCAATCATTCCTTCAAAGTATCTAAAAGATCAGATGAAAAAATATATGCTGATTCTAGTAAACTTGGAGTTCTGTGGAAGCTTGGGAAACACTTTCAAATTAAAGTGTTTTTCCTTGCCTCTGCTTAGGGCTACTTTGACAGGGAACAAACATAGTGAGCACACTGAGAAATAATTGATAGTCTCAAGTTTCCAGCAGCTACCTCAAACAATGTTTGATTTGGAGTTACAACTGAATCTATACTTATAGGGAAACCTAAGTGAAACCTAAAAATGTTCCTGCAAATGAATGCTTCAACCTAGAAGAAGGAAATTTGGGGGGCCATGTGGCCTGGAGTAGCAATCCTACATTCAAAGTATTGAGAATATTGGGTCAAAAAAATATTTGCTCACATTCCAGTAAAATCATAGTTCTGTGGAAGCTTGGCAAACACTTTCAAATGAAAGTGTTTTTTCCTTGCCTCTCCTTAGGGCTACTTCAACAGGGAACAAAGCATAGAGAGTGCACTGAGAACTAACTGAGTGTGTGGAGGTTCAAGAATGTAGCACAAACAATGTTTGATTTAGAGTTCCAACTGCCTTTTTGCCTATAGGGTCAAACAAAGTGAAACCTAATAATTCAAAGAGTTCCTGCAAAGGAACACTTCAATCTAGAAGAATAAAATTTGGGGGTCAAGTGTGACTGGAGTACAAATCATAATTTCAAAGTATCAACAAAATTGGATTAAAAATATATGCTGAGATTCCAGTAAACTCAAGTTCTGTGGAAGCTTGGCAAAAACATTCAAATGAAACTGTATTTTTGATTCCTCTGCTTATGGCTACTTCAAAAGGGAACAAATCATAAAGAGAGCACTGAGAACTAATTGAGTTTGTCAAGTTTTAAGCAGCTAGCACAAACCATTTAGAGTTACAGCTGCCTCTATACCTATAGGGGAAAATGAAGTAAAACGTAAAAATTCAAAGTTTTCCTGCATACGAACGTATCAAACTAGAAGAATGAATTTTGGGGGGCCAAGTGCACCTGGAGTAGCAATGATAAATTCAATGTATCAAGAAGAATGGGTTAAAATATTTGCTGAGATTTCAGTAAACACAGAGTTCTGTGTAAGCTTAGGAAATGCTTTCAAATGAAAGTATATATTACTTTCCTCTGCTTACAGCTACTTCAAAAGGGAAAAAAGCATGGAGAGTGCACTGAGAACTAATTGAGTTTGTCAATTCTCAAGGAGCTAGCACAAACCAATCAACAAGATTGCTTTGATTTAGAGTTCCAAATGCTTCTTTGCCTATAGGGTAAAAATAAGTGAAACCTAAAAATTCAAAGTATTCTTGCAAACGATCAATTCAACCTAGAAGAATGAAATTTGGTGGGGCCAAGTGCAAATGGAATACTGATAATTCCTTCAAATTATCAACAACTTCGGGGGAAAAATATTTGCTGAGACACTGTAAACTCGAAGTTCTGTGGAAGCGTGGCAAATGCTTTCAAATGAAGGTGTTTTTTCCTTGCCTCTGCTCAGGTCTACTTCAAAAGGGAACAAAAAATAGAGAGTGCACTGAAAACTAATTGAGTGTGTCATGTTTCAAGCAGCTAGCACAAACCATGTTTGATTTAGACTTCCAAATTTCTCTATCGCTATAGGGGAAAACGAAGTGAAACCTAAAAATTAAAAGTAATCCTGAAAAAGAAGGCTTCAAAAACAAGAATGAAATTTGGAGTGTAACTGGAGTACCGATCATTCCTTCAAAGTATCAACAAGATTGGGTGAAAAAATATTTGCTGAGATTCCAGTAAACTCAGAGTTTTCTGGAAGCTTGGCAAACACTATCAAATGAACGTGTTGATTCCTTGCCTCTGCTTAAGACTACTTCAACAGGGAACAAAGCATAGAGAGCACAGTAGAACTAATTGAGTGTGTGAAGTTTCAAGAGTTAGCACAAACAATGTTTGATTTAGAGTTCCAACAGCCTCTATGCATATAGGGGAAAACGAGGTGAAACCTAATAATTCAAAGTGTTCCTGCAAAGGGACGCTTCAACCTAGAAGAATGAATATTGGGAAGCCAAGTGCGACTGGAGTACCAATCATTCCTTTACAGTATCTAAGATCAGTGAAAAAACATTTGCTGAGATTCCAGTAAACTCAGAGTTCTGTGGAAGCTTGGCAAAAGCTTTCAAATAAAAGAGTTTTTCCTTGCCTCTGTTTAGGGATAATTCAACAGGGAACAAAGCATAGAGAGCACACTAAGAACTAATTAAGTGTGTCAAGTTTCAAGAAGCTAGCACACACCATGTTTGATTTATAGTTCCAAATGCCTATATCCCAATAAGGGAAAATGAAGTGAAACCTAATAATTCCAAGTTCCTGCAAATAAACTCTTCCAACTGGAAGAATGAAATTTGGCGGGTCAAGTGTGACTGGACTACCGATTATTTCTTCAAAGTATCAACAAAATTTGGTGAAAAAATATTTGCTGAGATTCCAGTAAACTCGGAATTCTGTGGAAGCTTGGCAAATGTTTTCAAATAAAATATATTTTTCCTTGCCTCTGCTTAGGGATAATTCAACAGGGAACAAAGCATAGGGATCTCACTAAGAAGTAATTGAGTGTGTCAAGTTTCAATTGGCTAGCTCAAACATGTTTGATTTAGAGTTCCAACTGCCTCTATTCCTATAGGGTAAAATGAAGTGAAACCTAAAAATTCAAAGTGTTCCTGCAAACGAAAGCTTTAACCTAGAAGAATGAAATCTTGCGGGGGGGGGGGCGGCAAGTGTGTCTGGAGTATCAATCATACATTCAACATATCAAGAAGAATGGGTTAAAAATATTTACTGAGATTCCAGTAAACTTGGAGTTCTGTGGGAGCTTGGCAAACGCTTTCAAATGAAAGTGTTTTTTTATTGCCTCTTCTTATGGCTATGTCAACAGGGAACAAAGCATAGATAGCACACGGAGAACTAATTGAGTTTGACAAGTTAAAAGAAGCTAGCAAAAGTCATGTTTGATATAGCATTCCAACTGCCTGTATCACTATAGGGGAAATGAAATGAAATTTAAAAATTCAATGTATTCCTGCAAACAAATGCTTCAACAGAGAAGAATGAAATTTGGGAAGTCAAGTAAAACTGGAGTTCTGATCATTCCTTCAAAGTATCTAAAAGATCAGGTGAAAAAATATTTACTGAGATTCCAGTAAACTCGGATTTCTGTGGAAGCTTGGGAAACACTTTCAAATGAAAGTGTTTTCTCCTTGCCTCTGCTTAGGGCTACTTCAAAATGGAACAAAACATAGTGAGAACAATGAGAAATAATTGATATTTTCAAGTTTCCAGCTGATAGTTCAAACCATGTTTGATTTAGATTTCCAACTGCCTCTATACCTATAGGGGAAATAGAAGTGAAACCTAAAAATTCAAAGTGTTCCTGCAAATGAACGCTTCCACCTAGAACAATGAAATTTGGGTGGGCAAGTGGCCTTTAGTAGCAATCAAACATTCAAAGTATCAAGAATATTGGGTTAAAAATTGTTTTCTCACTTTCCAGTAAACTGACAGTTCTGTGGAAACTTGGCAAACACTTTCAAATGACAGTGTTTTCCCCTTGCCTCTGCTTAGGGCTACTTCAACAGGGTACAAAGCAAAAAGTGTGCACTGAGAACTAATGGAGTGTGTCAAGTTTCAAGAAGGTAGCACAAATCATGTTGGATTTAGAGTTCCAACTGCCTCTATTCTTATAGTGAAAAAAAGTGAAACCTAAATGTCAATGTGTTCTTGTACACGAAAGCTTCAACCTAGATGAATGAAAGTTTGGGGACCAAGTGTGACTGGAGTACTGATCCTTTTTTGAAAGTATCAACAAAATTGGATGAAAAAATATTTGCTGACATTCCAGTAAACTTGGAGTTCTGCGGAAGCTTGGCAAACACTTTCAAATGAATTTTTTTTCTTGCCTCCACTTAGGGCTACTTCAACAGGGAACAAAGCATAGAGAGTGCATTGAGAACTAATTGAGTGTGTCAAGTTTCAAGAAGGTAGCACAAATAATATTTGATTTAGAGTTTCAACTGCCTCTATGCCTATAGGAAAAAATGAGGTGAAACCTAATAATTCAAAGTGTTCCTGCAAAGGAACACTTCACTTAGAAGAATGAAATATGGGGGACCAAGTGCAAGTGGAGTACCAATCATTTCTTCAAAGTATCAATAAAATTGAGTGGGAGAAAAAATAACATTTGCTGAGATTCCAGTAAACTAAGAGTTCTATGGAAGCTTGGAAAATGTTTTCAAATAAAAGTGTTTTATTCCTTGCCTCTGCTTAGGGCTAGTTCATCAGGGAAAAAAGTATAGTGAGCACCCTGAGAACTAATTGAGTGTGTCAAGATTCAAGCAGCTAGCACAAACCATGTTTGATTTAGAGTTCCAACTGCCTCTAGCCCTATTGGGGAAAACAAAGTGAAACCTAAAAATTCAAAGTATTCCTGCAAAAGAAATGCTTCAACCTAGAAGAATGAAATTTGGAGTGTCATGTGCGACTGGTATACCAATCATTCCTTCAAAGTATCAACAAGATCAGGTGAAAAAATATTTGCTGATATTCTAGTAAACTCTGTGTTCTGGGGAAGCTTGGCAAACTTTCTCAAATGAAAGTCTTTTTTCCTTTTGTCTGCTTAGGGCTATTTCAACTGGGAACAAAGCATAGAGAGCGCAATGAGAACTAATTGAGTGTTTCAAGTTTCAAGCAGCTAGCACAAACCATGTTTGATTTAGAGTTCCAACTGCCTCTATCTCTATAGGGGAAAACAAAGTGAAACCTAAGAATTCAAGGTTTCAGGCAAACAAAAGCTTCAAACAAGAAGAATGAAATTTGGGGTGCCAACTGTGTCTGGAGTACCAATCATTCCTTCAAAGTATCAACATGATGGTTTGAAGAAATATTTGCTGATATTCCAGTAAACTCGGAGTTCTGTGGAAGCTTAGCAAATGCTATCAAATGAAAGTGTTTATTCCTAGACTCTGTTTACGCATACTTCAACAGGGAACAAATCATAGAGACCACACTGAGAATGAATTGAATGTGTCAAGGTCCAAGCAGCTAGCTCTAACCATGATTTATTTAGAGTTCCAAATGCCAGTATTTCTCTAGGGGAAAACAAAGTTTAACCTAAAAATTCAAAGTGTTCCTGCAAATGAATGCTTCAACCTTGAAAACTGAACTTTGAGGGCCAAGAGTGACTGGATACCAATCATTCCTTCAAAGTATCAACAAGATCAGGTGAAAAAATATTTGCTGAGATTCCAGTAAACATGGAGTTCTGTAGAAGCTTAGCAAATGTTTTCAAATGAAAGTGTTTCCTCCTTGCCTCTGCTTAAGGCTACTTCATCAGCGAACAAAGCATGGAGAGCACACTGAGAACTAATAGAGTGTGTCAAGATTCAAGCAGCTAGCACATAGGATGTTTGATTTAGAGTTCCAACTGCTTCTATTTCTATAGGGAAAAATGAAGTGAAACCTAAAAATGCAAAGTGTTCCTGCAAAAGAATACTTCAACCTAGATGAATGAAATTTGGGGGGCCAAGTGAGACTGGAGTTCCGATCATTTGTTCAAAGTATCCACAAGTTTGCATTAAAAATATTTGCTGAGATTCCAGTAAATCCAGAGTTCTGAGGAAGCTTGGCAAAAGCTTTCAAATAAAAATTTTTTTTTCCTGCCCCTGCTTAGGGATAATAAAACAGGGAACAAAGCATAGAGAGTGCACTATGAACTAATTGAGTGTGTCAAGTTTCAAGAAGCTACACAAACCATGTTTGTTTTAAGAGTTCCAACTGCATCAATCCCTATAAGGGAAAACGAAGTGAAACCTAAAAATTCCAAGTGTTCCCGCAAATGAAAGCTTCAACCTAGAGGAATGAAATTTGGGGGGCTAAGTGCGACTGGAGTACTGATCATTCCTTAAAAGTAACAACAAGATTGGGTGAAAAAACATTTGCTGAGATTCCAGTAAACTTAGAGTTCTGTGGAACCTTGGCAAACACTTTCAAATGAAAGTTTTTTTTCCTTGCCTTGGCTTAGGGCTATTTCAACAGGAAACAAATCATAGTGAGCACACTCAGAACTAATTGATAGTGTCAATTTTCCAGGAGCTAGCTAAAACCATGTTTCATTTAGAGTTCCAACTGCCTTTATACCTATAGGGGCAAACAAAGTGAATCCTAAAAATTTAAAGTGTTCCTGCAAACGAACACTTCAACTTAGAAGAATTACATTAGAGTGGATAAGTGCACCTGGAGTAGTGATCATACGTTCAAAGTATCAAGAAGATCCATTTAATAAATATTTGCTGAAATTCCAGTAAATTTGGAGTTCTGTGGAAGCTTGGCAAATGCTTTCAAATGAAAGTGTTTTTTTCCTTGCCTCTGCTTAGGGCTACTTCAACAGGGAACAAAGCATAGAGATTTCACTGAGAACTACTTGAGTATGTCACGTTTCAAGAAGGTAGCACAAACCATGTTTGATTTAGAGTCCCAACTGCCTCTATTCTTATAGGGGATAATGAAGTGAAACCTAATCATTCAATGTGTTCCTGAAAACGAATGCTTAAACCTTGAAGAATGAAATTTTGGGGATCAAGGGCGACTTGAGTACCAATCATTCCATCAATGTATCAACAAGATCTGTTGGAAAAATATTCACTGAGATTCCAGTAAACTCAAAGTTCTGTGGAAGCTTGGCAAATGCTCTCAAATGAAAGTGTTTTTTCCTTGCATCTGCTTAGACTTACTTCAACAAGGAAAAAAGCATAAAGAGCACACTCACAAGTAGTTGAATGTGTGAAATTTGAAGCAGGTAGCACAAACCATTTTGATTTAGAGTTCCAACTGCCTCTATCCCTGTAGGGGAAAACGAAGTGAAACATTAAAATTCAAAGTGTTAGTGCAAACGAATGCTACAACCTAGAAGTATAAAATGTGGGGAGCCAAGTGTAACTGGAGTACTGATCATTCCTTCAAAGTATCAACAAGATCGTGTGAAAAAATATTTGCTCATATTCCAGTAACCTGGGAACTTTGTGGAAGCTTGGCAAACACTTTCAATTGAAAGTGTTTTTTTTTGCCTCTGCTTAAGGCTAATTCAAAAGGGAACAAAGCATATAGAGCACACTGAGAAGAAATTGAATGTGTCAGATTTCAAGCAGCTGTCACAAACCATGTTTAATTTAGAGTTCCAACTGCCTCTATCCCTATAGGGGAAAATGAAGTGAAACCTAAAATTTCAAAGTGTTCCTGCAAACCAATGCTTCATCCTAGAAGAATATAATTTTGGGAGCCAAGTGCTACTGGATTACTGTTCATTCCTTGAAAGTATCAATGATTTAGATGAAAAAATGTTTACTGAGATTCCAGTAAACTTGGAGTTCTGTGCAAGCTTAGCAAACGCTTTCAAATGAAAAGGATTTTTTCTTGCCTCTGTTTAGGACTGTTTCAATAGGGAACAAAGCATAGAGAGAACACTGAAAATTAAATGAGTGTGTCAAGTTTCAAGCAGCCAGCACAAACCATGTTTGATTTAGCGTTCCAACTGCCTCTATCCCTATAGGGGAAAATGAAGTGAAACCTAAAAATTCAAAGTGTTCCTGAAAACAAATGCTTCAAATGAGAAGAATGAAAATTGGGATTTTATATGGGACTGGAGAACAGATCATTCTTTCTGAGTATCAACAAGTTCAGGTGAAAAAATATTTGCTGAGATTCCAGTAAGCTCGGAGTTCTTTGGAAGCTTGGCAAACACTTTCAAAGGAAAGTGTGTCTTCCTTTCCTCTGCTTAGGGCTACTACAACAGGAAACAAGGCATGGAGAGCACACGTAGAACTAATAGAGTGTGTCAAGTTTTAAGCACCTAGCACAAAGCATGCTTGATTTAGAGATCCAAATTCATCTATCTCTATAGAAGAAAATGGAATGAAACCTAAAAATTCAAAGTGTTCCTGCAAATGAATGCTTCAACCTAGAAGAATAAAATTTGGGGGGCCAGGAGCACCTGGAGTAGCAATCATTATTCAATGTATCAACAAGATCAGGTGAAAAAATATTTGCTTAGATTCCAGTAAACTCTGAGTTCTTTGGAAGCATGGCGAATGTTTTAAATGAAAGGGTTTTTTCCTTGCCTCTGCTTAGGGCTATGTCAAAAGGAACAAAGTATAGAGAGGACACTGAGAACTAATTGAGTGTGTCAAATGTCAAGCAGCTAGCAAGTCCATATTTGATTTAGAGTTCCAACTGCCTCTATCCCTGCAGGGCAAAAAAGTGAAATCTAAAAATTGAAAAGTTTTCCAGCAATCAAACGCTTCAAACTAGAAGAATGAAATTTGGGGGGCCAAGTACGACTGGAGTACAGGTCATTCCTTCAAAGTATCAGCAAGATCAGTAGAAATAATATTTGCTGAGTTTCCAGTAAACTTGGAGTCCTGTGGAAGCTTGGAAAACACTTTCAAATTAAAGTGTTTTGTCCTTGCCACTGCTTAGGGCTATTTCAACAGGGCACAAAATAAAGAGAGTCAACTGAAAACTTATTGAGTGTGTCAAGTTTCAAGCAGTTAGCAAAAACCATGTTTGATTTAGAGTTCCAACTGCCTCTATCCCTATAGGAGAATATGAAGTGAAACCTAATCATTCAACGTGTTCCTGAAAGTGAACGCTTAAACTGAGAAGAATGAATTTTGGGGGATCAAGTGCTACTTGAATACCAATCATTCCTTCAAAATATCAACAAGATCTGGTGAAAAACTATATGCTGAGATTCCAGTAAACTCAAAGTTCTGTGGAAGATTGGCAAACACTTTCGAATGGAAGTGTTTCATCTTTGCCTCTGCTTAGGCTATTTCAACAGGGAACAAATCATGGAGAGTGCACTGAGAACTAGTAGAACAAGCAGCTAGCACAAAGCTTGTTTGATTTAGAGTTCCAAATGTTCTATCCCTATAGGAGAAAACGATGTGAAAACTAAAAATTCAAAGTGTTCCTGCAAATGAACGCATCATCCTAGAGGAATGAAATTTAAGTGTGACTGGAGTAGTGAACATACTTTAAAGTATGTACATGATCGAGTGAAAAAATATTTGCTGAGATTCCAGTACACTCATACTTCTGTGTATGCTTGGCAAATGCTTTCAAATGAAAGTGTTGTTTTCTTGCCTCTGCTTACAGCTCCTTCAACATGGAACAAAGCATAGAGAGTGCCCTGAGAACTAATTGAGTGAGGCAAGTTTCAAGAGGCTAGCACACACCATGTTTGATTTACAGTTCCAACCTCCACTATCCCTATAGGTAAAATGAAGTGAAACCTAAACATTCAAAGTCTTCCTGCAAACGAATGCTTCAAACCAGAAGAATGATATTTGGGGGATCAAGTGCAACTGGAATACTAATCATTCCTTCAAAGTATCAACAAGATCGGATGAAAAAATATTTGCTGAGATTCCAATAACCTTGGAGATCTGTGGAAGCTTGGCCAACGATTTCAAATGAAAGTGTTTTTTCCTTGCCTCTGCTTAAGGCTACTTCCACAAGTAACAAAGCATAGAGAGTGCACTGATAACTAATTGAGGGTGTGAAACTTCAAGCAGCTAGCTCAAACCATGTTTGATTTAAAGTTCCAACTGCCTCTATCCCTATAGCGCAAAATGAAGTGAAACCTAAAATTTCAAACTGTTCATGCAAATGAAAACTTCAACCTAGAAGAATGAAATTTGTGGAGCCCAGTGTGACTTGAATACCAATTATTCCTTCAAAGTATCAACAAGTCTGGGTGAAAAAAAAGTTTGTTGAGATTCAAGTAAACTCGAAGTTCTGTGGAAGCTTGGCAAATGCTTTCAAATGAAAGTGTTTTTTTCCTTGCCTCTGCTTAGGGCTATTTCAACATGGAACAAAGCATAGAGAGTGCACTTAGAACTAATTGAGTATGTCAAGTTTCAAGCACCTAGCACAAACCATGTTTGATTTAGAGATCCAAATATCTCTATCACTATAGGGGAAAATGAATGGAACCTAAAAATTCAAAGTTTTCCTGCAAACGAATGCCTCAACCTAGAAGAATGAAACTTGGGATACCCAGTGTGACTGGAGTATTGATTATTCCTTCAAAGTATCAACAAAATCAGGTGAAAAACTATTTGCTGAGATTACAGAAAATTCGGAGTTCTGTGGAAGCTTGGCAAATGCTTTCAAATGAAAGTGTTTTTCCTTTAGTCTGCTTAGGGCTAATTTACAAGGGACAAATCATGAAGATTGCTGTGAGAACTAATTGAGTGTTTCAAATTTTAAGCAGCTAGCTCAAACCATGTTGGATTTAGAGTTCCAACTACCTCTATACCTAAAGGGGAAAATGAAGTGAACCTAAAAATTCAAATTGTTCCTGCATACGAACGCTTCAACCTAGAAGAATTAAATTTGGGGGTGCCAAGTGCGACTGGAGTACCAATCATTCCTTCAAAGTATCAACAAGATCGGTTGAAAAAATATTTGCTGAGATCCCAGTAAACTCAGAGTTCTGTATAAGCATGGCAAACGCTACTGTATTAAAGTGTTTTTTTCTTTGCCTCTGCTTAGTGCTACTTCAACAGGGAACAGAGCACTGAGAGTGCACTGAGAACTAATAGAGTGCATCAAGTTTCAAGCAGCTATCAAAAAGCATGTTTTATTTAGAGTTCCAACAGCCTCTAGCCATAAAGGGAAAACGAAGTGAAACCTAAAAATTCAGAGCGTTATTGCAAACGAATGCTTCAAACTAGAAAAATAAAATTTGGAGGGCAAAATGCACATGGAGTAGCAAGCATTCCTTCAAAGTATCAACAAGATTGGGTGAGAAAATATTTGCTGAAATTCCAGTAAACTAGGAGTGCTTTGGAAGCTTGGCAAATGCTTTTAAATTCAAATGTTATTTTCTTTCCCCTGCTTAGGGCTACTACAACATGGAACAAAGCATAGAGAGCACCCTGAGATCTTATTCAGTGTGTCAAGTTTCCAGCAGCTAGCAAAAACCATGTTTGATTTAGAGTTCCAAATTTATGTATTCCTCTAGAGGAAAATAAACTGAAACTTAAAAATTCAAAATTTTCCTGCAAACAAATGCTTCAACTTGGAAGAATGAAATTTGGTTCATCACGAGTGACTAGTGTACCTACCATTCCCTGAAAGTATCAACAACATCAGGTGAAAAATATTTGCCTAGACTCCAGTAAACATTTTCAAATGAAATTGATGTTATCTTGTCTCTGTTTAGGGCTATTCAAAAGGGAACAAAGCATAGAGAGCACACTGAGACTAATTGTGTGTGTCAAGTTTCAATCAGCTAGCTCAAACCATGTATGATTTAGAGTTCCCACTGCTCCTATCCCTATAGGACAAAACGAATTGAAATGTAAAATTTCAAAGTGCTCCTGCAAACGAAGGTTTTGACCTAGAAGAATGAAATTTGGGGGGCCAAGTGCACTGGAGTACCATTCATTCCTTCAAAGTATCAACAAGTTCAGGTGAAAAAATATTTGCTGAGATTCCACTATAATCCGAGTTCTGTGAAAGCTTGGCAAACGCTTTCAAATGAAAGAGATTTTTCCTTGCCTCTGCTTAGTGCTACTTCAACAGGGAATAAAGCATGGAGAGTGCACTGAGGACTAATAGAGTGTTTTACGTTTCAAGCAGCTAGCCTAAACCATGGTTGATTTAGAGTTCCAATTGCCTCTATTTCTATAGTAAAAAACAAAGTGAGACCTAAAAATTCAGTGTGTTCCTGCAAACGAATGCTTCAACCAGAAGGATAAAATTTGGGGGCAAGTGTGCCTGGAGTAGTTGTCATTGCTTCAAAGTATAAACAAGTTCTGGTGAAAAAATGATTGCTGTTGTTCCAGTAAACTCGGAGTTCTGTGGAGGCTTGGCAAATGCTTTCAAATGAAAGAGTTTTTTCCTTGCCTCTGCTTAGGGCTACATCAATGGGGAACAAAGCATAGAGAGCACACTGAGAAATAATTGAGTGTGTCAAGTTTCAAGCAGCTAGCACTCACCATATTTGTTTTAGAGTTCTAACTGCCTCTATTCCTATAGGCGAAAATGAGGTAAAAACTAAAAATTCAAAGTGTTCCTGCAAATGAATGCTTCAACTTAGAAGAATGAAATTTGCAGGGCCTAGTGCTTCTATAGTTGCAATCATTCTTTCAAAGTATCAACAATATCAGGTGAAAAAATATTTGCTGAGATTCCAGAAAACTCAGAGTTCCGTGGAAGCTTGGCAAAATATTTCAAATGAAGTGTTTTTTCCTTGCCTCTGCTTAGGGATACTGCATCAGGGAACAAAGCATAGAGAACACATTGAGAACTAATTCAATGTGTCAAGTTTCAAGCGGCTAGCACCAACCATGTTTGATTTAGAGCTCCAAATGCCTCTATCCCTGTAGGAGAAAACAAAGTGAAACCTAAAAATTCAAAGTGTTCTTGCAAATGAATGCTTCATCCTAGAAGAATGAAATTTGGGGGGTCAAGTGCACCTGGGGTAACGATCATTTTCTCAAGGTATCAACAAGATTGGGCAAAAAAAATATGTTTGCTGAGATTCCAGTAAACTCAGTGTTCTTTGGAAACTTGGCAAATATTTTCAAATGAAAGTTTTTTTCTTGCCTCTGCTTAAGGCTACTGCAACAGGGAACAAAGCCTAGAGAGTGCACTGAGAACTAATTGAGAGTGTCAAGTTTCAAGCTGGTAACACAAACAATGTTTGATTTAGAGTTCCAACTCCCTCTTTATATAGGGGAAAAGGAATTGAATACTAAAAATTCAAAGTGTTCCTGCAAAAGGATGTTTCAACCTAGAAGAATGAAATTTGGGGGGCCAATTGCAACTTGAGTCCCGATCATTGCTTCAAAGTATCAACAAGTTTGGGTGAAAAAAAATACTTGCTGAGATTTCATTAAACTCGGAGTTCTGTGAAATGTTGGCAAAGACATTCAAATATAAGGGTTTTTTTGCCTCTGCTTAGGGATACATCAACACAAAACAAAGTATAGAGAGTGCACTGAGAACTAATGGAGTGTGTCAAGTTTCAAGCAGCTAGAAAAAACCATTTTATTTAGAGTTTAAACTTCCACTATTCCTATAGGGGAAAATGAATTAAAACCTAAAAATCCAATGTATTCCTGTAAACTAATGCTTCAACCTAGAAGAATAAAATCTGGGGGGCCAAGTGCGACTGGAGTACTGATCATTCCTTCAAGTATCAACAAGATTGGGTGAAAAAATATTTGCTGATATTCCAGTAAACTCAGAGTTCTATGGAAGCTTGGCAAACGCTTTCAAATGAAAGCGTTTTTTCCTTGCCTCTGATTATGTCTACTTTAACAGGGAAGAAAGCATAGAGAGCACACTGAGAACTAATTGAGTGTGTCAAGATTCAATCAGCTAGCACAAACCATGTTTAATTTAGAGTTCCAACTGTCTCTATCCCTATAGGAGAAAATGAAGTGAATACTAAAAATTTAAGTGTTCATGGAAACGAACGCTTCACCCTACAAGAATGAAATTTGGGGTGTCAAGTGCAACAGGAGTACTGATCATGCCTTCAAAGTATCAACATATTCAGGTGAAAAAATATTTGTGGAGATTCAAGTAAACTCAGAGTTCTATGGAAGCTTGGCAAATGCTTTCAAATGAAAGTGTTTGTTTAATTCTTCTGCTTAGGGCTACTTCAACAAGAACAAAGCATAGAGAGTGCACTGATAACTAATTGAGTGTGTCAAGTTTCAAGCAGCTAACACAAACCATGTTTGATTTAGAGTTCCAAATACTTCTAACCCTATAGGGAAAGTGAAGTGAAACCTAAATATTCAAAGTATTCCTGCAAATTAATGCTTCAACCTAGAAGAATGTAATTTGGGGGGCCAAGTGCAACTTGTGTATCACTCATTCCTTCAAGTATCAACAAGATCTGGTGAAAAAAATATGTTTTGATTTTCCAGTAAAATTGGAGTTCTGTGAAAGCTTGCAAACACTTTCAAATGAAAGTGTTTTTTTTTTCCTTGCCTCTGCTTATGGCTACTTCAACATGGAAAAAAGCCTAGAGACTGCACTGAAAAATAATTGAGTGTGTCAAATTTCAAACAGAAATCACTAACCATGTTTGATTTAGAATTCCAACTGCCACTATCTCTGTAGGGAAAAATGAAGTAAAATCTAAAAATTCAAAGTGTTACTGCAAATGAAATGTTCAAACTAGAAGAATAAAATTTGGTGGGACAAGTGGGACTGGAGTACTGATCCTTTCTTCAAAGTATCAAGAAGACCAGGTGAAAAAATATTTGCTGAGATTCCAGTAAACTCAGAGTTCCTTGGAAACTTGTCAAACACTTTCAAATGAAAGTGTTTTTTCCTTGCCTTTGCTTAGTTCTACATCAACAGGGAAAAAAGCATAGAAAGTGTCCTGGGAACTAATTGAGTGTGTCAAGCTTCAAGAATCTAGCACAATCCATGTTTGATATAGAGTTACAAATGCCTCTATACCTATAAGGTAAGTTGAAGTGAAACCTAAAAATTCAAAGCGTTCCTGCAAACAAATGCTTCAACCTAGAAGAATGAATTTTGGGGTGGCATGTGTGACTGGACTACCAATCTTTCCTTCAAATTATCAACAAGTTTGGGTGAAAAAATTTTTACTGAGATTTCATTAAACATGAGTTCTGTGGAAGCTTGGCAAACTAATGAAAGTGTTTTTTTCCTTGTGTCTGCTTAGAGCTTCTTCAACAGGGTACAAAGCATAGAGAGTGCACTGAGAATAATTGAGTGTGTCAAGTTTCAAGCAGCTAGCACAAACCATGTTTGATTTAGCATTCCAACTGCCTCTATCCGTATAGGGGAAAACAAAGTGCAACCTAAAGATTCAAAGTGTTCCTGCAAATTAATGCTTCATCCTATTCATCCTAGAAGAATGAAATTTGTGGAGCCAAGTGCAACTGGTGTACCAATCCTTCCTTCAAAGTACCAACAACATCGGGTGAAAAAATATTTAGTGAAATTCCAGTTAACTCGGAGTTCTGTTGAAGCTTGACAAACACTTTCAAGTGAAAGTGATTTTTTGTTTACTCTGCTTAGGGCTACTTCAACAGGGAACAAACATAGATAGTGCACTGAGAAATGATTGAGTGTGTCAAGTTTCAAGAAGCTAGCAAAATGCATGTTTGATTTAGAGTTCCAACTGCCTCTATCACTATAGGGGAAAAAGAACTGAAACCTAAAAACTTCAAAGTGTTCATGCAAACGAAGGCTTCAACATATAAGAATGAAATTTGGGAAGCCAAGTGCGACTGCAGTACTGATCATTCCTTCAAATATCAAAAAGACCTTGTGAAAAAATATGTTTTGACTTTCCAGTAAACTCGGAGTTCTTTGAATGCTTGGAAAAGGCTTTCAAGTGAAAGTATTTTTTTCCTTTCCTCTGCTTATGGCTACTTCAACAGGGAGCAAAACATAAAATGCACACTGAGAATTAATTGAGTGTGTCAAGTTTCAAGAAGCTAGCAAAAAACATGTTTGATTTAGAGTTCCAACTGTCTCTATCCCCATAGGAAAAAACAAAATGAAACCTAAAAATTCAAAGTGTCCTTGCAAACAAACGCTTCAACCTAGAAGAAGGAAATTTAAGTGGACAAGTGCGCCTGGATTACTGATCATTCCTTTGATGTACAAACAAGATTGGGTGAAAAAAATATTTGCTGAGATTCTAGTAAACTTGGAGTTCTGTGGAAGTTTGCAAACACTTTTGAATGAAACTGTTTTTTTCCTTGCTTCTGCTTAAGGCTACTTCAACAAGGAATAAAGCATAGAGAGTGCACTGAGAACTAATTGAGTGTCCAAGTTTCAAGCAGCTAGCACAAACCATGTTTGATTTAGAGTTCTAACTGTCTCTATTCTTATAGGCAAAAACGAAGTGAAACCTAAAAATTCAAAGTGTTCATGCAAACGAATGCTTCAACCTAGAAAAATGAAATGTGTGGGGCCAAGTGCAACTGGAGTACTGATCATTCCTAAAAGTGTCAACAGGATTGGGTGAAAACATATTTGCTGAGATTCCTATAAACTTGAAGTTCTGTGGAAGCTAGTTTTATGCTTTCAAATGAAAGTGTTTTTTCCTTGCCTCTGCTTAGGGCTACTTCAACAGGGAACAAAGCATAGAGAGTCCACTGAGAAATAATTGAGTGTTTTATGTTTCAAGCAGCTAGCACAAACCATGATTGATTTAGAGTTTCAAATGCCTCTATTCATATAGAGAAAAAGGAATTTAAAACTAAAAATTCAAAGTTTTCTTGCAAACAAACGCTTTGATTTAGAAGAATGAAATTTGGGGGGCCAAATGAGCTTCAAGTACTGATTATTCCCTCAATATATCATCAAGATCAGGTGAAAAAATATTTGCTGAGATTCTAGTAAACTCAGAGTTCTGTGGAAGCTTGGTAAACATTTTCAAATGAAAGTGTTTTTTCCTTGCCTCTGCTTAGGGCTACTTCAGTAGGGAATAACACATGGAGAGCACACTGAAAACTAATTGAGTGTGTCAAGTTTCAAGCAGCTAGCACAAACCATGTTGGATTTAGAGTTCCATTGACCTCTATAAATACAGGGGAAAGTGAAGTTAAACCTAAAAATTCAAAGTATTCTTGCAAATTAACAGTTCAACCTAGAAGAATGAAATTTGGGGGGCCAAGGGTGACTGGTGTACTGAACATTCCTTCAAGTATAACAAGATCTGGTGAAAAAATATATTTTTAGTTTCTACTAAAATCAGAGTTCTGTGAAAACTTGCAAACACTTTCAAATGAAAGTGCTATTTCTTTGCCTCTGCTTAGAGCTATTTCAACAGGGAAGAAAGCATAGAGAGCACACTGAGAAGTAATTGAGTGTGTCAAGTTTCAAGCAGCTAGCACAAACCATGTTTGATTTAGAATTCCAAAAGCCTTTATCCCTATGGGGGAAAGTTATGTGAAATCTAAAAATTCAAAATGTTCCTGCAAATGAATGCTTCAATCTAGAAGAATGTAATTTGGGGAACAAGTGTGACTGGAGTACCGATCATTCCTTCAAATTATCAACAAGATTGGGTTAAAAAATATTTGCTGAAATTCCAGTAAACTCACAGTTTTGTGGAAGCTTGGCAACCGTTTTCAAATGAAAGCATTTTTCCTTTCTGCTTGGTGCTACTTCAACAGGGTACAAAGCATAGATAATGCCCTGGGAATTAATTGAGTGTGTTAAGTTTCAAAAATCTAGCAGAATTTATGTTTGATTTAGAGTTGAAACTTTCTCTATACATATAGGGGAAATGGAAGTGAAACATAAAATTTCAAAGTGTTCCTGAAAATGAACGCTTCAACCTAGAAGAATGAAATTTGGGGGGTCACGTGTGCCTTGAGTACTGATCATTTCTTCAAAGTATCAACAAGTTCGGGTGAAAAAATATTTGCTGAGATTCCACTAACCTCAAAGATCTGAGAAAGCATGAAAAACGCTTTTAAATGAAAGTGTTGTTTCCTTGCCTCTGCTTAGGACTAATTCATCAGGGAATAAAGCATAGAGAGTGCACTGAGAACTACTTTAGTATGTCAATTCTCATGTAGGTAGGACAAATCAAGTTAGATTTAGAGTTCCAACTGCCTCTATCCTTATAGGGGTAAATGAAGTGAATGGAATTTGGCGGTACAAGTGCAATAGGAGTATTGATCATTCCTTCAAAGTATCAACAAGATCGGATGAAAAAATATTTGCTGAGATTACAATAAACTCGGAGTTCTGTGGAAACTTGTCAAACCCTTTCAAATTAAAGTGTTTTTTTCCTTACCTCTGCTTAGATCTACTGCAACAGGGAACAAAGCATAGAAAGTGCCCAGGGAAATAATTGAGTGTGTCAAGTTTCAAGACTCTAACACAATCCATGTTAGATTTAGAGTTTCAACTGCCTCTATACGTATAGGGGAAATTGAAGTGAAACCTAAAAGTTCAAATTGTTCCTGCAAATGAACCCCTCAACCTAGGTGAAAGAAATTTTGGATTCCATGTGTGACTGGAGTACTGATCTTTTTTTAAATGTATCAACAAGATTGGGTGAAAAAATTTTTGCTGAGATTCCATAAACTCAGAGTTCTGTGGAAGCTTGGCAAACACTTACAAATCAAAGTGGTTTTCCTTGTATCTTCCTAGATACAAGAAAAAAGCATAAAGAGTGCACTGATAACTAATTGAGTGTTTCAAGTTTCAATCAGCTAGCAAAAACAATGGTTGATATAGAGTTCCAACTGCCTCTATCGCTATAGGCAAAAACAAAGTGAAACCTGAAAATTCAAAGTGTTCCTGCAAATTAACTCTTCAACATAGAAGAATGAGATTTGAGGTGCCAAGTGCAACTAGTGTACCAATCATTACTTCAAGGAATCAACAAGATCATGGGAAAATATATTTAGTGAAATTCCAGTTAACTAGGAGTTCTGTTGAAGCTTGACAAACACTTTCAAATGAAAGTGAATTTTCCTTGCCTGTGCTTAGGGATACTTCAACAGGGAACAAAGCATAGAGTGTGCACTGAGAAATAATTCAGGGTGTCAAGTTTCAAGAAGCTAGCAAAAACCATGTTTGATTTAGAATTCCAACTGCCTCTATCCCTATAGAGGAAAACGAACTGAAACCTAAAAATTCAAACTGTTCCTGCAAACGAACGCTTCAACCTAGAAATATGAAATTTGGGAAGCCAAGTGCAACTGCAGTACTGATCATTCCTTCAAGTATCAACAAGACCTTGTGAAAAAATATATTTTGACTTTACAGTAAACTCAGAGTTCTGTGAAAGCTTAGCAAATGCTTTCAAATTAAAGGATTTTTTCCTTACCTCTGCTTAGGGCTACTTCAACAAGGTGCAAAGAATAGAGCACACAATGAGAATTAATTCAGTGTTTCACGTTTCAAGAAGCTAGCAAAAAACGTGTGTGATTTAGAGTTCCAACTGCATCTATCCCTATATGGGAAAACAAAATGAAACCTGAAAATTCAAAGTGTTCCTGCAAATTAATGCTTCAACATAGAAGAATGAAATTTGGGGTACCAAGTGCAACTGGTGTACCAATCATTACTCCAAAGAATCAGCAAGATCATGTGAAAATATATTTAGTGAAATTCCAGTTAACTCAGAGTTCTGTTGAAGCTTGGCAAACACTTTCAAATGAAAGTGAATTTTTCTTGCCTCTGCTTAGGTCTACTTCAACAGGGAACAAAGCATAGAGAGTCCACTGAGAAATAATTGAGTGTGTCAAGTTTCAAGAAGCTAGCAAAAACCATGCTTGATTTAGAGTTACAACTGCCTCTATCTCTATAGAGAAAAAATGAACTGAAACGTAAAAATTCAAACTGTTCCTGCAAACAAACGCTTCAACCTAGAAGAATGAAATTTGGGAAGCCAAGTTGACTGCAGTACTGATCATTCCTTCAAGTATCAACAAGATCTTGTGAAGAAATATATTTTGACTTTCCAGTAAAGTCAGAATTCTGTGAAAGCTTAGCAAACGCTTTCCAATGAAACGTTTTTTTCCTTACCTCTGCTTAAGGCTACTTCAACAGGGAGCAAAGCATAGAGCACACACTGAGAAATAATTGTGTCACGTATCAAGAAGATAGCAAAAACCATGTTTGATTTAGAGTTCCAACTGCATCTATCCCTATAGGAAAAAAAAATGTTACTTAAAAATTCAAAGTGTTCCTGCAAATGAACGTTTCAACCTAGAAGAATGAATTTGGGGGTCCAAGTGCAAATGGAGTACCAATCATTCCTTCAAAGTATCAACAAGATCAGGTGAAAAAATATTCGCTGAGATTCCAGTCAACTCGGAGTTCTGTGGAAGCTTGGCAAACACTTTAAACTGAAAGTGTTTTTCCCTTGCATGAGCTTAGTGATACTTCAATAGGAAACAAAGCATAAGAGCGCACTGAGAACAAATTTCCTTACCTCTGCTTATGGCTACTTCAACAGGGAGCAAAGCATAGAGCACACACTGAGAATTAATTGAGTGTGTCACATATCAAGAGCTAGCTCAAACCATGTTTGATTTAGAGTTCCAAATGTCTCTATTCCTATAGGGGAAAATGAGGTGAAACCTAAAATTTGAAAGTGTGCCTGCAACGAACACTTCAATCTTGAAGAATAAAATTTGGAGGGCCAAGTGCAAGTGGAGTACCAATCATTCCTTCAAAGTATCAACAAGATCTAGTGAAAATGTATTTGTTGAGATTCCAGTAAACTCTTTGTTCTGTGGAAACTTTGCAAATTCTTCAAATTAAAGTGTTTTTTTCCTTGCCTCTGCTTAGGACTACTTCAACAGGGCAGAAAACATAGAGAGTGCATTGAGAAATAATTGAGTCTGTCAAGTTTCAAGCAGCTACCACAAATCATGTTTGATTTAGAGTTCCAAATGCCTCTATTCGTATAGGTGAAAACGAAGTGAAACCTAAAAATTCAAACGGTTCCTGTAAATGAACACTTCAACCTAGAAGAAAGAACTTTGGGGAGCCAAGTGTGAATGGAGTACCGATCATTCTTTCCAAGTATCAACAAGATCAGGTGAAAAATATTTGCTGAGATTCCAGTAAACTCGGAGTTCTGAGGAAGCTTGGCAAACACTTTCAAATGAAAGTGTTTTTTCCTTGCCTCTTGTTAGGGCTACTTCAGCTGGGAACACAGCATAGAGAGGGCAGGAGAACTAATGGAATGTGTCAAATTTCTAGTAGCTAGTGCAAACAATGTTTGATTTACAGTTCCCACTGCATCTAGCCCTATGTGGGAAAACAAAGTGAAACCTAAAAATTCAAAGTTTTCCTGCAATCGATGCTTCAACCTAGAAGAATGAAATTTGGGGGGCCATGTTCACATGGAGTATTGATCATTCCTTCAAAGTATCAACAAGATCAGGTGAAAAAATATGTGCTGAGATTCTAGTAAACTCCTAGTTCTATGGAATCTTGGAAAATGCTTTCAAATGAAAGTTTTTTTCCCCTTGAATCTGCTTAGGGCTATTTCAACAGGGAACAATGCACAGAGAGCACACTGAAAACTAATTGAGTGTGTCAAGTTTCAAGAAGCTAGCACAAGCCATGTTTGATTTAGATTTCCAACTGCCTCTATCCTTGTATGGGAAAAAAAAAAGATTTCAAACCTCATCATTTAAAGTGCTCCTGCAAACGAATGCTTCAACCTAGAAGAATGAAATATGTGGGGCCAAGTGCAACTGCAATACTAAAAATTCCTTCAAAGTATCAACAAGATCAGGTGAAGAATTATGTTCTGAGATTCCAGTAAACTCAAAGTTTTGTGTAAGCTGGGCAAATGCCTTCAAATGAAAGTGCTTTTTTTCCTTGAATCTGCTTAGGGCTATTTCATCAGGGAAAAAAGTATATAGAGGGCCCTGAGAAGTAATTCAGTGTCTCATGATTGAAGCATCTTGCACAAACCATGATTGATTTACAGGTCCAACTGCATCTACTCCTATATAGGAAAATGAAGTGAAACCCAAAATTTCAAAGTTTTCCAGCCTACGAATGATTCAGCATAGAAGAGTGAAATATGGGGGATCAAGTATGATGGAGAACCAATTTTGTCATCAAAGTATCAACAAGATTGGTGAAAAAAATATTTGCTGAGATTCCAGTAAACTCACAGTTCTGTGGAAACTTGGCAAATGCTTTCAAATGAAATTGTTTTTTCCTTGTCTTTGCTTAGGGCTACTTCAAGAGAGAACAAAGCATACAGAGTGCACTGAGAACTAATTGAGTCTGTCAAGTTTCAATCAGGAAGCACAAACCATGTTTGATTTAGAGTTCCAATTGTCTCTACCTTATAGGAGAAAACTAAGTGAACCTTAAAAATTTAATGTGTTCCTGCAAACGAACGCTTGAACCTAGAAGAAGGAAATTTGATGGGTCATGTGTGACTTAGACTTTAGAGTTCCAACTCCTTCTATCCCTGTAGGGGAAAAGAAAGTTAAACCTAAAAATTCAAAGTGTTCCTGCAAACGAATGCTTCAACCTAGAAGAATAAAATTTGGGGGGCCAAGTTCCACTGGAGTAACAATCATTCTGTTAAAGCATAAACAATTTTGGGTGAAGAAATATTTGCTAAGATTCCAGTAAACTCAGAGTTCAGTGGAAGGTTGGCAAACACTTGCAAATGAAAGGGTTTTTTGCTTGCCTCTACTTAGGGCTACTTCCATAGGGAACAAAACATAGAGAGCACACATAGAACTAATTGAGAGTCAAGTTTCAAGCAGCTAGCACAAGCCTTGTTTTATTTAGCATTCCAACTGACCCTCTCCGTATAGGGGAAAATGAATTTAAACATAAAATTTCAAAGTTTTCCTGCAAACGAATGCTTCAACCTAGAAAAATGAAATGTGGGTGGCAAAGTTCGACTGGGGTCCCAATCATTCCTTCAAAGTATCAAAAAGATTGGGTGAAAAAAATATATTTGCTGCAATACCAGTAAATATGGAGTTTTGTGGAAACTTGGCAAACACATTCAAATGAAAGTGTTTATTCCTTGGCTCTGCTTAGGGCTATTTCAACAGGGAACAAAGCATAAGGAGCTCACTGAGAACTAATTGAGTGTGTCATGTTTAAAGCATCTGGCACAAACCATGTTGATTTAGAATTCCAACTGTCTCTATCATTTAGGGGAAAAAGAAGGGAAGCCTAAAAATTTGAAGTTTTACTGCATACGAACGTTTCAACCTAGAAGAATGATATTTGGGGGGCTAAGTGCGCTTGTGGTTGTGATCATTCCTTCAAAATATCAACAAGATTGGGTGAAAAATATTTGCTGAGATTTCGGAAAACTTGGAGTTCTGTGGAAGCTTGGCAAATGATTTCAAATGAAAGTGTTTTTCCTTGCCTCTGCTTAGGGCTACTTCAATAGGGAACAAAGCATAGAGATCACTCTGAGAACTCATTGAGTGTGTCAAGTTTCAAGCAGCTAGCAAAAACCATGTTTGATTTAGAGTTTCAAATGCTCCATCTCTAAAGCAGAAGACAAAGTGGAATCTAAAAATTCAAAGTGTTCCTGCAAACGAACGCTTCAATGTAGAAGAATGAAATTTGTAGGGCCAAGTGCGCCTGCAGAATTGATCATTCCTTCAAAGTATCAACAAAATTGGTGAAAAAAAGCTGAGATTCCAGTAAACTCAAAATTCTGTGGAAGCTTGGCAAAGGCTTTCAAATGAAAGTGTTTTGTCTTTCCATAGTGTAGGGCAAATATCAAAAGGGAACAAAGCATAGAGAGTGCTCTGAGAACATATTGTGTGTGTGTCATGTTTCAAGCACCTAGCACAAACCATGTTTGATTTAGAGTTCCAACTGTTTCTATCCCTGTAGGGGAAAATGAAGTGAAACCTAAAAATTCAAAGTGTTCTTGCAACTGAACGCTTAAATCTAGAAGAATTAAATTTGGGGGGCCAAGTTGGACTTGAGTACCAATCAATCCTTCTAAGGATTAATAATTTCAGGTGAAGAAATATTTGCTGAGGTTCCAGTAAACTCAGAATTCTGTGGAAGATTTGCAAACTTTCCATATGAAAGTGTTTTTTCCTTGCCTCTTTTGGGCTACTGCAACAGGGAACTAAGCATAGAGAGTGCTCTGAGAAGTAATCAAGTGTGTCACATTTCAAGAAACTAACACAAAGCATGTTTGATTTAGAGTTCCAAATGCCTCTATCCCTATAGGAGAAAATGAAGTGAAAACTAAAAATTCAAAGTGTTCCTGAAAATGAAAGCTTCAACCTAGAAGAATGAAATTTTGGTGGCCAAGTGTGACTGGAGAACCAATCATTTCTGAAAAGTACCAACAAGTTTGGTTTAAAAAATATTTGCTGCGATTCCAGAGAATACAGAGTTCTGTAAAAGATTGGCAAGTGCTTTCAAATAAAAGTGTTTTTTCCTTGCCTCTCCTTAGGGCTATTTCAACAGGGAACAAACCATAGAGAGTGCACTGAAAATTAATTGAGTGTGTTAAGTTTCAGAATGCTAGCACAAAGCATGTTTTATTTAGAGTTCCAAATACATACATCCCTATAGGGAAAAAAAAAAAAACATAGTGAAACCTAAAATTTCGAAGTGTTCTTGCCTACGAATGCTAAAACCTACAAGAATGAAATTTGGATGATCAAGTGTGAATGGAGTACTGATAATGCCTTCAAAGTATCAAAAAGATTTGGTGAAAAAATATTTGCTGAGATTCTAGTAAACTTGGAGTTCTGTGGAAGATTGGCAAACACATTCAAATGAAAGTGTTTTTTTCCTTGCCTCTCCTTAGGGCTATTTCAACAGACAACATAGCATAGAGAGCACTCCAAGAACTAATTGAGCGTGACAAGTTTCAAGCAGCTAGCACCAACCATGTTTGATTTAGAATTCCATCTGCCTCTATCTGTATAGAGGAAAACGAAGTGAAACCAAAAATTTCAAAGTTTTCCTGCAAACAAACAAGATTGGTTGAAAAAATATTTGCTGAGATTCCAGTAAATTCAAAGTTCTTTGGAAACTTAGCAAATGCTTGCAAATTAAAGTGTTTTTTGCTTGCCTCTTCTTAGGGCTACTTCAACAGAGAACAAAGCATAGAGAGCACTCTGAGAACTAATGAGTGTGTCAAGTTTCAAACCTCTAGCATAAATCATGTTTCATTTAGAGTTCCAATTGCCTCTATCCATATAGGGGGATACAAACTGAAACTAAAAATTCAAAGTTTTTCTACAAACAATGTTTTCAGAATAGAAGAATGAAATCTGGGGAGTCAAGTGCACTTGTATTAATGGCCATTCCTGTAAAGTATCAACAAGATCATTAAAAAAAATATTTGCTGAATTTCTAGTGAACTCAGAATTCTGTGGAATCTTGGCAAATGCTTTCATATGAAACTGTTTTTTCCTTGCCTCTTCTTAGTGCTACTTCAACAGGGAACAAAGCATAGAGAATACACTGACAACTAGTTGAGTGTGTCAAGTTTCAAGCAGCTAGAAGAAACCATATTTGATTTAGAGTTCCAAATTCATTTTGCTATAGGGAAAACAAAGTGAAAACTAAAAATTAAATGTGTTCCTGAAAATGAACGCTTCAACCCAGTAGAATGAAATTTGGGGGGCCAAGTATGCCTGTAGTAGTGATCATTCCTTCAAAGTGTCAAGAAGATCGGGTGAAAAAATATTTGCTGAGATTCCAGTAAACTCGAAGTTCTGTTGAAGCTTGGCAAATGCTTTCAAATAAAAGAGTTTTTTCCTTTCCTCTGCTTAGGGCTACTTCAACAGGAAAAAAGCATAGAGAGTGTACTGAGAACTAATTTAGTGTGTCAAGTTTCAAGCAGCTAGCACAAACCATGTTTGATTTAGAGTTCCAACTATATCTATCCCTATAGAGAAAAACAAAGTGAAACCTAAAAATTCAAAGTGTTTCTGTAAATGAATGCATCAACCTAGAAGAATGAAATTTGGTGGGCCACCTGCTCCTGGAGTATTGATCATCCTTCAAAATATCCACACGATCAGGTGATAAAATATTTGATGAGATTCCAAAAAACTCGGAGTTCTCTTGAAGCTTGGAAAATGCATTTAAGTGAAAGTGTTTTTTCCTCACCTCTGCTTAGGGCTACTTCAATAGGGAACAAAGCATAGAGAGCACTCTGAGAAGTAATTTATTGTGTCAAGTTTCAAGCAACTATCACAAAGCATGTTTGATTTAGAGTTCCAAATTCATCTATCCCTAAAGAGGAAAATGAAGTGAAACCTAAAAATTCAAAGTGTTCCTCCAAATGAACGCTTCAACCTAGAATATTGAAATTTGTGGGGCCAAGTACGTCTGTAGTAGCATTCATTCCTTCAAAGTATCAACAATATCAAGTGAAAGAATATTTTCTGAGATTCCAGTAAACTCGGAGTTCTGTGGAAGCCTTGCAAACACTTTCAAATGAAAGTGTTTTTTTCCTTGCCTCTCCTTAACGCTAACTCAACAGGGAAAAATGCATAGAGATTGCTCTGAGAACTAATTGAGTGTGTCAAGTTTCAAGCAGCTACCAAAAACATGTTTGATTTAGAGTTCCAACTGCATTTATCTCTGTATGAAAAAACAATGTGGAACCTAAAAATTCGAAGTTTTCCAGCAAATGAATGATTCAACATAGAAGAATAAATTTTGGGTGGTCAATTGCGAATGGAATACAGACTCTTCCTTCAAAGTATCAACAAGATCAAGTGAAAAAAATATTTGCTGAGATTCCAGTAAACTCAGAGTACTGTGGAAGCTTGGCAAATGCTTTCAAATGAAAGTGTTTTTTCCTTCTGTCTTCTTAAGGCTATTTCAACAGAGAACAAAGCACAGAGAGCACACAGACATCTAATTGAGTGTGTCAAGTTTCAAGAAACTAGCACAAAACATGTTTTATTTAGAATGCCAACTTCATCTATCCCTATAAGGGAAACAAAGTGAAAACTAAAAATTCAAAGTGTTCCTGCAAAAAAAACTAAAAAAAAAAAAAACAACTCTAGTATTCCTAGAAGCATGAAATTTGGGGGACCCAGTGTGACTGAATTACCAATCATTCCTTCAAAGTATTAATAAGATCAGGTGAAACAATGTTTCCTATGATTCCAGTAAACTTGGAGTTCTGTGGATGTTTGGCAAATGCTTTCAAATGAAAGTATTTTTTTCCTTGACTCTGCTTAGGGCACTTTCAACAGGGAAAAAGCATGAAGAGTGCAATGAAAACTAGTATCTGGTGTCAAGTTTCAAGCAGCTAGCACAAATCTTGTTTGATTTAGAGTTCAATCTGCATTTATCCCTATTAGGGGAAAATGAAGTGAAACCTAAAAATTCAAAGTGTTCCTGCAAACGAATGCTTTATCCTAGAAGAATTAAATTTGGGGGGCCAAGTGCGTGTGAAATAGCAATCATTCCTTCAAAGTATCAACAAGATCAGGTGAAAAAACTGTTTGCTGAGATTCTAGAAATTTCGGAGTTCTTTGGAAGCTTGGCAAATATTTTCAATTGAAAGTGTGTTTTCTTTACCATTGCTTAGGGCAACTTCAACAGGGAACAAAACATACAGAGTGTACTGAGAACATATTGAGTGTGTCAGGTTTCAAGCACCTAGCACAAACCATGTTTGATTTAGAGTTCCAACTGCCTATATCCGTTTAGGGAAAAACGGAGATTAACCTAAAAATTCAAAGATTTCCTTCAAATGAATGTTTCAATCCAGAAGTGGAGTTCTGTGGAAGCTTGGCAAATGCTTTCAAATGAAAGTGTTTTTTTTTCCTTGCCTCTGCTTAGGGCTACTTCAACAGAGAAAAAAGCATAGAGATCTATATGAGAACTAATTGAGTGTGTCAAATTTCAAGAAGCTAGCAAAAACCAAGTTTGATTTAGAGTTCAAGTGGAAAATGAAGTGAAACCTAAAAATTCAAAGTGTTCCAGCAAACGAATGCTTCAACCTAGAAGAATGAAATTTGGGTGGCCAATTGCACCTATAGTAGCAATCTTTCCTTCAAAGTATCCACAATATCAGGTGAAAAAAACATTTGCTGAGATTCTAGTAAACTCAGAGTTCTGTGGAACCTTGGCAAAGTGTTTGAAATGAAACTGTGTTTTCCTTACACTGCTTAGGGCAACTTTAACAGGGAACAAAGCATAGAGAGTTCACGGAGAACATATTGATTGTGTCATGTTGTAAGCTCCTAGAACAAACCATGTTTGATTTAGAGATCCACCTTCTTCTATCCTGATAGGGTAAAATGAAGTGAAACCTAAAATTTCAAACTGTTTCTGCAAACGAATGCTTCAACCTAGAAGAATGAAATTATGGGGCAAAGTGCGACTGGAGTCCTGATCATTCCTCCAAAGTATCAACAAGATCAAGTGAAAAATATTTGCTGAGATTCCAGTAAAGTCAAAGATTTTTGGAAGCTTGGCAAACACATTCAAATGAAAGTGTTTTTTCATTGCCTCTTCTTAGGGCTATTTTAAGAGGGAAAAAAGCATAGAGTGTGCACTGACAACTAATTGAATGTGTCTAGTTTCAAACAGCTAGCACAAAGCATGTTCTATGTAGAGATCAAACTGCCTCTATCCCTATTTGGGAATACGGAGGGAAACCTCAAAATTCAAAGTGTTCCTGCAAACGAATACTTCAACCTAGAAGAATGAAATTATAGGATCCAACTGTGACTGGAGTACAAATCATCCCTTCAAAGTATAAACAAGATTGGGGGAAAATGTTTCCTGAGATTCCAGTAAATATGTACTTCTGTAAAAGCTTGTCAAAGGCTTTCAAATGATAGAGATTTTCTCTTGCCTCTTCTTAGGGCTATTTCAAGAGGGAACAAACCATAGAGAGTGCACTGAAAACTGATTGAGTGTGTTAAGTTTGAAGCAGCTAGCACAAAGCATGTTATATTTAGAGTTCCAACTGTCTCTATCCCTATGTGAGAAAACGAAGAGAAACATAAAAATTCAAAGTGTTCCTGCAAACGAATGCTTCAACCTAGAAGAATGAAATTGGGGGGGGGGTGGAAGTGCTCCTGGAGTAGCGATCATCCTTGAAAGTATCAACAAGATCGGGTGAAAAAATATTGGCTGAGACTCTAGTGAACTAGGAGTTCTGTGGAAGCTTGGCAAACCCTTTAAAATGAAAGAGATTTTTTCTTGCTTTTGCTTAGGGCTACTTCACCAGGGAACAAAGCATAGAGAGGGCAAGGAGAACTAATTGAGTTTGTCAAGTTTCAAGCAGCTAGAACAAACCATGTTTGATTTAGAGATACAAATGCCTCTTTCCCTAAAGAGGAAAATTAAGGGAAACGTAAAAATTCATAGTGTTCCTGCAAACGAATGCTTCAACCTAGAAGAAGGAAATTAGGGGGGCCAAGTGTGCCTGTAGTAGAGATCATTACTTTAAAGTATCAACAAGATTGGGTTAAAAATTTTCACTGAGATGCTAGTAAACTTGGAGTTCTCTGGAAGCTTTACAAATGCTTTCAAATGAAAGTGTTTTTTCCTTGACTCTGCTTAGGGCTTCTTCAGCAGGACAAAAAGTGTAGAAAGCCCACTGAGAACTAATTGAGTGTGTCAAGTTTCAAGCAAATAGCACCAAGCATGTTTGATTTAGAGTTCCAACTGCATCTATCCCTGTATGGGAAAATGAAGTGAAACCTAAAAATTCAAAGTGTCCCTGCAAACGAACTCTTCCACATAGAAGAATGAAATTTGGGGGGCCAAATGTGCCTGAAGGATCAATCATTCTTTCAAAATATCAACAAGATTGGGTGAAAAAAATATTGGATGAGATTCCAGTAAACTCAGAGTTTTGTGGAAGTTTGGCAAATGCTTTCCAATAAAAGGGTTTTTTTTTTCCTTGTCTATGCTTAGGGTTATTTCAACAAGGAAAAAAACAGGAAGCATGCACTGAAAACTAATAGAGTGTGTCAAGTTTCAAGCAGCTAGCACAAGGCATGTTTCATTTAGAGTTCCATCTACATCTATCATTATATTGGAAAACGAAGTGAAACCTAAAAATTCCAAGTGTTCCTGCAAATGAACGCTTCAACCTAGAAGAATAAAATTATAGGGTCCAACTGCGACTGGAGTATGAATCATTCCTTCAAAGTATGAACACTATTGGGTGAAAAAATATTTCCTGAGATTCCAGTAAATATGTACTTCTGTAAAAGCTTGTCAAACGCTTTCAAATAAAAGTGATTTTTCCCTTGCCTCTTCTTAGGGCTAGTTCATGAGGAAACAAACCATAGAGAGTGCACTGAAAACTGATTGAGTGCTTCAAGTTTAAAGCAGCTAGCACAAAGCATGTTTTATTTAGAGTTCCAACTGCCTCTATCCCTATATAAGAAAATGAAAAGAAACATAAAAAATTCAAAGTGTTCCTGCAAACGAATGCTTCAACCTAAAAGAATGAAATTGGGAGGGGGGGAAGTGCTCCTTGAGTAGTGATCATCCTTGAAAGTATTAACAAGATTAGGTGAAAAAATATTTCTGAGACTCTAGTGAACTAGGATTTCTGTGGAAGCTTGGCAAATCCTTTCAAATGAAAGAGATTTTTTTCTTGCTTTTGCTTAGGGCTACTTCACCAGGGAACAAAGCAGAGAGAGTGCATGGAGAACTAATTGAGTTTGCCAAGTTTCAAGCAGCTAGAACAAACCATGTTTGATTTAGAGATACAAATGTCTCTTTCCCTATAGAGGACAATGAAGTGAAACCTAAAACTTCATAGTGTTCCTGCAAATGAACGCTTCAACCTAAAAGAATGAAATTAGGAGGACCAAGTGCACCTGTAGTAGAGATCATTACTTTAAAGTATCAACAAGATTGGGTTAAAAATTTTCACAGAGATTCCAGTAAACTTGGAGTTCTCTGTAAGCTTTGCAAACGCTTTCAAATGTAAGGATTTTTCCCTTGCCTCTGCTTAGGGCTACTTCAACAGGGAAAAAAGCATAGAGAGGGCGCTGAGAACTAATTGAGTGTGTAAAGTTTCAAGCAGGTGGCACAAACCATGTTTGATTTAGATTTTCAATCTCCTTTTTGCTGTAGGAGCAAAGGAAGTGAAAAATAAAAATTCAAGGTTTTCCTGCAAATGAACGCATCACCTGGAAGAATGAAATTTCAGAGGCAAAGTGTGCCTGTGGGAGCGATCATTCCTTCAAAGTATCAAGATGATCTGGTGAAAAAATATTGGCTGAAATTCCAATAAATTCTAAGATCTGTGAAAGCTTGTCAAACACTTTCAAATGAAAGTGTATTTTCCTTGCCTCTGCTTATGGCTATTTCATCAGGGAGCAAAGCATGGTGAGCACACTGACAACTAATTGAGTGTGTCAAGTTTCAAGCAGCTAGCACAAACCATGTTTAATTTAGAGTTTCTAATGCCTCTATCCATACAGGAGAAAACAAAGTAAAACCTAAAAAATTCAAAGTGTTTCTGCAAATGAATGCTTCAACTAGAAGAGTGAAAATAAGGGTGCCAAGTGTGACTGGTGTCCCAATCATTCCTTCAAAGTATCATCAAAATCTGATGAAAAAATATTTGCTGAGATTCTAGTAAACTCGGAGTTCTGTGGAAGCTTGGAAAATGCTTTTAAATGAAAGCATTTTTCCTTATCTGTGCTTAGGGCTAATTCAACAGGCAACACATCATAGAGAGCGCTCTGAGAACTAATTGAGTGTGTCAAGGTCCAAGCAGCTAGCACAAACCATGTTTGATTTAGAGTACCAAATACCTCTATCCCTTTAGACAAAAACGAAATTAAACCTGAATATTCACAGTGTTCCTGCAAATGAACGCGTCAACTTAGAAGAGTAGAATTTGGGGGGCCAAATGTGACTGCAGTACCGATTGTTCCTTCAAAGTATCAACAAGATCAGGTGAAAAAATATTTGCTGAGATTCCAATAAACTCGGAGTTCTGTGGAAGCATGGCAAACAGTTTCAAAGGAAAGTGTTTTTTTCCTTGCCTTAGGGCTATTTCAACAGGAACGAAGCATAGAGAGCAGACTGGGTACTAACTGAGTGTGTTAAGTTTCAAGCAGGTAGCTTAAACCATGTATTATTTAGAGTTCAAACTGATTCTATGCCTCTAAGGGAAAACCATGTGAAACCTAAAAATTCAAAGTTTTCCTGCAAATGAATGCTTCAAACTAGAAGAATGAAATTTGGTAACCAAGTGCAACAGGAGTACCGATCATTCCTTCAAAGTATCAACAAGTTCAGGTGAAAAACTATTTGCTGAGATTACAGTAAATTCAGAGTTCTGTGGAAGCTTGGCAAAAGCTTTCAAATGAAAGTGATTTTTTTTTGCCTCTTCTTAGGGCTATTTCAACAGGGAACAAAGCATAAAGAGCACACTGAAAACTAATTTAGTGTGTCAATTTTCTATCAGCTAGCACAAACCATGTTTGATTTAGAGTTTCAAGTACATCTAGCCCTATATTGAAAAACAAAGTGAAACCTTAAGATTCAATTTGTTCCTGCAAAAGAATGCTTCAACCTAGAAGAATGAAATTTGGAGAGTCAAGTTAGACTGCAGTAGTGATCATTCCCTCAAAGTATCAACAAGATTGGGTGAAAAAATATTTTCTCAGATTCCAGTAAACTCAGAGTTCTGTGGAGGATTGGAAAACGCTTTCAAATGAGTTTTTTCTTTGCCTTGGCTTTGGGATACATCAACAGGGATCAAAGCATAGAGAGTGCACTGAGTACAAACTGAGTGTGTTAAGTTTCAAGCAGCTAGCACAAACCATGTTTGATTTAGAGTTCCAACTGCCTCTATCCCTATAGGGGAAAATGAAATGAAACCTTGAAATTCAAAGTGTTTCTGGAAACAAATGCTTCAACAAAGAAGAATAAAATTTGAGGTGGGGGGCAAATGAGACTGGAGTAACAATCATTGCTTCAAAGTATCAACAAGATCAGCTGAAAAAAATATTTGCTGAGATTCCAGTAAACTGAGAGTTCTGTGGAAGCTTGGCAAATGCTTACAAATGAAAAAGTTTTTTCCTTGCCTCGGCTGATGACTATGTCAATAGGAAATAATGCATAGAGAGTGCACTGAGAACTGATTGAGTGTGTCAAATTTCAAGCAGCTAGCACAAACCATGTTTGATTTAGAGCTCCAAATGCCACTCTCTTTATAGGGGATTTAGAGTTCCAACTGCATCTCGCCCTATAGGGGAAAACAAAGTGAAACCTTAAAATTCAATGTGTTCCTGAAAATGCATGCTTCAACCTAGAAGAATGAAATATGGAGGACCAAGTTCACCTGAAGTAGTAATGAGTCCTTCAAAGTGTCAATAAGATCTGGTGAAAAAATATTTGCTGATATTTAAGTAAACTCTGAGTTCTGTGGAGGCCTGGCAAATGCTTTTAAATGAAAGAATTTTTTCCTTGCCTTGGGTTTGGGCTACTTCAATAGGAACAAAGCATAGAGAGCACACTGAGTACTCAATGAGTGTGTCAAGTTTCAAGCACCTAGCACAAACCATGTTTGTTTAAGAGTTCCAACTGCATTAATTTCTATAGGGGAAAACAACTTAAAACCTAAAAATCAAAGTGTTCCTGCAAATGAATGCTACAACCTACAAGAATGATATTTGATGGCTGAGTGCAACTGGAGTACATATCATTCTTTCAAAGTGTCAACAACATTGGGTGAAAAAATATTTGCTGATATTCCAGTAAACACAGAGTACTGCTGTGGCTTGGCAAATGATTGCAAATAAAAAAAAATTTTCCTTGCCTCTGCTTTGGGCTACTTCAACAGGGAACAACACATAGAGAGCACACTGAGTACTAATTCAGTGTGTCAAGTTTCAAGCAGCTAGCTCAAACAATGTTTGATTTACAGTTCCAAATGCCTCTATCACTATAGGGAAAAAGGAAGTGAAACAAAAAATTCAAAGTGTTCCTGCAAACGAATCCTCAACCAAGAAGAATGAAATTTGGGGGGCCAAGTGTGACTTACGTACCAATCATTCCTTCAAATATTCAACAAGTTTGGGTGAAAAAAAATTGCTGAGATTCTAGTAAACTCAGAGTTCTGTGGAAGCTTGGCAAATGCTTTCAAATGAAAGTGCTTTATCCTTGCCTCTGCTTATCTATACTTGAACAGAAAACAAATCATAGAGAGCACACTGAGAACGTATTGAGTGTTTCAAGTTTCCAGCAGCTAGCACAAACCATGTTTGATTTAGCGTTCCAACTGCTTCTATCCCGATAGAAAAAAAAATGAAGTGAAAAGTAAAAAAAAAAAAAAAAAAAAAAAAAAAAAAACAATTAAAGTGGTCCTGAAAACGAACGCTTAAACCTAGAAGAATGAAATTTGGGGGGCCATGTTCGAATGGAGTACCGATCATTCCTTCAAAGAAATAACAAAATTGGGTGAAAATATATTTGCTGAGATTCCAGTTAATTCAGACTTCAATGGAAATTGGCATTCACTTTCAAAGAAAAGTGTTTTTCCTAGCCTCTGTTAGGGCTACTTCACCTGGGAACAAAGCATAGAGGGTGCACAGAGATCTAATTGAGTGTGTCAAGTTTCAAGCAGCTGGCACAAACCATGTTTGTTTTAGAGATCCAATTGTCTCTATTCCTATAGGGGAAAAAAGAAGTAAAATATAAAAATTCAAAGTGTTTCTGCAAAAGAATGCTTCAAACAAGAATAATTATATTTGGGGGGCCAAGTGCTACTGGAGAACCAATCATTCTTTCAAAGGAACAACAAGATCGGGTGAAAAATTATTTGCTGATATTCCAGTAAACTCGGAGTTCTGTGGAGGTTTGGCAATTGCTTTCAAATGAAAGTCTTTTATTGTCTCTGCTTAGGGCTCATTCAATAGGGAACAAATCATAGAGAGTGCACTGACAACTAATTGAGTGTGTCAAGTTTTAATCAAATAGCACAAAGCATGTTTGATTTAGAGTTCCAACTGCATCTATCCCTAAATGGGAAAATGAAGTGAAACCTAAAAATTCAAAGTGTTCCTGCAAATGAACGCTTCAACCTAGAAGAATGAAATTTGGTTCCACATGCACCTGGAGTAGTGATCATTCCTTCAAAGTATCAAAAAGATCTTGTGAATAAATATTTGTTGAGATTCCAGTAAACCCGTAGTACTGTGGAGGCTTGACAAATGCTTTCAAAAGAAAGAGTATTTTCTTTGCCTCTGCTTTGGGCTACTTCAACGGGGAACAAAGCATAGAGAACACACTGGGTACTAATTGAGTTCTTAAGTTTCAAGTACCTAGCTCAAACAATGTTTGATTTAGAGTTTCAAATGGCTCTATCCCTGTAAGGAAAAAGGAAGTAAAACCAAAAAATTCAAAGTGTTCCTGCAAACAAAATGTCGACCAAGAAAAATGAAATTTGAGGGGCCAAGTGTGACTGGAGTACCAATCATTCCTTCAAATTATTAACAAATTCTTCAAACAAGAAGAATTAAATTTGGGCACAAGTGCCACTGGAGTACCAATCATTCCTTCAATGTATAAAGAAGTTCAGTTGAAAAAAATTGCTGAGACTCTAGTAAACTTGGATATCTGTGGAAGCTTGGCCAACACTTTCAAATGAGATTGGTTCTTCCTTGCCTCTGCTTAAGGGTACTTCAACAGGGAAGAAAGCATAGAGACCACACTGAGAACTAACTGAGTATGTCATATTTCAAGAATCTAGCTCAAACCACGTTTTATTCAGAGTTCCAACTGCCTATATCCCTATAGGGGAATACAAAGTGAAACCTAAAATTTCAAAGTATGCCTGCAAATGAACGCTTCAACATAGAAGAATGAAATTTGGGGGACAAGTGCAACTGGAGTACCAATCATTCCTTCAAAGTATCAACAACATAGGTTGAAAAATTGTTTTCTCGTATTCCAGTAAACTCCTAGTTCTTTGGAAGCATGGCAAACAATTTTCAAATTAAAGTGTTTTTTTCTTTGCCTCTACTTAGGGCTACTTCATCAGAGAACAATGCATGTAGAGAACGCTGAGAACTAATAGAGTGTGTCAAGTTTTAAGCAGCTAGCACAAAGCATGTTTGACCAGGAGTTCCAAATCCATCTATCTCTACAGGGGAAAACAAAGTAAAACCTAAAAATTCAAAGTATTTTGAATTTTTTATTTGCATTCAAATGATTCAACTTAAAAGACTAAAATTTGGGGGGACCAAGTGTGCCTGAAGTACCAATCATTCCTTAATGTATCAACAAGATCGGGTGAAAAAATATTTCCTGGGATTCCAGTAAACTCGGAGTTCTTTGGAAGCTTGGCCAATGCTTTCAAATGACAGTGTTTTTGCCTTGCCTCTGCTTAGGGCTCCTGACAGGGATAAAAGCATAGAGAGTGCAGTGTGAGCTAATTCAGTGTGGCAAGTATCAAGCAGCTACCACAAGCCATGTTTGATTTAGAGTTCCAGTGCTTCTATCTTATAGGGGAAAATGAAGTGAAACCTAAAAATTCAAAGTGTTCCTGCAAACAAAAGCTTCAACCTAGAAGAATAAAATTTGGTGGGACACATGTGACTGGAGTACTCATCATTCCTTCGAAGTATCAACAAGATCAGGTGAAAATATTTGCTGAGATTCTAGTAAACTTGGAGTTCTGTGGAAGCTTAGCAAATGCTTTCAAATTAAAATGTTTATTCCTTGCCTCTGCTTAGGGCTACTTCAACAGGGAACAAACCATAGAGAGTGCACTGAGAACTAATTGAGTGTGTCAATTTCCAAGCATCTAGAACAAACCATGTTTGATTTAGAGACTCAACTGCCTCTATTTGTATAGGGGAAAATGAAGTGAAATCTAAAATTTCAAAGAGTTTCTACAAAGGAACGCTTCAATCTAGAAGAATGAAATTTGCAGTTCCAAGTGTGACTGGAGTACCAGTTGTTCCTTCAAAGTATTAACAAGAGGGGGCAAATAAATATTTGTTGAGATTCCAGTAAACTCAGAGTTCTGTGGAAGCTTGGCAAACACTTTCAATGTGTTTTTTCCTTGTATCTGCTTAGGGTTACTTCAACAGTGAAAAAAGCATAGAGAGTGAAATGAGAACTAATTGAGTGTGTCAAGTTTCAAGCAGCTAATAGAAACCATGTTTGATTTAGAGTTCCAAATGCATCTATGCCTTTAGGAGAAAATGAAGTGAAATCTAAAAATTCAAAATGTGTCTGCAAACGAACTCTTCAACACAGAATGAAATATTGGGGAGCCAAGTGCACCTAGTGTAGCGAACATTCACTCATAATATCAACAAGTTCAGGTGAAAATAATATTTGCTGAGATTCCAGTAATCTCAGAGTTCTATGGAAGCTTGCCAAATGCTCTCAAATAAAAGTTTTTCTTCTTTGCCTCTTCTTAAGGCTACTTCAACAAGGAAAAAAGCATAGAGAGCACACTGAGAAATAATTGAGTGTGTCAAGTTTCAAGCGGCTAACACAAACCATGTTTGATTTAGAGTTCCAACTTCCTCTATATCTATTGGCAAAAATGAAGTGAAATGTAAAAATTTAAATTATTCCTGCAAAAAATGCTTCAACCTAGAAGAATAAAATTTGGGGGGCCAAGTTCGAGCGTAGTACCAATCATTCATCCAAAGTATCAACAAGTTTGGGTGAAAAAATATTTCTTGGAATAATGTGGAAGCTTGGCAAGTGCTTTTAAATAATAGTGTTTATATTTTGCCTCTGCTTAGCACTACTTCAACAGGGAACAAACCATAGAGCTCCAACTGCCTCTATCCCAATAGGGGAATAGGAAGTGAAATCTAAAAATGCAAAGTTTTTCTACAAACAAACGCCTCAACCCAGAAGAATGAAACTTGGGTGGCCAAATGTGCCTGCAGTACTGATCAATCTTTCAAAGTATCAACAAGATCGGGTGAAAAATATTTGCTGATATTCCATTAAACTCGGAGTTCTGTGGAAGCATGGCAAATGCTTTCAATGAAAGTGATTTTCCTTGCCTCTACTTAGGACTATTTCAATAGGGAACACAGCATAAAGAGCACACTTACAACTAATTGAGTGTTTCCAGTTTCAAGCACCTAGCACAAAGCATGTTTGATTTACAGCTCTAACTGCCTCTATCCCTATAGGAGAAAACAAAGTGAAACGTAAGAAATCAAAATGTTCCTGCAAATCAACGTTTCAACCAATAAGAATGAAATTTGGTTGCCAAGTGTGAATGAAGTACCTATCATTCCTTCAAAGTATCAACAAGATCAGGTCAAAAAAAAATGCTGTGATTCCTGTAAACTCGGATTTCTGTGGAAGATTGGCAAACACTTTCAAATGAAAGCATTTTTTCTTTGCCCCTGCTTAGGGCTACTTCAATAGGGTAAAACGCATGGAAAGCACACAGAGAATGTATTGAGTGTGTCAAGTTTCATTCAGGTAGCACAGACCATGTTTGATTTGGAGGTCCAACAGCCTCTATCCATATAGGGGGAAAATGAAGTGAAATCTAAAAATTCAACGTTTTCCTGCAAATGAACGCTTCAACCTACCAGAATGAAATTTGGGGATCCATGTGTGACTGGAGTACCAATCATTTCTTCAAATTATCAACAAGATGGGAGGAAGAAATATTTGCTGAAATTCCAGTAAATTCGGAGTTCTATGGAAGCTTGGAAAACATTTTCAAATGAAAGTGCTTTACCCTTTCCTCTGCTTAAGACTACTTCAACAGGGAGAAAAACATATAGAGTGCACCAAGAACAAATTCAGAGTGTCAAGATTCAAGCAGCTAGCCCAAACCACGTTTGATTTAGAGATCCAAATTCTTCTATCCCTATAGGATAAAATGAAGTGAAACCTAAAAATTCAAAGTGTTCCTGCAAATGAAAGCTTCAACCTAGAAGACTGAAATTTGGGTGGTAAAGTATGGCTGGATTCCCGATAATTCCCTCAAAGTATCAACAAGTTTGGGTGAAAAAATATTTGCTGAGAATCCAGTAAACTCAGAGTTCTGTGGAAGCATGGCAAACGCTTTCAAATGAAAGTGTTTTATTCTTGCCTCTGCTTAGGGCTATTTCAAAAGGGAATAAAGAATAGAGAGTGCAATGACAGCAAATTGAGTGTGTCAAATTTCAAGTAGCGAGCAAAAATATGATTGATTTACACGAACAACTGCCTATATCCCTATATGTGAAATGGAAGTGAAACCTAAACATTCAAAGTGTTCCTGCAAACCAATGCTTCAACCTAGAAGAAGAAAACTTTGGGGACCAAGTGTGACTGGAATACCAATCATTCTTTCAAAGTACCACCACATTCCGGTGAAAAAAATATTTGCTGAGATTCCAATAAATGCAGAGTTCTGTGGAAGCATGTCAAAAGCTTTCTAATGAAAGTGTTTGTTATTTGCATCTCTTCAGGGCTACATCAGCAGGGAAAAAAGCATAGAGAGTGCACCATCAACTAATTGAGTGTTTCAAGTTTCAAGCATCTAGCACAAACCATGTTTGATTTAGAGTTCAAATAGCTTCTATTCTTATAGGAGAAAACGAATTGAAACCTAAAAATTCAAACTGTTCCTGCAAACGAAAGATGCAACCCAGAAGAATGAAATTTGGGAAGCCAAGTGCGACTGGAGTAGTGATGATTCCTTCAAAATATCAACAAGAATAGGTTAAAAAATATTTACTGAGATTCCAGTAAACTCGGAATTCTGTGGAAGTTTGGCTAACACTTTCAAAATAAAAGGCTTTTTTTTGCCTCAGCTTAGTGCTACTTCAACAGGAAAAAAAGCATAGAGAGCTCACTGAGATCTAATTGAATGTGTCAAGTTTCAAACAGCGAGCACAAACCATGTTTGATTTAGAGTTCCAAATGTCTTATTAACTCTAGGGAAAAGAAAGAGAAACCTAAAGATTCAAAGTGTTCCTGCAGAAGAACGCTTCAACCTATAAAAATCAAATTTGGGGGATCAAGTGCTACTGGAGTACTGATCATTCCTTCAAATTATCAACAAGATTGGGTAAAAAAAAATATTTGCTGAGATTCCAGTAAACTCAGAGTTCTGTGGAAGCTTGGCAAACGCTTTCAAATGAAAGTATTTTTTCCTTGCCTCTGCTTAAGCCTATGTCAACAAGGAAAATAGCACAGACAGCACACTGAGAAATGATTGAGTGTGTCAATTTTCAAGCAGCTAGCACAAACCATGTTTGATTTAGAGTTTCAACTGCTTATATGCCTATAGGGGGAAATGAAGTGAAACCTAAGAATTCAAAGTGTTCCTGCAAATGAACATTCCACCCTAGAAGAATGAAATTTGGGGTGCCAATTGTGAATGAAGTACCTATTATTCATTCAAAGTTTCAGCAATATCGGGTGAGAAAATGTTTGCTGAGATTCCAGTAAACTCAGAGTTCTGTGGAAGCTTGGCAAATGCTTTCAAATGAAAGTGTTGGTTTCTTCCTCTAGTTATGGCAAATTCAACATGAAACAAAGAATAAAGATTTCTATGGAACTAATTGGGTGTGTAATGTTTCAAGCAACTAGGAAAAAACATGTTTGATTTAGAATTCTAACTGCTTCTATCCCTATAGGGGAAAACACGTGAAACATAAAAGGTTTTCTGCAAACAAATGCTTCAACCTAGAATAATGAATCTTGGAGGACCAAGTGTGACTGGAGTACCAATCATTTCATCAAATTATCTTCAACATCGGGTGAAAAAATACTTGCTGAGATTCCATCAACCTCATAGTTCTGTGGAAACATGGCAAACACTTTTAAATGAAATTGTTTTTTTTTTTTTTACTTGCCTCTGCTTATGGTTATTTCAACAGGAAACAAAGCATAGGAGTGCACTGAGAAATAATTGAGTATTTCAAGCTTCATTCAGCTAGCACAAAGCACGTTTGATTTAGAGTTCCAACTGACTCTATCCCTATTGGAGAAAACAAAGTGAAACCTAAAAATTCAAAGTGTTCCTGCAAACGAACGCTTCAACATAGAAGAATGAAACTTGGGGAACCAAGTATGACTGGAGTACAAATTATTACTTTAAAGAATCAACAAGATGGGGTGAAGAAATATTTGCTGAGATTCCAGTAAACTTGGAGTTCTGTGGAAGCTTGGCAAATGCTTTCAGATGAAACTGTTTTATCCTTGCCTCTGCTGAAGACTACTTCAACAGAGAACAAAGCATATAGGATGCACTGAGAATTAATTCAAGGTGTCAGGTGTCACATAGCTAGCACAAACCATGTTTGATTTAGAGTTCCAACTGCATCTGGCCCTATAGGATAAAATGAAGTGAAACCTAAAAATTCAAAGTGTTCCTGCAAATGAAAGCTTCAATCTAGAATAAAATTTGCGTGGTCAAGTGCGCCTGAAGTTCTGATCATCCTTCAAATTATCAACAAGATCCGGTGAAAAAATATTTTCTGTGAATCCAGTAAACTCAGAGTTCTGTGGAACCTTGGCAAATGCTTTCAAATTAAAGTGTTTTATTCTTGCCTCTGCTTAGGGCTATTTCAACAGGGAACAAAGAATAGAGTGCAATGACAGCAAATTGAGTGTGTCAAGTTTCAAGCAGTGAGCAAAAAACATGTTTGATTTACAGTTCCAAATGCCTATATCCCTATAAGTGAAAAGGAAGTGAAACCTAAACATTCAAAGAGTTTCTTCAAATGAACGATACAACTTAGAAGAATGAAAATTTGGGGACCAAGTGAGACTGGAGTACCGATCATTCCATAAATGTATCAACACGTTTGTGTGAAAAAAAAAAAAAATATATATATATATATATATATATATATATATATATATATGCTTAGATTCCAATAAACTCAGAGTTCTATGAAAGCACGTCAAACATATTCAAAAGAAAGTGTTATTCCCTTCTGCTTAGAGCTACATCAACTGGGAACAAAGCATAGAGAGTGCACTGAAAACTAATTCAGTGTTTCAATTTTCAAGCAGATAGAACAATGCATGTTTGACTTAGAGTTCCAACTGCCTCTATCTGTTTAGGAGAAAACGAAGTGAAAGCTAAAAATTCAAATTGTTCCTGCAAACGAATGCTTCAACCCAGAAGAATAAAATTTGGAGGAGCAATTGTGACTGGAGTACCAATCATTCCTTCCAAGTATCAACAATATCAGGTGAAAAAATATTTGCTGAGATTCCAGTAAACTCCGAGTTCTGTGGAAGCTTGGCAAAAGATTTCAAATGAGAGTGTTTTCCCTTGCCTCTTCTTAGGGCTATTTCAACAGGAAAACACATAGAGAGCACATGGAGTACTAATTGAGTGTGTCAAGTTTCAAGCAGCTTACACAAACCTGTTTGATTTAGAGTTCCAACTGCCTCTATCTGTATAGGCGAAAATGAAATGAAACCTAAAAATTCAAACTGTTCCTGCAAACGAAAGCTTCAACCTATAAGAATGAAATTTCATGGCCAAATGTGACTGGACTACCGATCATTCTTTCAAAGTATCAATAAGATCGGGGAAAAAAATATTTTCTGTGATTCTAGTAAACTCGAAGTTCTGTGGAAGCTCAGCAAACTCTTTTAAATGAAAGTGTTTTTACCTTGCCTTTGCTTAGGGCTTCTTCAACAGGGAACAAAGCATAGAGAGCACACAATAAACTAATTGAGTGTCAAGTTTCTAGCAGCTACCACAAACGGTGTTTGATTTAGAGTTTCAACTTCCTCTAGCCGTATAGGGGAAAGTGAAGTGAAACTTAAACATTCAAGGTGTTCCTGCTAACATACGCTTCAACCTAGAAGTATAATTCTTCCAAAGTATCAACAAGGTCTGGTGAAAAATATTTGCTGAGATTCCAGTAAACTCACAGTTCTGTGGAATCTTGGCAAATGCTTTCAAATGAAAATTTTTTTCTTGCCTCTTCTTAGGGCTACTTCAACTGGGGTTACAACATAGAGAGGGCAGGAGAACTAGCTGAGTGTGTCAAATTTCTAACAGCTAGCACAAACCATGTTTGATTTACAGTTCGAACTGCATCTAGCCCTATATGGGAAAACAAAGTGAAACCTAAAAATTCAAAGTTTTCCTGCAATCGAATGCTTCAACCTAGCAGAATAAATTTGGGGGGGGCATATGCACCTGGAGTATTGATCATACCTTCAAAGTATCAACAAGATCAGGTGAAAAAATATTTGCTGAGATTCCAGTAAACTCAGAGTTCTGTGGAGGCTTGGCAAATGCTTTCAAATGAAAGAGTTTTTATTTTGTATTTTTTTTAGCTTTGGGCTACATCAACAGGAACAAAGCCTAGAGAGTGCACTGAAAAATAATTGAGTGTGTCATGTTTCAAGCAGCTAGCACAAATCATGTTTGATTTAGAGGTCCAACAGCTTCTATCCATATAGGAGGAAAGGAAGTGAAACCTAAAATTTCAGTTTTTCTGCAAATGAATGCTTCAACCTAGAAGAATGAAATTTGAGGGGCCAAGAGTGACTGGAGGACCGATCATTCCTTCAAAGTATCTACAAGTTCTTGTAATGAAATATTTGCTGAGATTCCAATAAACATAGATTTTTGTGGAAGCTTCGCAAATACCTTCAAATGAAAGTGGTTTTTCTTTGCCTCTGCTTAGGGCTACTTCAAAAGGGAACAAAGCATAGAGAGCGTACTGAGAACTAATTGAGTTTGTCAAGTTTCAAACAGCTATCTAAAACCATGTTTGATTTAGAGTTCCAAATGCATTTATCCCTATAGGGGAAGAAAATTGAAACCTAAAAATTCAGAGTGTTCCTGCAAATGAACGCTTCATCCTAGAAAAATGAAATTTGGGGTGCCAAGTGCAATTGAATTTCCAATTATTCCTTCCAAGTATCAACAAGATCAGATTAAAAATTATTTGCTGAGATTCCAGTTAACTTGAAGTTCTGTGCAAGTTTGGCAAAGACATTCAAATCAAAGTTTTTTTCTTGCCTCTGCTTAGAGCTACTTCAACAGGGAAAAAAGCATGGAGAGCACACTGAGAACTAATAGAGTGTGTCAAGTTTCAAGCACCTAGCACAAATCATGTTTGATTTAGAGTTCCACATCCCTCTATCTGTATAGGGTAAAATGAAGAGAAACCTAAAAATTCAATGTTTTCCTGCAAATGAATGCTTTAAACTAGAAGAAAGAAATTTGGGGGCCAAATGCACCTGGAATAGCAATCATTCCTTCAAAGTATCAAGAAGATCGGGTGAAAAAATATTTGCTGAGATTAAAGTAACCTCGGAGATCAGTGGAAGCTTAGCAAATGCTTTCATATTAAAGAGTTTTTACTTGCCTCTATTTAGGGCTACTTAAACAGGGAACAAATCAAAGAGAGCACACTGAGAAGCAATTGAGTGTGTCAAGTTTCAAGCAGCTAACACAAACCATGTTTGATTTAGAGTTCCAAATGCCTCTATCCCTATAGGGGAAAACAAAGCGAAACCTAAACATGCAAAGTGTTCCTGCAAACGAATGTTTCAACCTAGAAGAATGAAATTTGTGGTGCCAAGTGCAAGTGGGTACCAATCATTCCTTCAAAGTATCAACAAAATTGGGGGATGAAATATTTGCTAAGATTTCATTAAATTCGGAGTTCTGTGAAAGTGTGGTAAACGTTTTCAAATGAAAGTGGTTTTTCCTTGCCTTTGCTTAGGGCTTCTTCAACAGAGAACAGTGCATACAGAGCAAACTGAGAAAAAATTCAGTGTGTCAAGTTTCACTAAGCCAGCACAAATCATGTTTGATTTAGATATCCATATGCCTCTATCCCTATAAGAGAAAAAGAAGTGAACTTAAATATTCAATTTGTTCCTGCAAATGAATGCTTTAACCTAGAAGAATGAAATATGGGTTCCAAATGCAACTGGAATACCAATCATTCCATCAAAGTATCAACAAGTTAGGGTGAAAATATATTTGCTGAGATTCCAGTAAACTCTGAGTTCTGTGGAAGCTTTGCAAATGCTTACAAATGAAAGAGTTTTTCACTGCCTCTTCTTAGGTCTACTTTAACAGGGAACACAGCATTGAGAGGGCATCAAGAACTAATTGAGCATGTTAAGTTTCAAGCAGCTAGCACAAACCATGTTTGATTTAGTGTTCCAAATGTCTCAATCCATATAGGGGAAAATGAAGTTAAACCTAAAAATTCAGTGTTACTGCAAACGAATGCCTCAACCTAGAAGAATGAAATTTGGAGGGCAAAGAGTTCCTGGAATAGTGATCATTGCTTCCAAGTATCAACAAGATCAGATGAAAAAATATTTTCTGAGATTCTAGTAAGCACTTATTTCTGTGGAAATTTGGCAAATGCTTTCATATGAAAGGGTTTTTTCCTTGAATCTGCATAGGGCTATTTCAACAGGGAACAATACACAGAGAGTGCACTGAAAAGTTATTGAGTGTGTCAAGTTTCAAGAAGCTAGTACAAGCCATGTTTGATTTATATTTCCAACTGCTTCTATCTTTATATGGGAAAAAGATTTGAAACCTCAAAATTCAAAGTGCTCCTGCAAACAAACTCTTCAACCTAAAAGAATGAAAAATGTGGGGCCAAGTGAAACTGGAATACTGATAATTCCTTCAAAGTATTAACAAGTTAAGGTGAAGAATGATTTTCTGAGATTCCAGTAAACTCAAAGTTCTTTGTAAGCTTGGAAAATGCTTTCAAATGAAAGTGTTTTTTTTTTCCCTTGAATCTGCTTAGGGCTATTTCATCAGGGAAAAAAAGAATAGAGAGGGCACTGAGAAATAATTCAGTGTCTCAAGTTTGAAGCATCTAGCATAAACCAATTTGGTTTAGAAGTCCAAATGCCTAATACTTATAGAGAAAAATGAAGTGAAACCTAAAAATTCAAAGTGTTCCTGCCTATGAATGATTCAACCTAGAAGAGTAAAATATGGGGGATCAAGTGTGACAGAGAACCAATCTTGCCTTCAAAGTATCAACAAGACCGGGTGAAAAAATGTTTGCTGAGATTCCAGTAAACTCACAGTCCTGTGGAATCTTGGCAAACACATTCAAATGAAATTGTTTTTTTTCCTTGCCTCTGCTTAGGGATACATCAAGAAGGAACAAAGCATAGAGAGCGCACTGAGGACATTTGTTCCTGCAAGCAAATGCTTTTGTTCCTGCAAACAAATGCTTCGACCTAGAAGAATGAAATTTGAGGGTTCAAGTGTGACTGGAGTACCAATCAGTCCTTCAAAGAATCAACAAGTTTGGGTGAAAAAAAAATTGCTGCGATTCCAGTAAACTCAAAGTTCTGTTGAAGCTTGGCAAATGGTTTCAAATGAAAGTGTTTTTTCTTTGCCTCTGCTTAGGGCTACTTCAACAGGGAACAAAGTGCAATGAGACTAATTGAGTGTGTCAATTTTCAAGCAGCTAGCACAAACCATGTTTGATTTAGCACAAACCATGTTCAAAATGCATCTATTCCAATATTTGAAAATAAAGTGAAATGTAAAAATTCAAAGTGTTCTTGCAAACAATCGCTTCAACTTCAAAAAATAAAATTTGGGAGGCCATGTGTGGCTGGAGTAGCGGTCATTCCTTCAAAGTATCAACAAGATTGGGTGAAAAAATATTTGCTGAGATTAAAGAAAACTGAGAGTTCAGTGGAAGCTTGGCAAACGCTTTCAAATTAAAAAGTTTTGTCCTTGCCTCTACTTAGGTTATTCAACATGGAACAATGTATAGAGAGTGCACTGAGAACTAATTGAGTGTTTCAAGATTCAAGCAGCTAGCACAATCCATTTTTGATTTAGAGTTCCAACTGCCTCTATCCCAATAGGGGAAAAAAAAGTGAAACCTAAAAATTCAAAGTGTTCCTGCAAACGAATGCTTCAACCTAGAAAAATGAAATTTGGTCAGCCACATGAGACTGGAGTAACAATCATTCTTTCAAAGTATCAACAAGATAGGGTGATGAAATGTTTGCTGAGATTCCAGTAAACTCAGAGTTCTGTGGAAGCTTGTGAAATGCTTTCAAATGAAAGTGTTTTTTACTTGTCTCTGCTTAGGGCTACTTCAAAATGGAACAAAGCATAGAGACCCCACTGAGTACTAATTGAATCTGTCAAGTTTCAAACAGCTATCTAAAATCATGTTTGATTTAGAGTTCCAATGGAATCTATTCCAATAGGGGAAAAAAATTGAAACCTAAAAAATTCAAAGTGATCCTACAAAAGGATGCTTTAACCTAGAAAGACAAAATTTGTGTGGCCAAGTGCATTTGAAGTTCTGATCATTCCTTCAAAGTATCAACAAGATCAGATGAAAAATTATTTGCTGAGGTTTGAGTTAACTTGAGAGTTCTGTGGAAGCTTGGTAAACACATTCAAATGGAAGCATTTTTTTTCCTTGCCTCTGTTTAGGGCAACTCCAAGAGGGAAAAAAGCATGCAGAGCACACTGAGAACTAATAGTGTCTCAAGTTTCAAGCACCTAGCACAAATCATGTTTGATTTAGAGATTCACATCCTTCTATCTGTATAGGGGAAAATGAAGAGAAACCTAAAAGTTCAATGTTTTCCTGCAAATGAATGCTTTAAACTAGAAGAAAGAAATTTGGGGGGCCATGTGCGCCTGGAGTAGCAATCATTCCTTCAAAGTATCAACAAGAACTGGTGAAAAAATATTTGCTGAGATTAAAGTAACCTCGGAGATCAGTGGAAGCTTGGCAAACGCTTTCCAATTAAATATATTTTTACTTGCCTCTACTTAGGGCTACTTAAACAGGGAAGAAAGCATAGAGAGTGCACCGAGAAATAATTGACTTGTCAAGTTTCAGGCAGCTATCACAAAACATGTTAGATTTAGAGGTCCAACAGCCTCTATCCATATAGGGGAAAACGAAGTAAAACCTAAAAATTCAAAGCGTTCCTGCCTACAAATGATTCAATGTAGAAGAGTGAAATATAGTGGATCAATTGCAAATGGATTCCCGATCATGCCTTCAACGTATCAACAAGATCGGTTGAAAAAATATTTGCTGAGATTCCAGTAAACTCGGAATTCTGTGGAAGCTTGGCAAACACTATGAAATGAAATTGTTTTTTCCTTGCCTCTGCTTAGGGCTACTCCAACAGGCAACAATGCATAAAGAGCACACTGAGAAATAATTGAGTGTGTCAAGATTCAAGCAGCCAGCACAAATCATGTTTGATTTAGAGATCCAAATGCCTCTATCCCTGTAGGAGAAAATGACGTTAAATTGTAAAATTGAAAATGTTACTGCAAACAAATGCCTCAACCTAGAAGAATGAAATATGGGGTGCCAAGAGTGGCTTGAGTTGTTATCATTCCTTCAAAGTATCAACAAGTTCAGGTGAAAAATATTTGCTGAGATTCCAGTAAACTCTTAGTTCTGTGGAAGCTTCACAAATGCTTTCAAATGAAAGGGGTTTTTTTTTTTTGCCTCTGCTTAGGGCTATTTCAACAGGGAACAATGCAGAGAGAGCACACTGACAACTAATTGAGTGTGTCAAGTTTCAAGCTAGCACAAGCCATGTTTGATTTAGACATCCACTGTGTCTATACTATACAGGAAAAAGATTTGAAACTTCAAAATTCAAAGTGTTCCTAAAAACAAAACCTTCAACCTAGAAGAATGAAATTTGTGGGGCCAAGTGTGACTGGAATACTGATAATTCTTTCAAAGTATCAAAAAGGTCAGGTTAGAAAATATTTTCTGAGATTCCAGTACACTCAAAGATCTATGTAAGATTGGCAAATGCTTTCAAATGAAAGTATTTTTTATCTTTGACTCTGCTTAGGGCTATTTCATCAGGGAAAAAAGAATATAGAGGGCAATGAGATGTAATTCAGTGTCTCAAGTTTGAAAAATCTAGCTAAAACCATAATTGATTTAGAGGTCCAACTGACTCTATCCCTATAGAGGAAAATGAAGTGAAACCTAAAAATTAAAAGTGTTCCTGCCTACGAATGATTCAACTGAGAAGAGTGAAATATGGAGTTTCAAGTGTGACAGAGTACCGATCATGCCTTCAAAGTATCAACAAGATTTGGTGAAAAAATATTTGCTGAGATTCCAGTAAACACAGTGTTCTGTGGAAGCTTGGTGAATCTTTCAAAAGAAAATGTTTTTTTCTTGCCTCTGCATAGGGCTACTTCAACAGAGGGGAAAAAAAAACATAGAGAGCACACTGAGAACTAATTAAATCTTTCAAGTTTCAATGAAGAAGCAGAAACCATGTTTGATTTGGAGTTCCAAATCCCTCCACCTTATAGGAGAAAATGAAGTGAACTTTAAAAATTCAATGTGTTCCTGAAAACAAACTCTTTAACCTAGAAGAATGAAATTTGAGGAGCCAAGTGTGAGTGGAGTACCAATCAGTCCTTCAAAGAATCAACAATTTCGGGTGAAAAAAAATTTGCTGAAATTCCAGTAAACTCGAAGTTCTGTGGATGGTTGGCAAACGATTTCAAATAAAACTGTTTTTTTCCTTGCCTCTGCTTATGTCTATATCAACAGACATAGAGAGTGAACTGAGAACTAATTGAGTGTGTCAAGTTTCAAGCAGCTAGCATGAACCATGTTTGATTTCAAATTCAAATTGCCTCTATTTCAATAGGAGAAAATGAAGCGAAACCTAAAACTTCAAAGAGTTCTTGCAAACAAACACTTCAACTTAGAAGAATGAAATTTGGGGGGCCAAGTGAGCCTAGAGAAGCAATCATTCCTTCAAAGAACCAAAAAGAGCAGGTGAAAAAAATATTTGGTGAGATTAAAGTAAACTCAGATTTCAGTGGAAATTTGCCAAATGTTTCCAATTAAAGAGTTTTTTCCTTGCCTCTACTTAGGGTTACTTCAACTGGGAACAAAGCACAGAGAGTGCACTGAGAACTAATTGAGTGTTTCAAGATTCAACCAGGTATCAATAAACATGTTTGATTTAGAGTTCCAATTGCCTCTATCCCAATAGGGAAAAATGAAGTGAAACCTAAACATTCAAAGAGTTCCTACAAAGGAACACTTCAACCTAGAAGAATGAAATTTGTGGGATCAAGTGAGATTGGAGGACAAATCATTGCTTCAAAGTATCAACAACATCGGGTGAAAAAGTATTTTCTGAGATTCCAGTAAACTCAAAGTTTTGTGTAATCTTGGCAAATGCTTTCAAATGAAAGTGGTACTTTCTTGAGTTTGCTTAGCACTATTTCAACAGGTAAAAAAGCATAGAGAGAGCACTGAGAAGTAATTCAGTGTGTCAAGTTTCAAGTAGCTAGCACAAACCATATTTGATTTCGAGACCCAACTTCCTCTGTCCCTATGGGGGAAAATGAAGTGAAACCTATAAATTCAATGTGTTCCTGCCTACGAAGTATTCAACCTAAAAAAGTGAAATATGGGGTATCAAGTGTGATAGAGTACCAATCATGCCTTCAAATTATCCACAAGTTTTGGGGAAAAATATTTGCTGAGATTCCAGTAAATTCAGAGTTCTGTGGAAGCTTGGCAAATGCTTTAAATGAAAGACTTTTTTTCCTTGCCTCTGCTTAGGGATACTTCAACTGGAAACAAAGCATAGAGAGTGCACTGAGAACTAATGGAGTATGTCAAGTTTGAAGCAGCTAGAACAAACCATATTTGATTTAGAGTTCCAAATGCCTCTATTCCTATAGGGGAAAATGAAGTGAAACCTAAAAATTCAAAGTGTTCCTGCAAACATATGCTTCAACTTGGAAGAATGAAAATTGGGGGGGGGCAATTGTGACTGAAGTACTGACCATTTCTTTAAAGTATCAACAAGATCAGGTGAAGAAATATTTGCTGGGATTCCAATAAACTCCAAGTTCTATGGAGGCTTGGCAAACACATTCAAATGAAAGTGTTATATCCTTGCCTCTGCTTAGGGGTACTTCAACAAGGAACAAAGCATAGAGAGCACACTGAGAACTAATTGAGTGTGTCAAGTTTCAAGCAGCTAGCACAAACCATGTTTGATTTAGTTTTTCCAAATACCTCTATTCCTAAAGGAGAAAATGAATTGAAACCTAAAATTTCAAAGTGTTCCTGGAAATGAATGCTTCAACATAGAAGAATGAAATTTCAGGGGCCAAGTGTACCTGGAGGCATGATCTTTCTGACAACTTTTCAACAAGATCAAGTGAAAAAAATATTTGCTGAGATTCCAGTAAACTTGGAGTTCTAAGGAAGCTTGGCAAACACATTCAAATAAAAATGATTTTTCTTTGTCTCTGCTTAGGGCTATTCTACAGGGAGAAAAGCAGAGAGAGAGCACTGAAAACTAATTTAATGTGTCAAGTTTTAAAAAGCAAGCACAAAGCATGTTTGATATAGAGTTCCAATTGCCTCTATCTTTATAGGTGAAAACGCAGAGAAAGCTAAACATTCAAAGTGTTCCTACAAAGGAATGCTTCAACCTAGAAAAATGAAATTTGTGGGATCAAGTGATATTGGAGTACCAATCATTCCTTCAAAGTTTCAACAACATCAGGTGAAAAAGTATTTTCTGAGATTCCAGTAAACTCAAAGTTTTGTGTAATATTAGCAAATTCTCTCTAATTAAAGTGGTATTTCCTTGAGTTTGCTTAGCACTATTTCAACAGGGAACAAAGCATAGATAGCGCACTGAGAAGCAATTGAGTGTGTCAAGTTTCAAGTAGGTAGCACAAACAATGTTTGATTTAGAGTCCCAACTGCCTCTGCCTCTATAGGGGAAAATAAAGTGAAACCTATAAATTCAACGTGTTCCTGCCTACGAAGTATTCAACCTAAAAAAGTGAAAAATGGCCTATACAGTGAGACAGAGTACCAATCATGCCTTCAAATTATCAACAATTTTCTGTGAAAAAATATGTGCTGAGATTCCAGTAAACTGAGAGTTGTGTGGAAGCTTGGCAATTCCTTTAAATGAAAGAGTTTTTCCTTGCCTCTGCTTAGGCATACTTCAATAGGAAACAAAGCATAGAGAGTGCACTGAGAACTAATGGTGTTTGTCAAGTTTCAAGCAGCTACCACAAACCTTGTTTGATTTAGAGTTCCAAATACCTCTATTCCTATAGGGGAAAATGAAGTGAAACCTAAAAATTCAAAGTGTTCCTGCAAACGTACACTTCACCTTTGAAGAATGAAAATTGGAGGGCCAATTGTGACTGGAGTACTGATCATTTCTTCAAAGTATCAACAAGACTGGGTGAAAAAATATTTGCTAAGATTCCAATAAACTCAGAGTTTTATGGAAGCTTGGCAAACACTTTCAAATGAAAGTGTTATACCCTTGCCTCTGCTTAGAAGTACTTCAACAGGGAAAAAAGCATAGAGCGCACACTGAGAACAATTTGAGTGTGCCAAGTTTCAAGCAGCTAGCGCAACCCATGTTTGATTTAGTTTTCCAAATGCCTCTATTCCTATCAGAGAAAATGAAGTGAAACCTAAAATTCCAAAGTGTTCCTGCAAATGAATGCTTCAACCTAGAAGAGTGGAATTTCAGGGGCTAAGTGCACCTGGATTGTGATCATTCTGTCAACATTTCACCAAGATCAATTGAAAAAATATTTGCTGGGATTCCTGTAAACTCGGAGTTCTGTGGAAGCTTGACAAATGCTTTCAAATGAAAATGATTATTCCTTGCCTTTCCTTAGAACTATTTAAACAGGGAACAAAGCATACAGAGTGCACTGAAAACTAATTTAGTATGTCAAGTTTAAAGCATCTAACAAAAAACATGTTTGATATAGAGTTCCATTTACCTCTATCCTTATAGAGGTAAAAAAGTGAAACCTAAACATTCAAAGTGCTCCTGCAAATGAATAGTTCATCCTAGAAGTATGAAATTTGTGGGATCAAGTATAACTGGATTACTGATCATTCCTTCAAAGTATCAACATGATCAGGTGGAAAAATACTTGATGAGATTCCAGTAAATTTGGAGTTTTGTGGAGGCTATGCAAAATCTTTCAAATGAAAATGTTGTTTCCTTGCCTCTTATTAGCCCAGTATCAATAGGGAACAAATAATAGAGAGTGCACTGAGAACTAATTTAGTGTGTTAATTTTCAAACACAAGCACAAACAATGTTTGATTTAGAGTTCAAACTGCCTCTATCCCTAAAGGGGAAAATGAAGTAAAACCAAAAATTCAAAGTTTTTCTGAAAACGAACACTTCAACCTAGAAGAATGTAATCTGGGTGTTCACGTGCTACTGGAGTACTGATCATTGCTTCAAAGTATCTACAAGATCGGGTGAAAAAATATTTGCTGAGGTTCCAGTAAATTCGGAGTTCTGAAGAAGTTAGGCAAACACATTCAAAAGGAAATGATTTTTCTCTGCCTCTGCTTAGGGCTATTTCTTCAGGGAGAAAAGCAGAGAGAGCACACTGAAAACTAATTTAGTGTGTCAAGTTTCAAAAAGTGAGCAAAAAGCATGTTTTAAATAGAGTTCCAATTACATCTATCCTTATAGGGGAAAACGTAGTGAAACATAAACACTCAAAGTTTTCCTGCAAACGAATGCTTCAACCTACAAGAATAAAATTTGGGGGATCATGTGAGACTGGAGTACTGATCATTCCTTCAAATTATCAACAACATTGGTGAAAAAGTATTTGCTGAGATTCCAGTAAACTCAAAGTTTTGTGTACTCTTGGAATATATTTTCCAATGAAAGTGTTATTTCCTTGACTCTGATTAGGGATATTTAAACATTGAAGAAAGCATAGAGAGCACAATGAGAAGTAATTCAGTGTGTCAAGTTTCAAGCAGGAAGCACTAACCATGTTTTATATAGAGTTCCAAATGCCTCTATCCTTATAGGGGAAAATGAAGTGAAACCTAAACATTTAAAGTGTTCCTGCAAATGAATGGTTCAACCTAGAAGAATGAAATTTGTGAGATAAAGTACAATTGGAATACCGATCATTCCTTCAATGTATCAACAAGATCGTTGAGAAAATATTTGCTGAGATTCAAGAAAACCCTGGATTTCCGTGGAAGCTTGGCAAATGTTTTCAAATGAAATTGTTTTCTCATTGCCTCTGCTTAGGGGTACTTCAACAAAGAACAATGCATAGAATGTGCACTGAGAGCTAATTGAGTGTGTCAAGTTTCAAGCGCCTAGCACAAACCATGTTTGATTTAGAGTTTCAAATGCCTCTATCCCTACAGGAGAAAAGGAAGTGAAACCTAAAAAATTCAAAGTTTTCCAGCAAACAAACACTTCATCCTAGCAGAATGAAATTTGGAGTGCCAACTGAGCCTGGTATAGTGATCATTCCTTCAAAGTATCAACAAGATCAGGTGAAAAAATATGTGCTGAGATTCCAGTAAACTCGGAGTTCTGTGGAAGCTTGGCAAACACATTCAAATTAAAATGTTTTTTCTTTGTCTCTGCTTAGGGCTATTCTACAGGGAGAAAAGCAGAGAGAGCACACTGAAAACTAATTTAGTGTGTCAAGTTTCAAAAATCGAGGACAAAGCATGTTTTAAATAGAGTTCCAATTGCCTCTGGGGAAAACGTATTGAAATGTAAACATTCAAAGTGTTACTACAAATGAATGCTTCAACCTAGAAGAATGAAATTTGTGGGATCAAGTGAGATAGGAGTACTGATCATTTTTTTCAAAATATCAACAACATCATGTGAAAAAATATTTGCTGAGATTCCAGTAAACTCAAAGTTTTGTGTACTCTTGGAATATACTTTCCAATGAAAGTGTTATTTCCTTGACTCTTCTTAGGGCTATTTCAACATGGAAAAAAGCATAGAAAGAACACTGAGAAGTAATTCAGTGTGTCAAGTTTCAAGCAGCTAGCACAAACCCTTGTTTGATTTAGAGTTCCAAATGCCTCTGTCCCTATAGAAGAAAACAAAGTGAAACCTAAAAAATCACCATGTTTCTGCCTATGATGTAGTCAATGCAAAAGAGTGAAAAATGCGGTTTTAAATGTGATGTAGTACTAATCATACATTCAAAGTATCAACAAGATCCAGTGAAAAAATATTTGCTGATATTCCAGTGAACTCGGAGTTATGTGGAAGCTTGGCAAATGCTTTCAAATTAAAGTGTTAATTCTTCCTTCTCCTTAGGGCTACTTCAACGGGGAACAAAGCATAGAGAGTGAACTGAGTATTAATTAAGTGTGTCAAGTTTCAAGCAGCTAGCATAAACCATGTTTGATTTAGAGATTCAACTGCCTCTATCCCAAAAGGGGAAAATGAAATGAAACTTATAAATTCAATGTGTTCTTTCAAACGAAAGCTTCAACCTAAAATATTGAAATTTGGGGGTCAAGTTAAACTGAAATACCAACCATTCCTTCAAATTATCAAAAAGTTCGGGTGAAAAAATATTTGCTGAGATTCCAGTTAAGCCCGAGTTCTGTGGAAGCTTGGCAAGTGCTTTAAATGAAAGAGTTTTTTCCTTGCTTCTACTTAGGGATACTTCAAAAGAGAAAAAATCATAGAGAGTGCACAGAGAACTTATTGAGTGTGTCAAGTTTCTAGCAGCTAACCAAACTATGTTTGATTTAGAGTTCTAACTGTCTCTATCTCTATGGGGTAAAAGGAAGTGAAACCTAAAAAATCAAAGTGTTCCTGCAAACGTATGCTTCAACTTGGAAGAATGAAAATTGGGGGGCCAATTGTGACTGGAGTACCAACCATTTCTTCAAAGTATCAACAAGATCGGGTGAAGAAATATTTGCTGGGATTCCAATAAACTCGGAGTTATATGGAATCTTGACAAATGCTTTCAAATGAAAGTATTATTTCCTTGCCTCTTCTTAGAGCTACTTCAACAGGGAACAAAGAATAGAGAGAACACTGAGAACTAATTGAGTGTGTCAAGTTGCATGCAGCTAGCAAAACCATGCTTGATTTAGAGTTCCATCTGCATCTATCCCTTTAGGGAAAAATGAAGTGAAAACTAAAAATTGAATTTTTTCCTGCAATTGAATGCTTCAACCTAGAATAATGAAATTTAGGGGGAGAAGTACGATTGAAGTACTGATCATTTCTTCAAAGTACAAACAATTTTGGGTGAAAAAATATTTCCTGAGGTTCCAGTAAACTCGGAGTTCTGTGGAAGCTTTGCAAACGCTTTAAAATAAAAGTGTTTTCCCTTTGCCTCTGCCTAGGTCTATTTCAACAGGGAACAAAGCAAAGGGAGTGCACTGACAACTTATTGAGTGTGTCAAGTTTCAAGCAGTTAGCACAAACAATGTTTGATTTAGAGTTCCAACTGCCTCTATTCTTACAGTGGAAAACGAAGTGAAACCTAAACATTGAAAGTGCTCCTGCAAATGTACTGTTCAACATAGAAGAATGAAATTTGTTCGATCAAGTGCAACTGTAGTACCAATCATTCCTTCAAACTATCCAAATTAGTGGGTCGAAAAATATTTGCTGAGATTCAAGTAAACTTGGAATTCTGTGGAGGCTTGGCAAATGCTTTCAATTGAATTTTTTTTTTCCTTGCCTCTGCTTAGACCTACATCAACAAGTAACAATATATAGAGAGCACACTGAGAATTAATTGATTGTGACAGGATTCAAGCAGCTAGCACAAACCATGTTTGATTTAGATTTCTATCTGCCTCTATCCCTATAGGGGAAAATGAAGTGAAACCTAAAAATTCAAAGTGTTCCTGCAAACGAAAGCTTCAACCTAGAAGAATGTAATTTGGGTGGCCACATGCGACTGGAGTACTGATCATTCCATTAAAGTATCAACAAGATAGGGTGAAAAGAATATTTGCTGAGATTCCAGTAAACTCGGAGTTCTGTAGAAGCTTGGCAAATGCTTTCAAATGAAAGTGTTTATTCCTTTCCTCTGCTTAGGGCCATTTCAACAGTGAACAAATCATAGAGAATGCACTAACAACTAATTGAATGTGTGCAGTTTCAAGCAGCTAGAACAAACCATATTTGATTTAGTGTCCCAAATACCTCTATCCCTACAGTGGAAAATGAAGTAAAACCTAAAATTTAAAGTGTTCCTGCCAACAATCTGTTCAACGGAGAAGAATGAAATTTGGGGGATCAAGTGCAACTGCAGTACTGATCATTTCTTCAAAGTATCAACAAGATCAGGTGAAAAAATATTTGCTTAGATTCCAGTAACCTTGGAGTTCTCTGAAAGCTTGGCAATTGCTTTCAAATGAAAGTGTTTTTTTCTTGCCTCTGCGTAGGGCTACTTCAACAGAGAACATAGAATAGAGAGCAAACAGAACTAATTGAGTGTATCAAGTTTCAAAAATCTATCACACACCATGTTTGATTTAGAGTTCCAACTGCCTCTATCCCCATATGAGAAAACGAAGTGAAACCTAAAATTTGAAAGTGTTCCTGCAAATGAAAATTTCAACTTAGAAGAATGAAATTTGGGAGCCAATTGCCACTGGAGTAGCAATCATTCCTTCAAAGGATCAACGTGATCAGGTGGAAAAATATTTGCTGAGATTCTAGTAAACTCAGACTACTGTGGAATATTGGCAAATGCTTTGAAATGAAATGATTTTTTTCTTTGCCTCTCCTTGGGGCTATTTCAACAGGGAACAAACCATAGGGAGTGCAATGAAAACTAATTGAGTGTTTCAAGATTCAAGCAGCTAGCACAAACCATGTTTGATTTAGAGTTCCAAATGCCTCTATCCCTATAGTGGATAACAATGTGAAACCTAAAAATTCAAAGTGTTCTTGAAAACAAATGCTTCAACCAAGAAGAATGAAATATGGAGAGCCAAGTACGACTGAAGTACCAATCATTCCTTCAAAGTATCAACACTATCACGTGAAACAATATTTCCTGTGATTCCAGTAAACTCGGAATTCTGTGGAAGAATGGCAAACACTTCCAAATGAGAGTGGTTTATGCTTGCCTCTGCTTAGGGCTACTTCAATAGGGAACAAAGCATAGAGAGTACACTGAGAACTAATTGAATGTGTCAAGTTTCAAACAGCTAGAACCAACAAGGTTTGATTTAGAGTTCCAAATTCCTCTATCCCTATAGATGAAAGCGAAGTGAAACCAAAAAATGCAAAGATTTCCTGCAAACGAACGCTTAAACCTAGAAAAATAAAATTTCATGGGCCATATAGTGTGGTGAGCCGTGTTTGTAGACCACTGCCGCCATTAGAAGATGGCGCCGGTCTCCGTTGTGGATCTTGGTAAACAACTCCTTATTTGGGAGAGTTGGCGCGATGTCCCTCAGTACCCAATGAGAAAACCCCGTGTGGCAGCTTTGGATTGGACTTGAGTAAGCTTTATTAAGCTGTGTGTGGGTGCATGGAAGGAGAGCGCTTGAGAGAAAACTAGAGTTAAGGCCTGAATAAACCACTGAAAGAAGAATCCTGTGTCGTGTCTTCCTTGCTGGCGAGGGGGTCGCGGCAATATGGGTCTATAGTAGCGATCATTCCTTCAAAGTATCAACAACATCAAGTGAAAAAATATTTGCTGAGATTCCAGTAAACTCAGAGTTCTGTGGAAGCTGGGCAAATGGTTTCAAATGAAAGTGTTTTTTCCTTGCCTCTACTTAAGGCTACTTCAACAGGGAAAAAATCATAGAGAGTGCTCTGGTAACTAATTGAGTGTGTCATTTTTCAAGCAGCTGGCAAAAAACATATTTTATTTAGAGTTCCAACTGCATCTATCCGTATATGAAAAAACAAAGTGAAATCTAAAAATTCAAATTTTCCTGCAAACGAACGTTTTAACATAGAAGAATGAAATTTGGGTGGCCAAGTGTGAATGGAGTACCACTCATTCCTTAAAAGTATCAACAAGATTAAGTGAAAAAAAATATGTGCTGAGATTCCAGTAAACTCAGAGTTCTTTGGAAATTTGGCAAACACTTTCAAATTAAAATGTTTTTTTCCTTGTTTCTGCTTAGGGCTATTTCAAAAGGGAAAAACTCATGGAGAGTGAACTGAAAACTAATAGAGTGTATCAAGTTTCAAGCAGCTACCATAAATCTTGTTTGATTTAGAGTTTAAACTGCATCTATCCCTATAGGGGAAAATGAAGTGAAACCTAAAAATTCAAAGTTTTCCTGCAAACAAATGCTTCATCCTAGAAGAATTAAATTTTGGGGGGCCAAATGGTCTGGAGTAGCAACCATTCCTTCAAAGTATCAACCAGATTGGGTGAAAAAACTGTTTGTTGAGATTCTAGTAATGTCGGATTTCTGTGGAACCTTGGGAAATGCTTTCAAATGCACGAGTTTTTTCCTTGCTTCTGCTTAGGGCTACTTTAACAGGGAAAAAGCATAGATAGCTCACTGAAAACTAATTGAGTGTGTCAAGTTTCAAGCAGCTAGCACAAACCATGTTTGACTTAGAGTTCCAACTGCTTCTATCTCTGAAGGGGAAAATGAACTGAAACCAAAAATTTCAAATTTTTCCTGAAAACAAACGCTTCAACCTAGAAGAATGACATTTGGGGGGCCAAGTTCCACTGGAGTACCAATCATTCTGTCAAAGTATCAACAATTTCATGTGAAGAAATGTATGCTAAGATTCCAGGAATCTTGGAGTTCAGTGGAAGGTTGGCAAATGCTTGCAAATTTAAGTGTTTTTTGCTTGCCTCTGCTTAGGACTACTTCCAAAGGGAATAAAGCATAGAGAGCACACTGAGAACTAATTGAGTGTGTCAAGTTTCAAGCAGCTAACACAAGCCACGTTTTATTTAGAGTTCGAACTGACCCTCTCCCTATAGGGGAAAATGAATTGAAACATAAAAATTCAAAGTTTTCCTGCAAACGAATGCTTCATCCTAGAAGAATTACATTTGGGGGCCAAGTGCGCCTGGAGTAGCAATCATTCCTTCTGGGTACCAACAAGATTGGGTGAAAAAAAAATTTGCTGTGATTCAGGTAATTACAGAATTCTGTGGAAGCTTGGCAAATGCATTCAAATGAAATTTTTTATTCCTTGCCTCGGCTTAGAGCTATTTCAACAGGGAACAAAGAATAGAGAGCTCACTGAGAACTAATTGAGTGTGTCATGTTTAAAGCACCTAGCACAAACCATGTTGATATCGAATTTCAACTGCCTCTATCCATTTAGGGGAAAATGAAAAGAAGCCTAAAAATTCAAAGTTTTACTGCAAATGAACGTTTCAACCTAGAAGAATCATCTTTGGGGGGCTAAGTGCACATGTAGTAGTAATCATTTCTTCAAAGTACCAACAAGATTGGGTGAAAAAAATATTTGCTGATATTCCAGTAAACTTGGAGTTCTGTGGAAGCTTGGCAAATGATTTCAATTGAAATTGTTTTTCCTTGCCTCTGCTTAGGGCTACTTCAACAGGGAACAAAGCATAGAGATCACTCTGAGAACTAATTGAGTGTGTCAATTTTCAAGCAGCTAGCAAAAACCATGTTTGATTTAGAGTTCGAAATGCATCCATCTGTAAAGTGGAAGACAAAGTGAAACCTAAAATTTCAAATTGTTCCTGCAAACGAACTCTTCAACATAGAAGAATGAAATTTGTACGGCCAAGAGCACATGCAGAAGTGATCAGTCCTGCAAAATATCAACAAAATAGGTGAAAAAATATATGCTGAGATTCCAGTAAACTCAGAGTTCTGTGGAAGCTTGGCAAAGGCTTTCAAATGAAAATGTTTTTGTCTTGCCACAGTGTAGGGCAATATCAAAAGGGAACAAAGCATAGAGAGTGCACTGAGAACATATTGTGTGTGTCATGTTTCAAGCACCAAGCACAAACCATGTTTGATTTAGAGTTCCAACTGCCTCTATCCCTTTAGCTGAAAACGAGGTGAAACCTAAAAATTCAAAGTGTTCCTATATGAGTGCTTCAATCTAGATAAATGAAATTTGGGGGCCAAGTGCACTTGGAGTAGCGATAATTCCTTCAAAGTATCAACAAGTTCGGGTGAAAAAAATATTTGCAAATTTGCAGTTCTGTGGAAGCTTTGTAAAAGATTTCAAATGAAAATTTTTTTTTCTTGCCTCTCCTTAGGTCAATTTCAACAAGAAATAAAGTATAGAGAGCAAAATAACAACTAATTCAGTGTGTAAAGTTTCAAGTACCTAGCACAAACCATGTTTGATATAAAGTTACAACTGCCGCTATCCCTGTATGGGAAAATGAAGTGAAACCCCAAAATTCCAAGTTTTCCTGCAAACAAAAGCTTCAAGCTAGAAGATTGAAATTTGGGGGTCAAGTGTATCTGGAGTACCAATCATCCCTCCAAAGTGTCAACAAGTTTGGGTGAAAAAATATTTGCTGAGATTCCAGTAAACTTGAAGTTCTGTGGAACCTTGGCAAATGCTTTTAAATGAAAGTGTTTTATCCTTGCCTCTGCTTAGGGCTACTTCAACAGGGAACAAAGCATAGAGAGCTCACTTAGATCTAATTCAGTTTGTTATGTTTGAAGCAGCTAGCACAAAACATGTTTGATTGAGAGTTCCAACTGCTTCTATTCCTGTAGGGGAAAATGAAGTGAAACCTAAAAATTCAAAGTTTTCCTGCAACTGAATGCTTAAATTTAGAAGAATGAAATTTGGGGTGCCAAGTGTGACTTGAGTACCAATCATTCCTTCAAAGTATCAATAATTTCGGGTGAAGAAATATTTGCTGAGATTCCAGTAAACTCAGAGTTCTGTGGAAGCTTTGCAAACCTTTTCATATGAAAGTGTTTTTCCTTGCCTCTTTTGGGCTACTTCAACAGGGAACAAAGCATAGAGTGCACTCTGAGAACTAATTGAGTGTGTCACGTTCCAAGCACATAGCACAAACCATCTTTTTTTAAGAGTTCCAACTGCCTCTATCCCTTTAGAAGAAAAATGAAGTAAAAACTAAAAATTAAAAGTGTTCCTGCAAATGAAAGCTTCAACCTAGAAGAATGAAATTTGGGTGGCCCAGTGTGACTGGAGAACCAATCATTTCTGAAAAGTATCAACAAATTTGGTTTAAAAAATATTTCCTGCTATTCCAGTGAATATGAAGTTGTGTGGAAGCTTGGCAAATGCTTTCAAATGAAAGTGTTTTTTCCTTGCCTCTGCTGAGGGCTACTTCAACAGGGAACAAAGAATAGAGAGTGCACTGAGAACAAATTGAGTGTGTTAAGTTTCAAAATGCTAGCACAAAGCATGTTTTATTTAGACTTCCAAATACATACATCCTTATATGGAAAAACAAAGTAAAACCTAAAATTTCAAAGTGTTCTTGCCTACGAATGCTAAAAATTACAAGAATAAAATCTGAGTGATCAAGTGTGAATGGAGTACTGATCATGCCTTCAAGGTATCAAATAGATTTGGTGAAAAATATTTGCTGGGATTCTAGTAAACTTGGAGTTCTGTGGAAGCTTGGCAATCACATTCAAATGAAAGTGCAAAAATTCAAAGTGTTCCTGCAAACAAACGCTTTGACCTATGAAAATGAAATTTGAGGGGCCAAGTTCACATGGAGTAGCCATAGTTCCTTCAAAGTATCAACCAAATTGGTTGCAAAAAATATTTGCTGAGATTCCAGTAAACTCGGAGTTCTGTGGAAACTTAGCAAATGCTTGCAAATTAAAGAGTATTTTTGCTTGACTCTTCTTAGGGCTACTTCAACAGTGATAATAGCATAGAGAGTGCTCTGATAAATAATTGAGTGTGTAAAGTTTCAAACCTCTAGCACAAACCATGTTTCATTTAGAGTTCCAACTGCCTCTATCTGTATAGGGGGAAAAAACTGAAACTAAAAATTCAAAGTTTTTCTGCAAACAAAGTTTTCAGACTTGAAAAATGAAATCTGGGGAGCCAAGTGCACTTGTATTAATGACCATTCCTGTAAAGTATCAACAAGATCATTGAAAAACTATTTGCTGAATTTCTAGTGAACTAGGATTTCTGTGGAATCTTGGCAAATGCTTTCATATGAAACTATTTTTCCTTGCCTCTTCTTAGTGCTACTTCAACAGGGAACAAAGCATAGAGAACACACTGAAAACTAATTAAGTGTGTCAAGTTTCAAGAAGCTAGAAAAAACATATTTGATTTAGAGTTCCAAATTCATTTTCACTATAAAGGAAAACAAAGTGAAAACTAAAAATTCAATGTGTTCCTGCAAATGAACGCTTCAACCTAGAAGAATGAAATTTGGGGGGCCAAGTGCACCTGGAGTAGTGATCATTGCTTCAAAACATCAACAAGATTGGGTGAACTATTATTTGCTCAGATTCCAGTAATTTCTTAGTTCTGTGGAAGCTTGGCAAACACTTTCAAATGAAAGTGTTTTTTCCTTGCCTCTGCTAAGGGCTATGTCAACAGGGGGAAAAAAAAACATAGAGAGCGAACTGGCAATAATTGAGTGTGTCAAGTTTCAAGCAGCTAGTACAAAGCATGTCTGATTTAGAGTTCCAACTACTTCTATCCATATAGGGGAAAATGAAGTGAAACCTAAAATTCAAAGTGTTCCTGTCTAGGAACCCTTCAACATAGAAGAATGAAATATGGGGGATCAAGTGCAACTAGAGTACTGATCATGCCTTCAAAGTATCAACAAGATCAGGTGAAAAAATCTCTGCTGAGATATCAGTAAACTTGGAGTTCTGTGGAAGCTTGACAAACACTTTTCAAATGAAAGTGTTTTCTTTGCCTCTCCCTAGGGCTACTTCAACAGGGAACATATCATAGAGGGCGCTCTTAGAACTAATTGAGTGTGTCAAGTTTCAAGCAGCTAGCACAAACCATGTTTAATTTAGAGTTCCAACTGCCTCTATCTCTATAGGGGAAAAGGAAGTAAAACCTATAAATTCAAAGTGTTCCTGCAAATGAATGCTTTAACATAGAAGAATGAAATTTCGTGGGCCACGTGCACCTGTAGTAGTGTTCATTCCTTCAATGTATCCACAAGATCGGTTGAAAAAATATTTGATGAGATTCCAAAAAACTCAGAGTTCTGTGGAAGCTTGGAAAATGCTTTCAAATGAAAGTGTTTTTTCCTGACCTGTGCTTAGGGCTACTTCAATAGGGAACAAAGCTTAGAGAACACTCTGAGAATTAATTTAGTTTGTCAAGTTTCAAGCAACTAGCACAAAGCATGTCTGATTTAGAGTTCCAACATCATCTATCCCCAAAGGGGAAAACAAAGTGAAACCTAAAAATTCAAAGTGTTCCTGCAAACGAACGCTTCAACCTATAAGAATGAAATTTGTGAGGACAAGTACATCTGTAGTAGTGATCATTTCTTCAAAGTATTGACAATATCAATTAAAAAATATTTTCTGAGATTCCAGTAAACTTGGAGTTCTGTGGAAGCTTGGCAAATGCTTTCAAATGAAAATGTTTTTTTCCTTGCCTCTCTTTAAGGCTACTTCAACAGGGAAAAAAGCATAGAGAGTGCTCTGAGAACTAATTGAGTGTGTCAAGTTTCAAGCAGCTACTAAATACCAGTTTGACTTAGAATTCCAAATGCATCTATTCCTATATGAAGAAACAAAGTGAAACCTAAAAATTCAAAGTGTTCCTGCAAACAAACACTTCAACATATAAGAATGAAATTTGTGAAACCAAGTATGTCTGTAGTAGTGATCATTTCTTCAAAGTATCGACAATATCAATTAAAAATATTTTTTGAGATTCCAGTAAACTCGGAGTTCTGTGGAAGCTTGGCAAACACTTTCAAATTAAAGTGTTTTTTTCCTTGCCTCTCTTTAAGGCTACTTCAACAGTGAAAAAAGCATAGAGAGTGCTCTGAGAAGTAACTGAGTGTGTCACATTTCAAGCAGCTACCAAATACCATGTTTAATTTAGAATTCCAAATGCATCTATTCCTATATGAAGAAACAAAGTGAAACTTAAAAATTCAAATTTTTCCTGCAAATAAACGATTCAACATAGAAGAATGAATTTTGGGTGGCCAATTGCAAATGGAGTACAGATCATTACTTCAAAGTATCAACATGATCAAGTGAAAAATTATTTGCTGAGATTCCAGTAAACTTGCAGTACTGTGGAAGCTTGGCAAACACTTTCAAATGAAAGTGTTTTTTCTTTCTGTCTTCTTAGGGCTATTTCAACAGTGAGCAAAGCATAGCAAGCACACAGATATCTAATTGAGTGTGTCAAGATTTAAGAAACTAGCACAAAGCATGTTTTATTTAGATTTTCACCAGCCTCTATCCCTTTAGGGGAAAAGGAAGTGAAACTTAAAAATTCAATGTGTTTCTAAAAACCAACACTTCAACCTAGAAGAATGAAATTTGGGGTCAAAGTGTGACTGAAGTCCCAATCACTCCTTCAAAGTATCACATGTTCAGGTGAAAAAATATTTGCTGACATTTCAGTAAACTTGGAATTCTGTGGAAGCATGGCAAACACTTTCATTTGAAAGTGTTTTTTTTTCCTCTACTTAAAGCTACTTCTACAGGGAACAAAGCACAGAGAGTGCACTGGGAACTAATTGAGTGTGTCCAAGTTTCTAGCAGCTAGCACAAACCTTGTTTGATTTGGAGTTCCAATTGCATATATCCCTATAGGGGAAAACAAAGTGAAATCTAAACAATGAAAGTTTAGATTTGCAGGAGCAAAGGAACGCTTCAACCTAGAAGTATGAAATTTGGCTGGCCAAGTTCAACTGGAGGGCTGATAATTTTTTCAAAGTATCAACAAGATCAGGTGAAAAAATATTTGTTGAGATTACAGTAAACTCGGAGTTCTGTGGAAGCTAGGCAAACACTTTCAAATGAAAGTGTCTCTTCCTTGCCTCTCCTTAGGACTACTTTGACAGGGAACAAAGCATGGAGAGTGCACTGAGATCTAATTTAGTATGTCAATTTTCAAGCCACTAGCAAAACTATGTTTGATTTAGTCTTCCAACTGTTCTCTCCCTATAGAGCAAAAATGAAGTGAAACCTAAAAATTCAATGTGTTAATGCAAACCAATGCTTCAACCTACAAGAATGAAATTTGGGGGGCCAAGTGCGACTGGAGTACTGATCATTCCTTCAAAGTATCAACATGCTCAGGTGAAGAAATATTTGCTCAGATTCCAGGAGACTTGGCATTCTATGAAAGCTGGGCAAACACTTTCAAATGAAAGTGTTTTTCCTTGTCTCTGCTTAGGGCTAATTCAGCAGGGAACCAAGCATAGAGAGCACATTGAAATCTAATTGAATGTGTCAAGTTTCAAGCCGGTAGCACAAATTATGTTTGATTTAGACTTCCAACTGCATCAATCCCTATAGAGAAAAACAAAGTGAAACCTAAAATTTCAAAGTGTTCTTGCAAACGAACGCTTCAACCTAAAAGAATAAAATGTGGTTGGTGTAATGCCACTGGAGTTCCAATACTTTTTTCAAAGTATCAAGAAGATCGGGTGAAAAAATATTTGCTGATATTCCAGTAAACTCGGAGTTCTGTGGATGCTTGGCAAATACTTTCAAATGATAGTATTTTTCCTTGTGTCTGCTTAGGGCTACTTCAACAGATAACAAAGCATAGAGAAAGCAGTGAGATCTAATTGAGTGTGTCTAGTTTCAATCAGCTAGCACAAGCTATGTTTGATTTAGAGTTCCAAATGCCTCTATCCCTTTAAGGGAAAAGGAAGTGAAACTTAAAAATTCAGTGTGTTTCTGCAAACAAATGCTTCAACCTAGAAGAATGAAATTTGGGGGGCCAAGTGCGACTAAAGATTCGATCACTCCTTCAAAGTATCACCATGTTAGGGTACAAGAAATATTGCTGAGGTTCCAGTAAACTCAGAGTTCTGTGGAAGCTTGGCAAACACTTACATATTAAAGTGTTTTTCCTTACCTCTGCTTAGAGCTAATTCAACAAGGAAAAAATGATGGAGAGGGCATTGAGAACTAATTGAGTGTGTTAAGTTTCAAGCAGATAGCACAAACCATGTTTGATTTAGACTGACAACTGCCTCTATCACTAAAGTCAAAAACAAAGTGAAACCTCGAAATTCAAACTTTGTTCCTGCAAACAAACACTTCAACCTAAATGAATGGAATTTGGGAGGCCATGTGCGACTGGAGTACTGGCCACTCCTACAAAGTATCAATAAGATCAGGTGGAAAAAAATATATGCTGAGATTCCAGTAACCTTGGTGTTCTGTGGAAACTAGGGAAACACTTTCAACTTAAAGTGTTTTTTCCTTGCCTCTGCTTAGGGCAACTTCAGCAGGGAACACAGCATAGAGAGCACACTGAGAACTAATTAAGTGTGTCATGTTTCAAGCAGCTAGCACAAGCCATGTTTGATTTAGAGTTCAAACTGCCTCTATCCCTTTAGGGGAAATGGAAGTGATACTTAAGAATTCAATGTGTTCCTGCAAAAGAACGCTTCAACCTAGAAGAATGAAATTTGGGGAGCCATGTGTGACTGGAGGACAGATCACTACTTCATAGTATCAACATGTTCGGGTTTAAAAATATATGCTGAGATTCCAGTAAACTCAGAGTGCTGTGGAATCATGGCAAATGCTTTCAAATTAAAGTATTTTTTCTTGCGTCTACTTAGGGCTACTTTGACAGGGAATAAAGCATAAAGAGCACACTGAGAACTAATTTAGTGGGTCATGTTTCTAGAAGCTAGCTCAAACCATGTTTGATTTAGAGTTCCAATTGCATTTATCCCTATAGGGGAAAACAAAGTGAAACCTAAAAAATGAAAGTCTCCTGCAAAGGAAAGCTTCAACCTAGAAGAATGAAATTTGGCTGGCCAAGTGTAAACAGAGGACCGATCCTTTTTTCAAAGTATCAACAAGTTCGGGTGAAAAAAATATTTGCTGATATTCCAGTAAACTCGGAGTTCTCTGGAAGCTAGGCAAATGCCTTCAAATGAAAGTGTTTCTTCCTTGCCTCTGCTAAGGGCTACTTTGACAGGGAACACAGCATAGAGAGTGCACTGAGAACTAATTTAGTGTGTCAAGTTTCAGACTAGTAGCACAAACTATGTTTAATTTAGACTTCCAACTGCTTTTATCTCTATAGAGGAAAACGAAGTGTAACTGAAAAATTCAAAGTGTTCTTGCAAACGAATGCTTCAACCTAGAGGAATGAAATTTGTGTGGCCATGTGCGATTGGAGTACCAATCATTCCTTCAAAGTATCAACAAGTTCAGGTGAAAAAAAATGCTGAGAATCCAGTAAACTTGGAATCCTTGGAAGCTTGGCCAAAGCTTTCCAATTAAAGTGTTCGTTCTTCCCTCTGATAAGGGCTACTTCAACAGGGAACAAAACATTGAAAGTGCACTGTGAAGTAGTTTAGTGTTTCAAGATTCAAGCAGGTAGCACAAACAATGTTTGATTTAGACTTCAACATGTTTCTATTCTTATAGGGGAAAACAAAGTGAAACCTAATAATTCAAAGTGTTCCTGCAAACAAATGCTTCAACTTAGATGAATGAAATTTGGGGGCAAAATGCGACTGGAGTACCGATTGTTCCTGCCAAGTATCAATGAGATCTGGTGAAAAAATATTTGCTGAGATTCCAGTTAATTCAGAAATCTGTGACAGCTTGGCAAATGTTTTCAAATGAAAGTGTTTTGTTCTTGCCTCTGCTTAGGGCTACTTCAATGGCAAACAAAACACAGAGAGTGCACTGAGAACTAATCAGTGTCTCAAATGTCAAGCAGCTAGCAAAAACCGTGTTTGATTTAGAGTTCCAACTGCTTCTATTCTTATAGGGGAAAAGGAAGTGAAACCTAAAAATTCAAATTTTTCCTGCAAAAGAATGTTTCAACCTAGAAGACTGAAATTTGGGGGACCAAGTGAGACTGGAGTACCAATCATTCTGGCCAAGTATCAACAAGATCGGGTGAAAAATTATTTGCTGATATTCCAGTAAACTCACAGTTCTGTGGAAGCTTGGCAAACACTTTCAAATGAAAGTGTTTTTTCTTTGCCTGCACTTAGGTCTACTTCAATAGGGAAGAAAGCATAGAGCGCACACTGAGAACTAATTGAGTGTGTGAAGTTTCTAGCAGCTGGCACAAACCATGTTTGATTCAGAGTTCCAAATGCATACAACACTGTAGGGGAAAAGGAAGTGAAACCTAAAAATTCAAAGTGTGCCTGCAAACGAGTGCTTTGGCTTGAAGAATGAAATTTGGGAGGCCAAGTGCAACTGGAGTACCGATCATTCCTGCCAAGTATCAATGAGATCAGTTGAAAAAATATTTGCTGAGGTTCCAGTAAACTCGGAGTTCCATGAAATTTTGGCAAATGATTTCAAATGAAAATGTTTTTCCATACGTCTTCTAGGGCTACTGCAACAAGGAACAAAGCATAGAGAGTGCACTGAGAACTAATTGAGTGTGTCAAGTTTCAAACAGCTAGCTCATACCATGTTTGATTTAGAGTTCCAAATCCATCTATCCCTATAGGAAAAAACGTTGTGAAACTTAAAAAATCAAAGTATTCCTGCAAAAAAAAATTGAGTATGTAAAATTTCAAGATGCTAGCACTAAACATGTTTGATTTAGAGTTTCAACTGTTTTTGGTTTGTTTGTTTGTTTCTGCTAGGGCTACTTCAAAAGGGAAAAAGCATAGAGAGCACACTGATATCTAATTGAGTGTGTCAAGTTTCAAGCAGCTAGCACAGCCATATCTGATTTAGAGTTCCAACTGCATCTATCCCTATAGGGGAAAAAGAAGTAAAACCTAAAAATTCAAAGTGTTCCTGCAAACGTATGCTTCAACCTAGAAAAAATGAAATTTGGGTTTCCAAGTGCGACTGGAGTACCAATCATTCCTTCAAATTATCAACAATATCAGGTGAAAGAATACTTGCTGAGATTCTAGTAAACTCAGAGTTCTGTGGATGCTTGGCAAGGGCTTTCAAATGTAAGTGTTTTTTCCTTGCCTCTGCTTAAGGCTACTTCAACTGTTAACAAAGCATATATAGCAAACTGAGAACTAACTGTGTGTGTCAAGTTTCAAGCTGGTAGTACAAACAATGTTTGATTTAGCATTCCAACTGCCTCTATTTCTGTAGGGGAAAACGAAGTGAAACCTGAAAAATCAAAGTGTTACTGCAAACGAATGCTTCAACCTAGAAGAATAAAATTTGGTGTTCTAAGTGTGATTGGATATCAATCATTCCTTCAAAGTGTCAAAAAAATCGAGTGAAAAAATATTTTCTGAGATTCCAGTAAACTCGAAATTCTTTGGAACCTTGAGAAATGCTTTCAAATGAAAGCATTTTTTTCCGTGTCTCGGCATAGGGCTACTTTTCAACAGGGAACAATGCATAGAGAGTGCAGGATAAACTAATTGAGTGTGTCAAGTTTCTAGCAGCTAGCAAAAATCATGTTTGATTTAGAATTGCCACTGTCTCCAGCCATATAAGGGTAAAACGAAGTGAAACCTAAAAATTTTAAATGTTCCTGCAAACGAATGCTTCAACCTAGAAGAATAAAATTTGAGGGACCAAGTGTGACTGGTGTACCAATCATTCTTGAAAGTATCCACAAAATCGGGTGAAAAAATATTTGATGAAATTCCATTAACATCGGAGTTCTGTGGAACTTGGCAAACGCTTTCAAATGAAAGTGTTTTTTTCTTGCCTTTGCTTAGGACTATTTCAATAGGGAACAAAGCATAGTGAGGGAACTGACAACTAATTGAGTGTGTCAAGTTTAATCAGCTAGCACAAACCATGTTTGATTTAGAGTTCCAGCTGCCTCTATACCTAAAGGGGAAAACAAAGTGAAATGTAAAAATTCAAAGTGTTCCTGCAAATGAACACTTCAACATAGAAAAATGAAATTTGGTGGCCAAGTATGACTGGAGTTCAGATCATTCCTTCAAAATATCAACAAGATCGGTTGAAAAATATTTGCTGTGATTCCAGTAATCTTGGTGTTATTACGAAGCTTGGCAAAATATTTCAAATGAAAGTGTTTTTTTCTTCCCCTTCTTAGGGATACTTCAAATGAAACAAAGCATAGAGAGTGCACAGAGAACTAATTGAGTGTGTCATGTTTCAAGCAGCTAGCACAAACCACGTTTGATTCAGAATTCCAACTGCCTCCAGCCCTATAGGGGAAAATTAAGTGAAACCATAGAATTCACAGTGTTCCTACAAAGGAATGCTTCAACCTAGAAGAATGAAATTTGATAGTCCAAGTGTGACTGCATTACCGATCATTCCTTCAAAGTATTAATAAGGTCTGGTGAAAAAATATTTGCTGAGATTTTAGTAAACTCAGAGTTCTCTGGAGGCTTGGCAAATGCTTTCAAATGAAAGAGTTTTTTCCTTGCCTTGGTTTTGGGCAACTTGAACAGGGAACAAAGCATAGAGAGTGCACTCTGTACTAATTGAGTGTGTCAGGATTCAAAAAGCTAGCACAAACCATATTTGATTTGGAGTTCCAACTGCCTCTATCCCTACACAGCAAAAAGACATGAAACCTAAAAATTAAAAGTTTTCCTGTAAATGAATGCTACAACCTAGAAGAATAAAATTTGGAGGGGAAAGTGCAACAGAGTACCAATCATTCCTTCAAAAAATCAACAAGATATGGTGAAAAAATATTTGCCCTCATTTCCGCAAACTCGGAGTTCTTTGGAAGCTTCCAAAAGTTTTTAAATGAAAGTGTTTTTTTCTTGCCTCTGCTTAGGGATACTTCAAAATGGAACAAAGCATAGGGAGTGCACTGACAACTAATTGGGTCTGTCAAATTTCAAGCAGATAGCACAAAGCGTGTTGGATTTAGAGTTCCAAATGCCTCTATCCCTATAAGGGAAAACTAAGTGAAACCTAAAAATTCAAAGTAATCTTTTAAAAGGATGCTTCAACCTAGAAGAATGAAATTTGGTGGCCAAGGGCGCCTGGAGTACCAGTCATTCCTTCAAAGTATCACCAAGATAAGATGAGAAAATATTTGCTGAGATTCCAGTAAACATGGTAATCTGCGGAAGCTTGGCGTACTCTTTCAAATGAAAGTTTTTTTTCCTTGCCTCTGCTTAGGGCTTCTTCAACAGGGAAATTGCATAGAGAGTACATTATAAACTAATTGATTGTATCAAATTTCTAGAAGCTACAACAACCATGTTTGGTTTGGAATGTCAACTGTCTCTTGCCATATAGAGGAAAATGAAGTGATACCTAAATATTCAAAGTGTTCCTACAAATGAATGCTTTAACCTAGAAGAATGAAATTTGGGGAGCCAAGTGCGACTGGAGTACCAATCATTCTTTCAAAGTATCAAGAAGATTGCATGAAAAAAGATTTGCTAAAATTCCAGTAAAATCGGAGTTCTGTGGAATCTTGGCAAACACTTTCAAATGAAAGTGTTTTTCTTTGCATATTCTTAGGGCTACATCAACCAGGAACACAGCATTGAGAATGCACAGATAACTAATTTTGGGTGTCACGTTTCTAGAAGGTAGCACAAACTATGTTTGATTTAGAGTTCAAACTTTCTCTAGCCCTATGGGGAAAACAAACTGAATGCTAAAAATTCAAATTTTTCTAGAATCGAACACTTCAACCTAGAAGAATGGAATTTAGAGAGCCAAGTGTGCCTGGAGTAGTGATTATTACTTCAAAATATCAACAAGATCAGGGAAAAATTATTTGCTGAGATTCCAGTAAATTCAGAGTTCTGTGGAGAATTGGCAAAAGCTTTCAAATGAAAGAGTTTTTTTCCTTGCCTTGGCTTTGGGCTACTTCAACAGGAACAAAGCACAGAGAGCACAAGGAATACTAATTGAGTGTGTCAAGTTTCAAGCAGCTAGCACAAACCATGTTTGATTTAGAGTTCCAAATCATCTATTTCTATAGGGGAATATGAAGTGAAACCTGAAAATTCAAAGTGTTCCTGGAAAAGAACGATTCTACCTAGAAGAATAAAATTGGGAAGGGAAGTGTGACTGGACGTATGAACATTCCTTCAAAGTATCAACAAGTTCACGTCAAAAAATATTTGCTCAGATTCCAGTAAACTCGGATTTCTATGGAGGCTTGGGAAACACTTTCAAATGAAAGAGTTTTTTCCTTGCCTTCGCTTTGGGATACTACAACAAGGATCAAGGCATAGAGAGCACACTGAGTAAACATTGACTGTGTCAAGTTTCAAGCAACTAGCACAAATTCTGTTTGATTTAGATTTCCAACTGCCTCTGTCCCTACAGGGGAAAATGAAGTGAAACCTAAAAATTCACCATATTCCTAAAAACGAATGCTTCAACCTAGAAGAATGAAATTTGGGTGGGCAAGTGTGACTGGAGTACTCATCATTGCTTCAAAGTATCAACAAGATTTGCTAAAAAATATTTGCTGTGATTCCTGTAAACTCAGAGTTCTGTGGAGGCATGGCAAACACTTTCAAATGAAAGTGTTTTTTCCTTGCCTCTGCTTAGGGCTATTTCAACAGGAACAAAGCATAGAGTGTGCACTGAATACTAATTGAGTGTGTGAAGTTTCAAGCAGCTAGCCCAAATTATGTTTGACTTAGAGTTCCAACTAACTCTATGCCTCTAAGGGAAAACAGTGTGAAACCTAAAAATTCAAAGTGTTCTTGCAAATGAAAGTTTCAACGTTGAAGAATGAAATTTGGTATCCAAGTGCAACTTGAGTACCGATCATTCTTTCAAAGTATCTCCAAGTTCAAGTGAAAAAAATATTTTCTGAGATTCCAATAAACACTGACTTCTGTGGAAGCTTGGCAAACACATTCAAATGAAAGTTTTTTTTTTCTTTGCCTCTGCTTTGGGCTATTTCAACAGTGAGCAATGCTTAGAGAGAACACTTAAAACTAATTGAGTGTGTCAAGTTTCTAGCAGCTAGCACAAACCATGTTTGATTTAGAGTTCCAACTGCCCCTATCTCTATAGGGGAAAACAAAGTGAAACCTAAAAATTCAAAGTGTTACTAAAATAAACACTTCAACGTATAAGAATGAAATTTGGTGGCATAGTAAACTGGAGTACCGATCATTCCTTCAAAATATCAGAAAGATCGGGTGAAAAAATATTTGCTTAGATTCCAGTAATCTTAGAGTTCTGTGAAAACTTGGCAAACACTTTCAACTGAAAGTGTTTTTTCCTTTCCTCTGCTTAGGGCTTATTCAACAGGGAACAAAGCATAGAGAGCACACAATAAACTAACTGAGTGTGTCAAGGTTCTAGCAACTAGCACAAACCATGTTTGATATAGAGGTCCAACTGCCTCTTTCCCTATAGGGGAAAGAGAAGTGAAACCTAAACATTCAAAGTGTTCCTGCAAATGAATGCTTCAACCTAGAATAATGAAGTTTGGGGAGCCAAGTGCAACTCTAGTACAGATCATTCTTTCAAAGTATCAACAAGATTGGGTGAATAATATTTGCTGAGATTCCAGTAAACTTGGAGTTCTGTGTAAGCTTGGCCAATGCTTTCAAATGAAACTCTTTTTTCCTTGCCTCTTCTTAGGGCTACTTCAATTGGAAACACAGCATAGAGAGTGCACAGTGATCTATTTGAGGGTGTCAGGTTTCTAGCAGCTAGCACAAACCATGTTTGATTTAGAGATCCAACTTTGTCTAGCCCTATAGGGGAAAACAAAGTGAAACCTAAGAATTCGAAGTTTTCCCGTAATCTAACATTTCAACCTGGATGAATGAAATATGGGGGGCGAAGTACACCTGGAGAAGTGATCATTCCTTCAAATTATCAACAAGATTGAGTGAAAAAATATTTGCTGAGATTCCAGTAAACATGGAGTTCTGTGGAGGCTTCACTAACACTTTCAAATGAAAGAAATTTTTCCTTGCCTTGGCTTTGGGCTACTTCAACAGGAACAAAACATAGAGAGTGCACTGAATACTAATTGAATGTGTCAAGTTTCAATCAGCTATCACAAACCATATTTGATTTAGAGTTCCAACTCCCTCTATCCCTATAGGAGAAAACGAAGTGAAACCTAAAAATTCAAAGTGTTCCTGGAAAAGAAGGATTCTAACCAGAAAAATAGAATTGGGGGTGGGGAAAAATGTGAATGGATGACTTATCATTCCTTCAAAGAATCCACAAGATCAGGTGAAGAAAATATTTGCTCAGATTCCAGTAAACTCGGATTTCTGTGGAGGCTTGGGAAATGCTTTCAAATGAAAGAGTTTTTCCTTGCCCTGGCTTTGGGATACTACAACAAGGATCAAGGCATAGAGAGCCCACTGAGTACACATTGAGTGTGTCAAGTTTCAAGCAACTGGCACAAATTATGTTTCATTTAGATTTCCAACTGCCTCTGTCCCTACAGGGGAAAATGAAGTGAAACCTAAAAATTCAACATATTCCTAAAAACGAATGCTTCAACCTAGAAGAATAAAATTTGGGGGGGGGGCAAGTGTGACAGGAGTACCCATTATTGTTTCAAAGTATCAACAAGATCGGCTGAAACAAACAAACAAACAAACAAACAAACAAAAAAACATTTGCTGTGATTCCAGTAAACTCAGAGTTCTGTGGAAGCATGGCAAACACTTTCAAATGAAAGTGTTTTATCCTTGCCTCTTCTTAGGGCTATTTCAACAGGAACAAAGCATAGAGAGCAGACTGGGTACTAATTGAGTGTGTCAAGTTTCAAGTAGCTAGCACAAACCATGTATTATTTAGAGTTCAAAATGATTCTATCTAAGAAAAAAAAACATGTGAAACCTAAAAATTCAAATTTTTTCTGCAAATGAACACTTCAAACTAGAAGAATAATACTTGGTAACTAAGTTTGACTGGAGTACCTATAATTCCTTCAAAGTATCATCAAGTTTGGGTGAAAAAATATTTGCTGAGATTCCAGTAAATTCAGAGTTCTGTGGAAGCTTGGCAAACGCTTTCAAATGAAAGTGATTTTTCCTTGCCCCTTCTTAGGCCTATTTCAACAGGGAAAAAAGCATAGAAAGCACATTGAACACTAATTGTGTGTGTCAACTTTCTAGCACCTAGCACAAACCGTGTTTGATTTAGAGTTCCAACTGCATCTAGCCCTATATTGAAAAACAAAGTGAAACCTTAGAATTCAGTGTGTTCCTGCAAACGAATGCTTCAACCTAGAAGAATGAAATTTGGGAGTTCATGTTCACCTGGAGTATTGATCATTCCCTCAAAGTATCAACAAAATTGGGTGAAAAAATATTTGCCCAGATTCCAGTAACCTTGGAGTTCTGTGGAGGTTGGAAAACACTTTCAAATGAAAGAGTTTTTTCTTTGCCTTGACTTTGGGATACTTCAACAGAAATCAAAGCATAGAGCATGCACTGAGTACAAATTGAGTGTGTTAAGATTCAAGCAGCTAGGACAAACCATGTTTGATAGGGTTCCAAATGCCTCTATCCCTATAGGGGAAAATGAAGTGAAACCTAAAAATTCAAAGTGTTTCTGGAAACAAACATTCAACATAGAATAATAAAATTTGGAGAGGCAAGTGAGACTAGAGTACCAATCATTGCTTCAATGTATCAACAAGATCAGCTGAAACAATATTTGCTGTGATTCCAGTAAACTCGAAATTCTGTGGAAGCTTGTCAAATGCTTTTAACTGAAAGTGTTTTTTTCTTGCATCTGCTTAGGGCTATTTCAACAGGAACAAAGCATAGAATGCCCATGAGTACTAATTAAGTGTGTCAACTTTCAAAGAGCTAGAACAAAGCAATGTTTGATTTAGAGCTCCAAATGCCTCTATCCATATAGGGGAAAACAAAGTGAAACCTAAAATTTAAGGTGTTCCTGCAAACGAACACTTCAACCTAGAGGAATGAAATGTGAGGGGCCAATGCAACTGGATTACCAATTATTGCTTCAAAGTATCAACAAGATCAGGTGAAAAAATATTTGCTGAGATTCCAGTAAACTCGAAATTCTGTGGAAGCTTGGCAAATGCTTACAAACGAAAGAGTATTTTCCCTGCTTCAGCTGATGGCTACTTCAACAGGAAACAATGCAAAGAGAGCACACTGAGAACTAATTGAGTGTGTCAAGTTTCAAGAAGCTAGCTCAAACCATGTTTGATTTAGAGCTTCAACTGTATCCCTATAGGGGTAAATGAAGATAAACCTAAAATTTCAAAGTTTTCCTACAAACGAATGCTTCAACCTAGAAGAATGAAATTTTGTGGCCAAATGTGACTGGAGTACATAGCATTCCATCAAAGTATAAACAAGATGGGTTAAAAATATTTGCTGAGATTCTGGTAAACTCGGAGGTGTGTGTAAGCTCTGCAATCACTTTCAAATTGAAGTGGTTTTTCCTTCCTCTGCTTAGGGCTATTCCAAAAGAGACAAAAGCATAGAGAGCACACTGACAACTAATTGAGTGTGTCAAGTTTCAAGCAGCTAGCACAAACCATGTTTGATTTAGCATTCCAACTGACTCTGTCCCTATAGGAGAAAATGAAGTGAAACCTAAAAATTCAAAGTGTTCCTGCAAACGAATGCTTCAACCAAGAAAAATAAAATTTGGGGTTCCAAGTGCGACTGGAGTACCAATCATTCCTTCAAAGTATCCATAGGATTGGGTGAAAAATATTTGCTGAGATTCCAGGAAACTCAGAGTTCTGTGGAAGCTTGGAAATCATTTTAAAATGAAAGTGTTTTTTCCTTGCCTCTCCTTAGGGCTACTTCAACTGGGAACAATTCATAGAAGTGCACAGAGAACTAATAGAGTGTGTCTAGTTTCAAGCAGCTGGCACAAACCATGTTTGATTTAGAGTTCCAATTGTCTCTAGCACTATAGGGGAAAATGAAGTGAAGCCTAAGAATTCAAATTGTTACTGCAAACGAATGCTTCAAGCTAGAAGAATGAAATTTGGTGTCCAAGTATGACTAGAGTCCTGATCGTTCCTTCAAAATATCAACAATACCGGGTGAAAAAATATTTGCTGAGATTCCAGTAAAATCAGAGTTCTGTGGAGTCTTGGCCAACTCTTTCAAATGAAAGAGTGTTTTCCTTGCCTCTCCTTTGGTATACTTCAACCAGGAAGAAACCACAGAGGGTGCTTGGAGATCTAATTTAGTGTGTCAAGTTTATAGCAGTTAGCACAAATCATGTTTGATTTAGAGTTCCAACTGCATCTAGCCCTATAGGGGAAAACAAAGTGAAACCTTAAAAGCCAATGTGTTCCTGAAAACGAATGCTTCAACCTAGAAGAATGAAATATGAAAGGCCAAGTGCGCCTGAAGTAGGGATGAGTCCTTCAAAGTATCAACAAGATCTGGTGAAAAAATATTTGCTGATATTTCAGTAAACTCTGAGTTCTGTGGAGGTCTGGCAAAGGCTTTCAAATGAAAGAGTTTTTTCCTTGTGTCAGCTTTGGGCTACTTCAACAGGAACAAAGCATAGAGAGTGCACTGAGTACTCATTGAGTGTGTCAAGTTTCAAGCAGCTAGCACAAACTCTATTTGTTTTAGAGTTGCAACTGCATTAATTCCTATAGGGGAAAAAACATAAAACCTAAAAATTCAAAGTGTTCATGCAAATAAACGCTTCAACCTACAAGAATGATATATGATGGCTGAGTGCAACTGGAGTACAGACCATTCCTTCAAAGTATCAACAACATCGGGTGAAAAAATATTTGCTGAAATTCCAGTAAACTCAGAGTACTGCTGTGGCTTGGCAAATGCTTGCAAATGAAAAAATATTTTCCCTGCCACTGCTTTGGGCTACTTCAACAGGGAACAAAGCATAGAGAGCACACTGAGTACTAATTGAGTGTGTCACGTTTCAAGCAGCTAGCTCAAACCATGTTTGATTTACAGTTCCAAATGACTATCCCTATAGGGAAAAAGGAAGTGAAACAAAAAAATTCAAAGTGTTCCTGCAAACGAACCCTCAACCGAGAATAAGGAAATTTGGGGGGGGGGGCAAATGCGACTGGCGTACCAATCATTCCTTCAAATTATCAAGAAGTTCAGGTGCAAAAATATTTGCTGAGATTCTAGTAAACTCAGAGTTCTGTGGAAGCTTGGCAAACGCTTTAAAATGAAAGTGTTTTTTCCTTGCCACTGCCTATCTATACTTGAACAGGAAACAAATCATAAAGAGCACACTGAGAATGTATTGATTGTTTCAAGTTTCAAGCAGCTAGCACAAACCATGTTTGATTCATTAGCCCTAGCCCTAATACTAGCCCTAACCTATCACAAACCCTAGCACTCATTCTAGCCCCAAACCTAGCATTAATCCTAACTCGAGCCCTCACCCTGTCCCTATACCTAATTTTAACCCTTGACCTAGGCCTGAACCTAGCTATAACCCCATCACTTCCCATACAACTAACCCTAATCCTAACACTAACACTAACCCTAACCCTAGCCCTAATGATAGGCATAATCCTAACACTAAACCTAGCACTAATCCTAGCCCTAATTTAGCACTAACCCTAAGCAAACCCCTAACCCTAACCCTAAGACTAACTCTAACTCTCACCCTAGGCCTATTTCTATTTCTAACCCTATCCATTACCATTACTCTAACATTAACCCTAACCTTATCCCTAACCCTAGCCATAGTCCTAACCCTAGATCTAACCATAAATCTAAATCTAACCCAAACCTTAAGCCTAAACCTCACTAGCTGAACACTATCGCTAATCCTACTACTAGTTCTAACCCTACCCAGCCCTAAAACAAAACTAAGCCATTGCCCTAACCCTAAACCTTAACCTAAACCAAACCCTAACGCTACAACTAGCCATAACATAGGATGAAATTTGCATCCTGGTTCTAAAACTAACCCTGAACCTGACTCATATCCAAAAATTAACCCTAGCTCTAAATATCACCCTAACCCTAAAGCTAATGCTAATATTAGACCTAGCCCAAATCCTAACCCTAAAACTCACCCTAATCGTAACCCTAGTTCTTACATTAGCCAAAGCCCTGAACTTAGCCCTAACCCTAACACAAGAATAACCCTAATCTGAGCCCAAACACTAGATTTAAATCTAACCATAACCCTAACCATAGTCCTAAACCTAACCCTAATACTAGCCCTAACCATAGCTCTAACCCTATCCCTTTCCCTAAGCCAAACCCTATCTATAATGCTAACCATAGTCCTAATCCTAATTCTTAGCCTAAACCAAACAATCACCCTATTACTAGTTCTAACCTTAGCCCTCATTCTAGCTCTAAATATAACCCAAAGCCTAACCCTACATTTAACCCTTATTCTTACCCTAACACTAATTATAGGTCTAACCCTGACCTTTACCCTAAACTGAACCCTGAAACTAGCCCTATCAGTAACCTTTTACCTAAACCTAAACCTAACACTAGCACTAGACCTAAATCTATTCCTAAATCTAGTGTTAACTCTAGCCCTAGACCTAAACAAAAACTTAGTTCTAGCCCTAACAATAACCCTTAACATAAACCAAACACTTACCTTACCCCTAGACCTAACTCTAGTCCTAATTCTGGCTTTCACTCTAATCCTAACTCTAACCTGAACACTGACCCTGACACTAACACTAAACCTAGCTCTAAACCTGAGCTTAAACCAAAATCTAAACTTAATACTAGACCTAGCCATAACCCTAACCCGAAAACTACATTAATTAGAACCCTAGATCTTACATTTACCATACCACTAACCCTAGGCCTAAACATAACCCTATCCCTATGCCTAACCCTAACCCTAACCTTATCTCTAAAACTAACCATAACCCTAGCCCTAAGACTAACTCTAAATCTATCCTTAGCCTTATTCCTATTTCTAGACCTATCACTTTCCATAACCCTAGCCATAAACCTAACAGAAACCCTAACCCAAACCATAAACCTCACCCTAGACCTAACCCTAAACCCAACCCTTGAAATAGCCCTAACTGTAACTCAAACTCTAAACCTTATCCTAAACCCAATAGTAAACCTAGCCCTAAACCTAAAATTAACCCTAAATTTAACCTTACATTTAACCCAATCTATTACCCTAACCCTAACCTTAACCCTAATGAAAACCCTAGCCCTAACCCTAAATCTAACCCTGACCATAACCCTAACCCTAACCCTAGACCTAACATTAAATTTAACCCTCTGTCTAGAACTAACCCTAGCTCAAAACCTAACCTTTACCCTCAACCTAACCCTAACCCTACCATAACCTATGGTTACTAGCCCTAATCCAAAACCTAACCCTAACTATAGCCCTAATTCTAACCATAACCCTTGCCCTAACTTTACCTCTAAACCCATATATTACCCTTATGGTAACCCTAATCCTAATGCTAACCCTAAGCCTAACCCTAATCTTATTGCTAACCCTAAAACTCTTCATTACCCTAAACCTACCCTGAACCTTCGACCTAATCCTATCCATTACCCTAACCCTAACACTAACCCTAATGCTCATTTGAACCCTATCCCTAAACCTTAACCTAAAAAAACCCTAACCCTGCCTGACTCTAGAAATATACCTAGCTCTAACACTGACCCTTACCCCAAACCTAATGCTCACACTAGACCAAGACATAAACTTAATCCTAAATCTACCTCTACCCCTAACTGTAACACTAGACCTGACATTAATTGTAGCCCTAATTCTATACCTAATGCTACAAAAAACCCTAGCCTTCATCCTAGCGCCCTAAACCTAGTCTTAATCATAACCCTAACTCTAATCCTAACCCTAACTCAAATCTAACCTTAACCCTACCTCTAAACCTAGTTATAACACATTCTTTACCCTAAACTTAACCCTAACTCTAGCCATAAGCTAGGCCTAAACTGAACACTATCCCTAGCCCTAATCCTTGCCCTTATTTAGCCCTATCCCTAAAACTAATCATAATCCTTGCCCGAAGACTAACTCTAACTCTTGCCCTAGCCTTATCCCTAGTTGTAACCCTATCTCTTACCATAATGTTATCCCTAGCCCTAACACTTGCCCTATTCTTAGACCTAGCCCTAACTTTAGATCTAACCCTAACTCCAAATCCTAACCTAAACCTAAGCCTAAGCCTAACACTAACACTAGCCCTAACCCTAATGCTAATTGAATAACTAGTCCTAACCCTAAACCTAGGACTAAAACAAAACTGAGCAATTGCCCTAACCTTAAACCTTAACTTAATCCAAACCCTAACACTACCTCTAGACCTAATCCTACCCTAATTGGAGTCCTAACCTAATCTTAAACTAACCCTGAACCTGACTCATATTTTAACACTCACACTAGCTCCAAACATCACCCTAAACTTAAACAGAACCCAAACAGTAACCCTATCCTTAATTCGAGTCCTAACCCTAAACTTAAAACTAATCCTGACAGTCACCCTAGCTCTAAACACCACTCTCAATTGAAACCTAACCCGATAGTAATCTTAGCCCTTATTTGAGTCCTAACCCTAACCCTAAAACTAACACTGTCCCTGACTCATATGCTAACACTAATCCTTGCTGTAAATATCACCTTAATCTTAAACCTAAACATAACACAAGACCTACCCCTAACCCTAACCTTAATTGCAAACCTAGTTCTTATATTAGCCATTGACCTAACCCTAGCCCTAAACCTAACACAAAAACTAGCCCTAATCCGAGACCTAAACATATATTTAACTCTAACACTAACCCTAACTTTAGCCTTAACACTAGCTCTAACCCTATCCCTAACCCTAAGCAAAACCCTAACCCTAATGGTATCCCTAGACTTATCCCTAATCCTTAGGCTAACCAAAACCCTAATCCTATTAATAGTCCTAACCCTAGTCCTTATTCTAGCTCTAACCCTATCTCAAAGCCTAATGATAACCCTGACCCTTATTCTGACCCTAACACTAACCCTAGGTATAAACCTGATCCTAACCCTAGACAAAACCCTAACACTAGCCCGAGACCTAATCCTAATCCTAAATCTAGCCTTAACTCTAGCCCTAGACCTAAACAAAAACCTAGCCCTAGCCCTTACAATAACCCTTAACTTATCACAAGCACTAACTCTTCTCCTAGACCTAAACCTAGTCCCAATTCTTGCTATAACCGTAACTCTAACTCTAACCCGAACACTGACCCTGCCTTTAACAGTAAAATTACCTCTAAACCTGACCCTAACCAATAATCTAAACCTAACACTGGACTTAGCTATAATTCTAACCCTAAAACTAGCCCTTAATCATTATCCTTGCTCTTGCATTAACCAAAGCTCTAAATATAGGCCTAAACCTAACAAAAAACCTAGCCATAAGCAAAATACTAAACATAACCCTAGCCTTAATCCTAACCTAACCTTCAATTAATCTTAACCCTAGCTCAAAGCTTAACCCTTACACTAAATATACACCTACACCTATCACTAAATCTAACCCTAACACTAGCCTTAATTTTAACATTAACCCTATCCCTAAACCTATCTCTAAACCTCCCCATTACCCTAAACCTAACCCTAATCCTATTGATAACCCTAGGCCTCATCCTAACTCTAAATCTAACTGGAAATCTAACCCCAGACCTAACATTATACCTCACAATTGCCATACACTTAACCCTAGCTCATACCCTAAACCTTACTATAAACCTAAACATAACCATAGCCCTAAACCTAAGCTTAAACCTCAATTTAACAGTAACTGTAACCCTATACCTACATTTAACCATATCCATTACTCTAACAGTGACCCTACTCCTAATAATGACACTAGCGCTTATCCTAACTCTAACCCTAACTGTACTGTAATCTTATCCCTAGACCTAATTCTAAACCTAACCCTCTCCCTAGACATAATCCTAGCTCAAAACCTAACCCTTATGCTAAAAATAACCCTAAACCTAACCCCAGGTCTAACCCTAACACTAACCTTAACTCAAGACATATTCCTAACCATAACCCTAGCCCTAACCTAAGCTCTAATCCTAATCATTATCTTAACCATTACCCTTACCCGAATGCTAACCCTAGGCTAACACAAACCCTATCGCTAAACCTAACCCTATCAGTTGCCCTATACCTAACCTGAACCCTAAAGAAAACCCTATCATTACCCTAACACTGGCCCTAATGCTAATTCGAGCCCTAGCCCTAAACCCTAAACTCAACCAAACTCTAATCCTGACCCTGACCCTAATAATTCCCCTAGCTCTAAACCTGAACCTTATGCTAAACCTAACACTTACACTAGACCTAGCCGTAAACCTAATCCTAAAACTATCCTCAACTGTAACCCTAGACCTGACATTAGCCCTAACCCTAATCCTAGCCCTAACCCTAACAAAATCCCAGTTTTTATCATAGCCCTAAACCTAGCCTTAATCTTAAACCTAACCCTAACCCTAGCCCTCACCCTAATACTAACCCTAACCATAATCTTATCCCTAATTTCATCCTATACCTAACCCTAATCCTAACCCTAGACCTAAGACTAACTCTAACTCTCACATTAGCCCTATAACTAGTTCTAACCCTATCCCTTACCATAACCCTAACCCTAGCCCTAAACCTAATCTTAACCCTTGTCCTATGCATAACCCTAGTGCTAAACTTAGATCAAAATCTAACTGTAAATCTAAACTTAACCCAAAGCCTAAGCCTAACCATATCACTAACACTAATCCTAACCCTAATCCTAAAACTAGCCCTAACCTTAGCCCTAGTGCTAAAACAAAACTGAGCCATAGCTCTAACCCTAACCCTTAAACTAAAATAAATTCTGTTTGATTTCCAGCTCCATTTCTGTAACCCATATAGGTTAAAATGAAAGAATTCCTAAAATACAAACTGTTCCTGACAGTGAACCATTGAAGCAAGAAGTGCCAAACTCAGGGAAAATAGTAGGACTAGATAAACGAGAAATCCTGCCAAGTATCAAATGAATTTGATTAAAACTAACTCTAACTCTAACAGTAGATCTAACTCTAGCCGTAACCCTAACTCTAACCTGTGTAAAGTACTTATGATCATAGAAGTCCCAAATTTGGGAAGACTAGTGGGACAGGCAAGGTAACAGATGAATCCTGTGCAGTATCAAAGAATCTGAAGAAATAATTGGGGGAGGAATTTTAGTACATGCATATTTCCCTGTTTTCTCCTAAAGTACTCTTGGATATATTGTTTTTTTTCATGCTTCAGCTTAAGCTACTTTTACAAGGAACAAACCAGAGGAGTGCCCACAGAGAACTGATTGAGTGTGTGAAGTTTCATGCAGCTAGCACCAAACTTGTTAAATTTTCAGCTCAATTTCCATTCACACCTATAGATCATAATAAAGTAAAACCTAAAAATTCAAAGTGTTCCTGATAGTGGACCATTGAACTTTGAAGGCCCAAACTTGTGGAGCCTACTAAGGCTAGGTCAAGTATGAATGCTTTACAGTATCAAAGTAATCTGAAAAAATATTGAAGCTCTTTCAGTACATGGGTATTCTCCTGGTTGCTCCTAAAGTGCTCAGAGATAAAGCTTTTCCTTTCTACTTCTGCTTATTTTATTTTGACAGGAAACAAACAAGAGAATTCTCACTGAGAACTGATTGAGCGTGTGAAATTTCAAGAAACAAGCTTAAACAGTGTTTGATTTCCAGCTTCATTTCCATTCACCCCTATAAGGCAAAAAGAAGAGAAACATGAAAATTGAAACTGTTCCTGAGAGCAAACACACACTTTTACTTTAAACATTTAGAGTATACTAAAATTTGGAAAACAATGAATCCTGGCCAGTATCATAGAAATTTGAAAAAAAAAAAAAAAAAACAAAAAACTAACTCTAACCCTAATACTAGGTCTAACCATAGTCCTAACAATAACCTTAAACCTAACCCTAACCTGTTTATTGAACCTTTGATAATAGAAGTTTCATATCAGGGAGTGTAGTGGGGCAAGCTTACAGATGAATCATGCACATTTTCAAAGAAATATGACAAAATAATTGGGGGAGGTATGTCAGTACATGCATATTTCCCTGTTTTTTTCCTAAAGTGATCTCAGATAAATTTGTTTTGCATGCTTCAGCTTAGGACTAATTTCACAAGGAACAAAGCAGAGAGTACTCACAGAGAACTGATTGAGTGTGTGAAGTTTCAAGAAGCTAGCACCAACCTTGTTTGATTTCCAGCTCCATTTCCATTTACCCATATTTTTCAAAAATGAAGTGAAACCTTAAAATAAAAACTGAAGTCCTGACAGTGAACCTTGAACTGAGAAGGACCAAACATGGGGAGCTTAGTAAGGCTAGGTAAAAGATGAATCTTGCCTGGTGTCAAAGATATTTGAACAAAACGGTCTCTATCGCTAACACTAGTTTTAATCCTAGCCCTACACATAACCCTAACACTAACCCTATCCTGTTTAGAGAACCTTTGATCATAGAAGTACCAAACTTGAGGAACTTAGTAGGACAACTTAACAGTTGAATCCTGCCCTATCAAAAAATCTGACAAAATAAATGGGAGAGGTTTTTCAGTACATGCCTATTTCCTCTGTTTTTTTCCTAAAGTGCTGTCTGATAAAGTTTTTTTTTGCATGCCTCAGCTTTGAGAAACTTTTACAAGAAAGAAACCAGACAGTGCCCACAGAGAACAGATTGAGTGTATGAATTTTTGAGCAGTTAGGATCAACCCTGTTTGATTTCCAGTTCCATTTCAATTTAGCCATATAGGTCAACACAGAGTGAAATCTTAAAATACAAACTGCTCCTGACACTGATCTGCTGAACCATGAAAGCTCAAACCTGACAACAAAGTAAGGCTAGGTCAAAAATGAATCCTGCCCAGTATCAAAGATATTTTAACAAAACTAACTCTAGCCTTAACACTATCTTTAATCCTAGTCCTAACACTAACCGTATTCTGTTTTGAGAGCCTTGGACCATATAAAGACCAAACTTGGGTAGCCTATGGAGCAAAGTAACAGATGATTCCAGTGCAGGATCAAAGAAGTTTGATCAAATAATTGTTTGAGGTAGTTCAATACATGCATATTTGCCTGTTTTATCCTAGAGTGCTCTTGGATAAAGCTGTTTTTGTATGCTTCAGCTTAGGCTACTTCCATAAGGAAGAAATCAGAGAGAGCACACAGAGAACTGATTGAGTGTGTAAAGTTAGAAGCAGCTAGCACCAATCTTGTTTGATATTTGAGCTCCATTTCCTTTTACCATATAGGTCAATATGAAGTGAAACCTTAAAATATAAACTGTTACTGTCAGCGAACCATTGAACAAAGAAGGCCTTAACCTGGGGAACATAGTAAGGCTAGGTAAGAGAAGAATCTAGCCCAGTATCAAAGAAATTTGAGCAAAACTAACTCTAAACCTAACACTAGGTCTTAACCTAGCCCTAACCCTAATTGTAACCTTAACCTCAACCTGTTTATATAACCTTTGATCATAGAAGTCCCAAAGTTGTGAAGCTTAATGGATCAAGCTAAGAGATGACTCATGCACAGTATCAAAGAAATCTGACCAAACAATTGTGAGAGGTAGTTCAGTACATGCATATTTCCCTGTTGTCTCCTAAAGTGCTCTTGGATAAAGTTGTTTTTGCATGCTTCTCCTTTGGCCTATATTCAATAGAAAGACAGCAGAGAGTGCCCATGGAGAACTGATTGAGAGTGTTACATATCAAGCAGCTAGTACTAATCTTGTTTGGGTTCCCGCTCCAATGTCATTCACTTCTATAGGCCATAATAAAGTGACACCTAAAAATCAAACTCTTCCTGACAGTGAATAATTGAACTTGAAGGCTCAAAATTGGGGATACCACTAAGGCTAGGTAAAGGATAAAAATTGTACAATATCAGTGTAATTCAAACAAAGAAATTTGAATCGTGCGCATAAAGAACTCACAGTTAAAGGTGTTTCTTTCTACTTCAGCATAGGGCTATTTCCACAAGAAACAAAGCAGAGAATGCACACTGAGTACTGATTGAGTGTGTGAAGTTTCAAGCAGTTAATGCCAACTCTGTTTGATTTCAAGCTCCATTTCCATTTACCCATATGGGTCAAAATGAAGTGAAACCTTAAATACAAACTGTCCCTGACAGCGAAGAATTGAACCTAGAAAGCCCAAATCTGGGGAACATAGTAAGGCTAGGTAAAGGATGAATTGGACTTTAAGAAACTGAGTCACCAGAATAGTATAATATAGAGGAATTACATAGGCCCCACCTCACCCCCTGTTTATTTTCTCTTATTCTCTTTCTCCCTCTCTTTATTTCTTTTCTTCTTATTATTTTCTTCTTTTTACTTCCTCCTGCTATCCCACTTTCAACCTCCTAACTTTTACTATTTATACGTAGGGTAATCTTCTGAATATAGATAAGGAGTTTAATTTATACATTCTTCCATAAACTACTCCTGTCTATTCATTAGAGTTCTACTCCAAAGTTGCTAAGTTAGATTAATTCTATATCTTAATTCCTTTCCCCCTTAATATAGTGTCCTACCCCTGACCCACAGTTCTCTATACACAACCAGAAATGGTATGCCTTTTATGAAACTAATGACTATATTCTAAATAATAATTGAATCCAATATCTGTAGACATAGAGTCTAACAATAAATGAATTAATAATGAAAATTTGTTCATAGAAAATGTATTATTGATATTGGGAAATGTTAACATTGTTTTTCTCAACAAAAGAAAGATTTTGGAACTATACAAGAGCAATATATATATATATATATATATATATATATATATATTTATAGGAAAAAATATTTACACAACAGTCACACAGAGTTGGAAAGAAACGTGAGCAGTATGAAAAGACAGAAAAAAGAAATGACCACAAACAATACAGGACAAGTTAAAGTTACAAAAGGTAACATCTGCAGCAGAAGAAATGTCAGATAAAGATTTCAGGATATACATGGTGCATATGATCTGGAGTCTCAAGGAAGACATTAGACAGCAATGTAGACAATGAAATTTCACTTTGACAGTGAACTACATAAACAAATCCAAGAAGCAAAAGATCAACTCTACAAGGAGATAGGGGTTATACAAAAGAACCAAACAGAAATCCTGGAAATGAAAAAAATAATAAACCATATTAAAAATTCAAATGAGACTATCACCACAAGGGTAGAACACTTAGAAGATAGAACATCAGACAATGAAGACAATATATATCATCTCAAAACGAGTGTAAACAGCACTGCAAGTCTAATAAAAAAAAAAAAAACCATGAGCAGAACATCCAAGAAATATGGGATAGCATAAAGAGACCAAACTTAAGAGTTATTGGGGAACAGGAAGGTATAGAGGTCGAAACTAAAGGAATGAGCAATCTATTCAATGAAATAATATTAGAAAACTTCCCAGACTTAAAAAATAAAACAGAAAACCAAATCCTAGAAACATACATGATGCTGAATATGCAAATTCACAAGAAACCCACACCAAGACACATTATAATGAATATGCCAACGTACAGAACAAAGAGAGAATTTTAAAAGCCAGAAGAGAAAGGAAGCAGACTACATTTAGTAGTAAGCCAATTACATGAATGGCTGATCTTCCAACACAGACTCTGAAAGTTAGAAGATCCTGAAATTTTCAATGGTGAAAAATTTTGTTCCACCAAGAATCGTGTATCCACCAAAATTAAGCTTAAGGTTTGAAGATGAAATAAAAACATTCCATGATAAACAAAATTTAAAAGCATTTGCAGCTAGTAAACCTGCACTTCAAAACATCCTTGGCAAAACATTACATGAAGAGGAAATAAAAAATAACAATGAAAACCAACAGTGGGAAGTAGTACAGTGAAGGAAAAACTAATCAAAGAGGAAAAACAAATCAAATTAAATAACAAAGCAAACAAATATGGCTGGAAATAAAAACCATATCTCAATAATAACCCTAAATTTTAATGGCTGAAACTCACCAATCAAAAGACATAGGATGATAGACTTGATTAAAAAAACTATCCAAAATATGCTGCCTACAGGGGACTCATCTGATAGGAAAAGACATACACAGACTGAAGGTGAAAGATTGGGAAAAATCATACCGCTTCCATGGACCTTGGAAGCAAGCAGGGGTGTCCATACTCACATCAAATAAAATAGACTTCAAGCCAAAGTTAATAATCAAAAGAAATAATGAAGGACACTACATACTGCTCAAGGGAACCATAAACCAACAAGTCATAACAATCATTAATCTATATGCACCAAACAATGGTTCAGCTATGTCCATCAAACAAACTCTTCTCAAGTTCAAGAGTCAATTAGACCACAACACAATAATCATGGGTGATTTTAACACACCTCTCACACCACTGGACAGACCTTCCAAACAAACTATTGAATAAAGAAACTATAGAACTCAATAACACAATTAATAACTTAAACTTAATTGGCCCGCATAGAATATATCAACCAACATCAACTGGATACAATTGTTTTTTCTCAGCAGCACATGGATCCTTCTCAAAAATAGACCATATATTATGAAATAGGGAAACTGTTAGCAAAAACAAAAGAATAGAGATACTACCATTCATTTTAGCTGATCATAATGGAATGAAATTGGAAATCAATGATAAAATAAGGCAAAAATATTCCTACATCACATGGAGAATGAACAATATGCTACTGAGTGAACAATGGGTTATGGAAGTATCAAAAAGAAAATTAAAAATTCTTAGAGATAAATGAAAACTCAGCCACAGCATATCAAACTCTCTGGAACAATATGAAAGCAATAGTAAGAGGAAAATTCATTGCATGGAGTTCATTCCTTAAAAGAAGAAAAAGCCAGCAAATAAATGAACTCACACTACATCTCAAAACCCTAGAAAAAGAAGAACAAATCAACAGCAAATGCAGCAGAAGGCAAGAAATAATTAAAATCAGAGCCAAAATCAATGAAATTGAAACAAAAGAAAAATTTAAAAAAATTGACAAAACTGAAAGTTGGTACTTTGAAAAAATAAATAAGATAGACAGACCCTTAAGCATGCTAACAAAGAGAAGATGAGAGACAACTCAAATTACTAGCATACAAGATAAAAAAGCAATACCACAACAGACACTACAGAGATATAGAAGATAATTAGAAATTATTTTGAAACATTGTATTCCAATAAAATAGAAGATAGTGAAGACATAAATAAATGCTTTTAAATGATATGATTTGCCCAAATTGAGTAAGGAAGATGTGCACAACTTAAACAATCTAATGTCAAATGAGGAAATAGAAGAAGCCATCAAAAGATTACCAACAAAGAAAAGCCCAGGACCATACAGATATACAGCCAAGTTTTACAAGACCTTTAATGAAGATCTAATTCCAATACTCTGCAATATATTTCAGGAAATACAAAAAGAGGGAATACTTCCAAATTCATTCTATGAGTACTATATCACCCTGATTCCAAAACCAGACAAAGACACCTGAAAGAAAGAAAACTTCAGACCAATATCTTTTATGAATATAGATGCAAACATCCTCAATAAAATTCTGGCAAATTGGAAACAAAAACTTATCAAAAAGATCATGCTCTACGATGAAGTGGAATTCATCCCCGGGATGCAAGGTTGGTTCAACATATGGAAATCAATAAATGTAATTAATCACATCAATAGACTTAAAGATAAGAACCATATGATCATCTCAATAGATGCAGAAAAAGCATTTGACAAAATACAGTACCACTTTATGTTTAAAACACTAGGAAAACTAGGGATAAACGGACTGACCCCAACATTGTAAAAGCTATCTATGCTAAGCCTCAGACCAGCATAATTCTAAATGGAGGAAAACTGAAGGCATTCCCTGTAAAATCTGGAACAAGACATGGATGCCCACTCTCACCACTTCTATTCAACATAGTTCTTGAAGCACTAGCCAGAGCATTTAGACAGACAAAAGAAATTAAAGGAATAATGATAGGAAAATAAGAACTTAAACTAGCACTATTTGCTGACGATATGATTCTATACCTTGAAGACCCAAAAAATTCTACAAAGAAACTTCTAGAACTAGTTAATGAATTCAGCAAAGTGGCAGGATATGAAATCAACACCCAAAAATCAAAGGCATTTCTGTTTATCAGTGACAAATCCACTGAAAAGGAAATGAGGAAAACTACCCCATTCACAATATCCTCAAAAATAATACTTAGGAATCAACTTACAAAAGAGGTAAAAGATCTTTACAATTAAAACTATAAAACCCTAAAGAAAAAAATAGAAGAAGACCTTAGAAGATGAAAAGATCTACCTTGCTCATGGATAGGCAGAATTAATATTATTAAAAGGACCATACTACCAAAAGCACTATACACATTCAATGCAATTCCAATTAAAATCCCAATGGCATTCCTCATAGAAATAGAAAAACCAAACATGAAATTCATCTGGAAAAATAAGAGACCCAGAATAGCTAAAGCAATTCTAAGCAGGAAGAATGAAACAGGTGGTATTGCTATATCAGATTTTAAACTATACTTCAGAGCAATAGTAACAAAAACAGTATGGTAAAGGCACCAAAACAGCCTAGTAGACCAATGGTTCTAAATAGAGGACACAAAGACTAACCCACAAAATTACAACTACCTTATATTAGACAAAAGTGTCAAAAGCATGCACTGGATAAAGGATAGCATCTTCAACAAATGATTCTTGGAAAACTGGAAATCCATATGCAACAAAATAAAATTGAATCCCTATTCCTCACCATGCACAAAAGTTAACTGGAAATGGATCAAGGATCTAGGGATTAAACCAGAGACTCTGCATCTAATAGAAGAAAAAGTAGTCCCTAGTCCCATCACGTGAGACTAGGCCCCAAATTCCTTAATAAGATGCCTATAGCCCAAAAATTAAAACCAAGAATTAACAAATGGAATGTATTCAAACTATTTTTTTTTCTCAGAAAGAGAAATAATATGTGAGATGAATGGGGAGCCTACATCCTGGGAACAAATTTTTACCCCTCACACATCAGATACAGCTCTAATATCTAGGGTATACAAGGAACTCAAAATCTAAATATCAACAAAATAAATAACCCACTCAACAACTGGGCCAAGGACCTGAACAGACACTTCTCAGAAGAAGATATACTATCAATCAACAAATATACGAAAAAATGCTCATCATCTCTAGCAATTAGAGAAATGCAAATTAAAACTACTCGAAGATACCATCTCACTCCAGTAAGAATGGCAGCTATAATGAAGACAAACAACAACAAGTGTTGGCAAGGATGTGGGGGAAAAGGGACACTCATACATCCCTGGTGGGTCTGCAAATTGGTGCGGCCAATTTGGAAAACAGTATGTAGATTCCTTGGAAAGCTGGGAATGGAACCACCATTTGACACAGCCATTCCTCTTCTTGGACTATACTCAAAGGACCTAGAAACAGCATACTGCAAGGACACAGCCATATCAATGTTTATAACATCACAATTCACAATAGCTAGACTGTGGAGCCAACCTAGATACCCTTCAACTGATAAATAGATAAAAAATGTGGCATATATGCAAAATGAAATAATATTCAGCACTCAAAAAGAATAAGATCATGGCATTTGCAGGGTTCATGTATGGCATTAGAGCAGATTATGCTAAGTGAAGTTAGCCAATCCCAGAAAAAAAACAAAAGCTGAATGTCTTCTCTGATATAAGGGGGGTGACTCAAAGTGGGATAGGGAGAAAGAACAGGGGAAGAAGATTACCTATACATAGGGAAGGGAGTGGGAAAAAAGAGGAAAGGGGAAGGGGAATTGCATGGATGGTGGAAGGAGACCCTCATCATTATACAAAACACATGTATGAAGATGTGAGAAAAAAAGAAGAAAAAACAATAGTGATACCTTAGATTAGGTAGAGAGAAGTGATGGGAGGGGAGAGGAGGGGCTGAGGTATTGGAAGGATAGTAGAATGAAACAGATATTATTATTACTGTGTGTATATATATGTGACTGCATGACCAATATGATTCTGCAACATGTACACTCAGAAAAATGAGAAATTATATCCCATCTGATTCAAGCATATGATATGTCAAGGTCATTGTACTATCATGTGTAACTAATTTAAAAAAAATAAAATTATTTGAATTTTTTCAGTCTTTTACAATACTAATTTTTTCACTTCTTTTATTTGTTATTCTGAGTTATATATGACAAAAGAATCCATTCTGATAAAATTATATAAGCCTGGGATATATCTTATTCTAGTTAAAACCCCATTCATGTGGAAATAATTATTTTTAAGTAAGGATTATTTATATTAAGAGAGTCCAGGAAATTTTGTTTTATCTTTTCAAAAAGAAATTTTACACCATTGGTTAGGTATCTAATTTGAAGTGTGCTTAATTTGATAAGAATATATATTACACTATTCAGTTTGTTACAAAAAAACTGACCAAAGGAAAAATGATACCTTTCAGAAGACAAAGTATGGTGAAAATGCATTTATCTCATGAACCTCTCCTGAAGTTCCAGCTACGATCCACAGCACATTAACAGTACCATTTCCAGCTCACATATTGACATTAACTAAGGGTCAGTGTTCAATTATATCAAACATTTTCTCCCATTTTCCTTTAATTGGTGTTATGTTATGTGGCTCTGAAATAGAAAGATGATTTACCACACATATTTGAGAATTTATTGCAGACTTTTTCTTACTTTTACCGGGCCTTCATTTATTTAAAGGATCTTTGTTACAAATTTAGGTCTAGATGGATCATGTCTTCTATATATCAGGTTGGCCTAAGCCAAATATTTTTTAGCAGAGTCAAATTAGTTTCATTACTCAGATCTTGTGAGACTTTAATAAACTTCCATTATATTTTAATCATGAGTCATGAGGATGTCATAAACAATTAGCTACCATCAAAATCTCTGTGGCTATACAAATACTAATTTCAATTTGACAGCCTACTAATCCTACTATTCCTAATTTACCTTTGAAGGTTAATTCCACATGCCTAGATTATTCTCCCTAGGTATATCACATTCCCTATTGAAAGTAAGGACACTGTTTTCATGGTAGAATAATTTCTTGTCTCCATAAAGATCAATCAACATAAAGCATATTTTGCAAAGAAAGCTATCTTTTATTTCTTAACAATATCCCTTTCAGTGCTCTGATAAAGTAAGACTTACTGCTGTCCCTCCCAAAGGTCATATCAAAAGGATGTGTGAATAATTTGATGGTTTTCCATTTAAGATAATTACTCAATATTATAAACAAATATTTCCAGAATCTCACCTTCATTTACCATTGCCTGTTGGAATAACTTTCAGTTTAAGGCTAGGAGCTGTAAGCAGCTTGGAGTGCTTGAAGAATCTACAATTGTTCAGGTCTAATAGGAATGCCTGCAGGATGGGTTTCTCTGCTCTAGGGCGCTGTTAGTGAAACCACATCCTTAGCACTTGTGGTTAGAGTTGCCAAGCTGCCAGGCCAGGAAACTGATAGTCAGGAGCTTCAACATGGAACTTCTAACTTAGAAACCTCCTCCCCTAGGGACAAAGACACTTCCTGATGCTAGCAACATTTAGATCCTTATAGTGTGGTTACATTAGGCATAAGATGATTGGATTATGGATACTATCTTGCTTATGTATGATTGATGGGCATGCCCCACTCGAATCCTATGACAATTGTATGCATTCCAAAAATAAATTGAGCTATTGGATGATGACATGAGGTGGGCCTCTAGCCAGATCTATCACCAGCTTCCACAGTCTCATTGTTGATTCTGCGTCTCTATCCCCCCCCCACGACAAGGTAGCCAAGCAACTAGTTGACCAGAACCACAGCAATTTGGGGCCTCAAATTCTCTGCTCGCACCTTTGCACCTCAGGACTGGCCATCCACTAGCCATCCCGTTGATTTCACGTAAAGTTTCAGGTAGGATTTAGGGTAGTAGACCCTGTTTGTGTTCTGTGTACTGTCGGTTCCTTGAAGGTGATCAAAGAACCCCCTCTTCTACCCCCTTTTCTTGTCTTTTCATACCATTGTTACCCTCAGTTGAGGCACACACTGTCGTAAGGACTGGTGTCACTTTATGACCACTCCTTCCCCCTGATTCACCCAGTGAATTCACATAAAGGACTGTTCATCCCAGAATTTGTAACCTCGGTTTTCTCTGTTAAAGGGAACTCCACTCCAGAGACACTGTGTGGGCATACAGCCTTGGTCTAACAAGTCAAGGAAGTCCCCCACTAAGCACAAGACATTGGACCCTAAACACACCTTTTGTTTGTCTTAGTCAAGGCCCTCCATGTCAACACCTTAGGTTTTTATATTAGGCATCTTTAAAAGTCAAAGACATTGCTTTAAGAACTCTTAAAAATATGAGGAATTGTTCAGAAAAATGATCCAAGGCCCCCATGAATCATTTCCTGACTTCCTATCTAGAGTAATCCAGGCACTTGGGAAGCTCATTCAACCTGGCCCTACTTAAGGCTCATTAGTTAAACAATTGGCATGGGAAGGAGTGACTGCAAGAACTAGGGCAATTGCCCCAGTAAGCAGTGAATCCCTTTCAAAATGGATCTCTGCTGCAAAGGAAATAACCCCCTCTTCAGGGCCCATTCAGACATTAACAGCTGCCCTTAACAAACTATCAGTTAACAAAAATGATGGGCCTTCTTAACCAAGATCTGGTCCCATTTGCCAGGGCTGTAATAAGCCAGGCCTCATTGAGCATTACTGTCCTAAGAATGACATCCTCCCTGGCCCCAAGACACCCTGCCCTAGATGCAAAAACAAACAAAAAAATCATCTCCCATGTACTTAAATGTTTTAAAATTATGGATTTTCCCATGTCTATTAAAATTGATAAAGGGCCAATCTATACTAACAAGACATTTCAAGCAATTTGCAATGTTTGGCATATACATTATTTAATTGGGATTCCCTATAGCCCTTAGACTCAAGGCATTATAGTAAGAACACACAAACAACTATAACAACTCCCCTCATGATGCCTTGGAAAGAATCTTATCCGATTTAAATTTGCTTTCAATTTCAAAATTTTCTATGAGAATAGCAGCCCATAAGCATTGGGACTCCCTCTTGGGGTCTTCCCATCTACCTATGGTCTCATGAGAGGATCCCATAACAAATGCAAGGGATGGTCTGGGGATCCTTTTAACCATGGGTGGAGGGTTTACATATGTTAACAGGAGCCTCAAAACATTTGGGTACCAGCAAGAAATGTCAGACTAGCAACTGGCCTGAGGAACCAAGTCAAAAGGAGAGGAAGGGATCATTACCACCTCCCCACCAGAGGGCTCACAAAATAACCTGGGGTGATATCAAAGCCCTATCAGATCAAGCTCAGATCATGTCACTTGCCAGAGACCAGAACCTGGGTATTCTCTTCTTGCTTACGTGTGCAATTATAACCTACAACTCACAGGTAAGTGCACAACAGGTAAGGATGGAGGAAGAAAGGCCTCTGCCTAACAGCCTGATAACTCAAGGCCCTATGCTGGCCTAACCAAGCAAAATGAACAAACTTTAAACTATATCCCGTGAGGGAAAAAAATGCTTTGCAGATAGCTATCACTCATGAACAGCTTTCTGCGGGACAGTTCACCTCTAGCAGAGAGCCTCTAGCACCATCTAGTGGCAAAAACCCTTCAGTGAGCAAAATACATATGCCTCTGCAGTTAAAAAACCATGAGAGCAATCCAGGCTCAATTAATCATGATCAGGATGTTGTACATACTTCTCTCTCAAATATTGCAGAATGCTTCACAAGGACAAAACTCAGGAAGACAATAGGAGCCCCCTGGATCAACATCATCATAAGGATTGTGGTCCTCACAACCACAATTGCAACTGCTGCCCTCATCAATTTCCTGCACCCAACCAGAAGGACCACACCCAACGGACTGGAAATAACTTATGCTGTTGCTGGGACTTTAATTGGACTTTCCCCTTCTTTTGCATCAAAGCAGAGAAAGACCCCATTTATTCTATTGTGCATCATAATGTCATGCAGCCCACAGTACACTGCTTGGTGGGTGGGGGCTCCATCTCCCAGGATTATTTCACCTGTTGGTATGGATGATACTGTATTGCCTTTCTTGTTTGCTACTAATGTTTCCTCACAATTCTCAGTTACATCTGACCCAATAGCAAGGCACCGTTGGAATATGTAACTCTCACTTGATCATTCATGGGCCTTTACTGTATTAAGGGATGTGTCTAAGGCCCAGAGATTGTGTCAGTATACAATTTGCCTTCACAATAATATTCTTTGGGAGCCAGGAATAGGAAACATTATAGGTTTTTGGCCACTTTTCTTAGAAGGAGAAGCAAAAGTAGTCTCTGTTAGTGATATGCCTAGTGGCATAACCATACTCCCTCATGCTAGAGACTCACATTATTAGCCCCAACCCTTTCTGCAGAAATGTCCATGGAAAAAATTTAAGGACATCAATGAAGGTATATCTCTAATAGCTATATCTTGCAGAGATTGTCTCTCCCTCTTCAGACCCTATTTCATTTCTGATGAGCTTATTAGTTGGTCCATGCCCTATACAAAATTTGGACAGAGAATGGATTTTTTAACAGAAACAAATACACTAATATTTAAATATCATACAGATCGGATAACAAATGCTCAAAATACAAAAGAAAGACAGGAGACATTTTTCAATTAGGCAAACAATTGTTATGTGGTGCTTACAAATGTATAGATATTAGCCCTATTGTCACCATGGATGCCATTTGGTTTAATGGTTCTTTTTAAATACCCTCAGCTAAACATTCAACTAAAGGCCATGCATGTGTTAAGCCACCCTTTTTCTCTGTAACTTCCACTCAAAATCACAAAAATGGTCATCTTAATTGTGATTTTTTCCCAATGTGAGTTAACCAATTGTTGGAATTTTTCTGTTAAGACAGTAGTGCTAATGATAACACCCCCCTATCTTATAGTTCCCAACAGAGGATGAATCCTCCATTCAAGAGGTTCACTTTACAGAAGATATTTCCCTTCCCAGAGTTAGGCGAGATTTGGGGATTACTGCTGCCATTAGAGTGGCCTCCCTCGCTGCTGTCGCCACTGCTACCACAGCTGGTGTAGCTTTGACCCAGTCCACAGCAAATGCTGCAACCATTAATCAGGTAGTGCAGCACTCCACTTAAGCTCTGACCACCCAGGAGCGACTAAACCTGCCCTTGCAAGGAGGTATCTTAATGTTACAACAACAGATTGACCTTATTGATGAGAAAATTGATATGTTTCAATTGAATGTTAGAGTACCCTGCAGTCCTCAATTTCTGTATGTTTGTCAAACCCCTGTCTCAGTAAGAAATGTAACAGGAGTTTTGTCAATTTTTTCAATAGTTTCTTTTGTTTCAATTTCGTTGATTTCTGCTCTGATTTTAATTATTTCTTGCCTTCTGCTACATTTGCTGTTGTTTTGCTTTTCCTTTTCTAGGGCTTTGAGATGAAGTGTGAGCTCATTTATTTGTTGTTGTTGTTTTTTTTCTTTTTTGAGGAATGACCTCCAGGCGATGAATTTCCCTCTTAAAACTGCTTTCATTGTGTCCCATAGATTCCGATATGTTGTGTCTGTATTTTCATTTATCTCTAAGAATTTTTTGTTTTCCTCCTTTAGGTCTTCTGTAACCCATTGATCATTCAGTAACCTATTGTTCATTTTCCATTCCCTCTAAAATCTGGAACAAGACAGGGATTCCCTCTATCACAACTTCAATTCAATATAGTTTTCAAAACACTAGCCATAGCAATTAGACAGACAAAAGAAATTAAAGGCATAAAAATAGGAAAAGAAGACCTTAAATTAACACTATTTGCAGAAGACATGTTTCTATACCTAGAAGACCCAAAAGGGTCTACAAAGAAACTACTAGAACTAATAAATGAATTCAGCAAAGTGGCAGAATATAAAATCAACACGCATAAGTCAAAGGCATTTCTGTATATCAGCGACAAAACTTCTGAAATGGAAATGAGGAAAAACACCCCATTCATAATATCCTCAAAATAAAATAAAATAAAATAAAATACTTGGGAATCAACGTAACAAAAGAGGTGAAAGATTTATACAATGAAAACTACAGAACCCTAAAGAGAGAAATAGAAGAAGATCTTAAAAATTGGAAAAATATACCCTGTTCATGAATAGGCAGAACTAACATCATCAAAATGGCAATATTACTAAAAGTTCTCTATAGGTTTAATGCAATGCCAATCAAAATTCCAATGGCATTTCTTGTAGAAATAGATAAAGTAGTCATGAAATTCATATGGAATAATAAAAGACCCAGAATACCAGAATAGCAAAAGCAACTCTAAGCAGGAAGTGTGAATCAGGCGGCATAACGAGTCTAGATTTCAAACTATACTACAGAGCAATAGTAACAAAACAGCAATGTACTGGTACCAAAACAGGCAGGTGGGCCAAAGGTACAGAATAGAGGACACAGAGACTAATCCACAAAGTTACAACTATCTTATATTTGATAAAGGGGCTAAAAGCATGCAATGGAGGAAGGATAGCATCTTCAACAAATGGTGCTGGGAAAACTGGAAATCCATATGCAACAAAATGAATCTGAATCCCCTTCTCTCACCATGCAAAAATTTAACTCAAAGTGGATCAAGGAGCTTGATATCAAATCAGAGACTCTGTGTCTGATAGAAGAAAAGTTGGCTCTGATCTACATATTGTGGGGTCAGGCTCCAAATTCCTTAATAGGACACCCATAGCACAAGAGTTAATAACAAGAATCAACAAATGGGACTTACTTAAACTATTTTTTTTTCAGCAAGAGAGAAAATAAGAGATGTAAATAGGGAGCCTACATCCTGGGAACAAATTTTTACCCCTCACACTTCAGATAGAGCCCTAATATCCAGAGTATACAAAGAACTCAAAAAATTAAACAATAAGATAACAAATAACCCAATCAACAAATGGGCCAAGGACCTGAACAGACACTTCTCAGAGGAGGACATACAATCAATCAACAAGTACATGAAAAAATGCTCACCATCTCTAGCAGTCAGAGAAATGCAAATCAAAACCACCCTAAGATACCATCTCACTCCAGTAAGATTGGCAGCCATTATGAAGTCAAACAACAACAAGTGCTGGCAAGGATGTGGGGAAAAATGTACACTTGTACATTGCTGGTGGGGCTGCAAATTGGTGCGGCCAATTTGGAAAGCAGTATGGAGATTCCTTGGAAAGGCTGGGAATGGAACCACCATTTGACCTAGCTATTCTTATTTCTTGGACTATAGGGATCCTCCTACAACTATGTTCATAGCAGCACAATTGACAATAGCTGGACGGTGGAACCAACCTAGATGCCCTTCAATAGTTGAATGGATAAAAAAAATGTGGCATTTATACACAATGGGGTATTACTCTGCACTAAAAAAATGACAAAATCATGGAATTTGCAGGGAAATGGATGGCTAGCCAATCCCTAAAAAACAAATGCCAAATGTCATCTTTGATATAAGGAGAGCAACTACGAACAGAATAGGGAGGAAGAGCATGAGAAGATCACCATTAAACAGGGACGAGAGGGGGGAGGGAAATAGAGAGAGAAGGGAAATTGCATGGTAAAGGAAGGAGACCCTCATTGTTATACAAATTACATAAAATAGAAAGTGAGGGGAAAGGGGAAAAAACAAGAGAGAGAAATGAATTACAGTAGATGGGGTAGAGAGAGAAGATGAGAGGGGAGGGGAGGGGAGGGGAGGGGGGATAGTAGAGGATAGGAAGGGCAGCAGAATATAATAGCCACTAGTATGGCAGTATGTAAAAAAGTGGATGTGTAACCGATGTGAATCTGCAATATGTATACGGGGAAAAATGGGAGTTCATAATCTGCTTGAATCAAATGCATGAAATATGATATGTCAAGAGCATTGTAATGTTTTGGACAAGTAATAATAAAAATAAAAAATAAAACATAATTTACTAATTAAAAAAGAAATGTCACAGAAGCCCGGCTTGAACTACCAAATAGACACAAGGGTCCTTGGGATAAGACTTTTAGAAATTTTACTATGACGCTGCATGTTCAGATCCTCAGCCTAAGTGAAACCAGAGCAGAGCTAATTCTTAACCCCTCAATCTTACAGTGACTATGGGATAAAAATGTCAGCTTTAATTGACCCTACTAATTGAATCTTCTCTGGTATTTGCATATTTTTTCTTGTTTTAGTATAGGTTATTTTAAGATATTTCCAAAAAAGGCTCAACAAAGTAGAAACAAAACATGTTAGTTCATGCATATAAGGAAAGTAAAAAAAAAATAATGATTTCTCATCATCTGTATGTTTGGTGATATTGACAAGATCTAAGTAGTACCAACTAAGGGCCAGTTTTCTATGAGGGATCATGCCCTGAGTCTTAACACTGCTCTCCTCTTCATCTATCTGTCTCCCTCAGTTCGGTTTTTATATTACTGTTTGTCTGCCTATGTTCTTTTTCTTTCCTTGCTGAAGACAGCCTCACCAACTCAATTCTGTGAGCTGGGCCCTCCATAGAGAAGAAACCTGAATTTCCTGATCCTAAGGTAAATGCTGGCATGGAGGCCGCAAGGGCATTATCTATCTAGGAGACAGAGAGCCTTCTCAGGGGCAATGCCTTGCACACTCCACATCACCCTGTTTGGCTCTGGAGGATGACTGGTTAGTCAAAGACGGGTAAGATTCTTCAAGGGAGGAACAACCTAAGACAGGCACAGTCACAGAGGGACCATCAGGAGAAAACATGGGAGCCAACAGAGGTGAGGCACAGAAACTCACACCCCCACCTGTGCAAAGGCCTAAGTTTTCACCACTTCTGAGAGAAGTCTCCTGCCCCTGTGGCTGCTTTACTGCCCATGTCCAGCTCAAATCAGGACCCAAGTGACAGACAAAGACCTAGTCAGCAGCATCTGCCCTCTCACCACAGTAGGGAACAACTGCAGCTACAGGAATGGGCTGTGACTTAATCTTTACCCTTTTCTCTTTCTTGTTCATTTCCCTTTTTTCTATGCCTTTTCCTCTTCCTTTCATCTCTCATCATAGTTCTCCTTCAGCAAAAAATTTAATAAAAATGGAGAAAATGTTGGAATAACTTCCAGTTTACAGCTAGCAGCTATGAGCAGCTCAGAGTGCTTGAAGAATCTACAGTTGTTCAGGCCTGATAGAAATGCCTGCAGGATGGGATTCTCTGCTCTAGCGAGCAGAGAAATTATAGTTAGTGAACAACATCCTTAGCACTTGTTCTTAGCGTTGTCACGTTGCCAGTCCAGGAAACTGATAGCCAAGAGCTTCAACATGGAACTTCTAACTTAGAAACCTCCTCCCCTAGCAACAAAGACCCTTCCTGATGATAGCAATATTTAGAACATCCCCACAGTGTGGTTACATTAGGCATAAGATGATTGGCTTATGGATACTATCTTGCTCGTGTATGATTAATGGGATCACCCGACTTGAAACCTATAACAATTGTATGCATTCCAAAAATAACCTCTGCTACTGGATGATGATCTGTGGTGGGTTTCATGCCAGTCCTCTCACCAGAAAAATAAATTGAAGAAAACTAACTCTAACCTTAAACGAGCTCTAACACTAGCCCTAACCCTCACTCTAAACCAATCCTAAGCTGTTTAGAGAACCATTGGTACTAGAGTACCAAAATTGGGGAGCCCAGTGGGGAAAGCAAACAGATGAATCCCGTGCAAATCAAATAAATCTGACCCAATAATTGGGGGAGGTTTTCAGTACATGCGTACTTCCCTGTTTTATTATAAATGGCTCTCTGATAAAGTTGTTTTTGGATGCTTCAGCTTAGGACTACTTTCACCAGGAGAAAACAAGAGAGTGTCCACAGAAAATTAATTGACTGTGTGAATTTTCAAGCACCTAGCACCAACCATGTTTGATTTCCAGATCAACTTCCATTCACACCTATTGGCCATAATGAAGTGAAATCTTAAAATACAAACTGTTCCTGATAGCTAACCACTGAACCTAGAAGGCCCAAACCTGGGGAGCATAACAAAGCTATGTAGAAGATGAATCCTGCCCAGTATCAAAGAAGTTTGAACAAAACTAACTCTAACCCTAACAGTTTCTCGAACCCTAGCCCTAAGCCTAACCCTAACCTTAACACTAACTCTAACCTTTTTAGAGAACCATTGATCCTAGAAGTCCCAAACTTTGGGAAGCATTAGTGGGGCAAGCAAACAGATGAATCTTGTGCAGTAACAAAGAAATCTGACCCAATAATTGGGGGAGGTATTTCAGTACATGTATATATTTCTCTTTTCTCCTAAAGGGCTCTCAGATTAAGTTGTATTTGCATGCATCAGGTTTGGGCTACATTCAAAAGAAAGAAACCAGAGAGTGCCCACAGAGAACTGATTGAGTGTGTGAAGGTTCAAGCAACTAGCAGAAACCCTGTTTGATTTTCAGCTCGATTTCCATTCACTTCTATAGGCCATAATGAAGTGAAACTTTCAAATACAAACTCTTCCTGACAGTGAACCATTGAATAGAGAAGGCTTAAACCTGGGGAGAATAGTAAGGCTAGGTAAAAGATGAATCCAGCCAAGTATCAAAGAAAGTTTAACAAAATAATGTTAACTCTAACAGTAATTTTAACCCTTGCCCTAACCATAACCCTAAACCTTATCCTAACCCTATCCTGTTTAGAGAACCGTTGATTATAGAAGTCCTGAAATTGGGGAGTCTAGTGAGGCAGGCTAACAGTTTAATCCTGGGCACTATCAAAGAAATCTGATCCAATAATTGAGGGAGGTATTTCAATACATGCATACTTTTCTCTTTTCTTCTAAAGGGCTCTCGGATAAAGTTGTTTTTGCATGCTTCAGCTTAGGCATGCTTTCACCAGGAAGAAACAATAGAGTGCCCACAGAGAACTGATTGAGTGTGTGAAGTTTCACGCAGCTATGCCCAACTCTTTTTGATTTCCAGCTTGATTTACATTCACACCTATAGTCCGTAATGAAGTGAAACCTTAAAATACAAACTGTTTCTGAGAGTGAACCCTGGAACTTAGAAGGCTGAAAACTGGGGATCCTAGTAAGGCTAGGTAAGAGATGAATCCTGAGCAGTATCAAAGAAATTTGAACAAAAGTACTCTAAGCCTAACACTAGCTCTAACCTGAAATGTAACCCTAACCCTAAATTTAACACTAACCCTTACCTGTTTAGAGAGTCACTGATCCTAGATGTTGCAAACATGGGGAGCCAAGTTGAATCATGTGCATTATGAAAGAAATATGACCCAATAATTGATGGAGGTAGTTTGGTACATTGATATTTTCCTGTTTATTCACAAAGGGCTATGAGATATAGATGCTTTTGAATGCTTCAGCTTAGGGCTGTTTTCACCAGGAAAAAAAAAGTGAGTCCCCACAGAGAACTGATTGAGTGTGTGAAGTTTCAAGCAGCTAGAAAACACCCTGTTTGATTTCCAGCTCTATTTCCATTTAGCCATATAGGGCAAAATGAAGTGAAACCTTAAAATACAAAGTGTTCCTAACAGGGAACCATTGAAATTACAAGGTCCAAACCTGGGGAGCATAATAAGGCTAGGTAGAACTGGAATCCTGCCCAGTATCAAGGATATTGGAACAAAATTATCTCTAACCCTAACACTAGATCTAACCCTAACCCTAACACTAACACTAATCCTATCCATTACCGTAAACCTAAACTGAACCCTAAATCTAACCATATCCATTACCCTAATCCTAAGCCTAAACCTAATGCTAATTTGAGCCCTAATCCTAAATCTGAACCTAACCCATACCCTAAACCTGACTCAGACGCTAATAATACCCCTAGCTGTAAACTGTCCCTAACCCTCAACCTAACCCTTACAATAGGCCTGGCTATAAATCTAACCCTAAAATTATCACTAACTATAACACTAGTGCTGTCATTAGCCCTAGTCCTAATCCTAGCCCTAACCCAAAAACCAACCCTGGCCCTAATCCTAGCTCTAACCTAGCCTTAATCCGAACTCTAACTTTAACCTAGCCCTAACCCTAATTTTATCCCTAGCCCTAGCCCTAAGCCTACTGTAACATCATACCTAAACCTAACACTAACACTATCCCTTACCCTAGCTGTAAACCTAGGCCTAAACCTAACACTAATCCTAGCCTTAATTTAATGCTAAATCTAAAGTTAACCCTATCCCTAGACCTAAGACTAACTCCAACTCTCGCCCTAGCCCTATCCCTAGTTCTAAACCTATCCCTTACCATAACCCAAACCTATAGCCCCATCCCTAGCCCCAACCCTAGTTCTAACCTTAACCCTAGCCCTAAACCTGGATCTAACCCTAAACTTAAGCCTAAACCAAACAATAACACTAGCCCTAACCCTAATGGTAATTGAAAAAATAGCCCTACCCCTAGACTATCAATAAAATAAAACTGAGCCATAACCCTAAACCTAAATCTTAACCTAAACCCTAACTCGACACCTAGTCCTAAACCTAGCCCTAATTTGAGTACTAACACTAACCCTAGAAATATCTCTAATCCTGACTCTGACCCTAGCACTAACCCTAGCAAAAATCATTGCCCCAAGGCTAACCCTAAAACTATCCCTAATCAGAAACATAGTTCTTACATTAACCATAACCCGAATGCTAACACAAATCCTAGCCCTAATCCAAACCCTAACCCTAGGTTTAACCCTAACCCTAACCATATCCGTATCCCTAACCCTAACCCTAAACCTAGCCATTATCCTAGCCCTAACTTAGCCCTGATCATAACCCTAGATGTAACCCTAAACCAAACCCTTGCCTAGCCCTAACTCTAGCTCAAACTCTAACCCTTACATTAACCCTTACCCTAACCCTTACCCTAACCTTAGGCCTGACTCTAAGCCTAACCCTTACCCTAGCCCTAACCCTAGCTCAAATGCTAACACTTACCCTAAATCTAACCCTAACCTTAACCCTGGGCCTAACCCGAAACTTAGCCCTAATCCTAACCTTAACCCTAGCCCTAAACTTAGCTCTAACCCTATCCATTACCCTAAAGATAAGTCTAACCCTAGGCCTAATGCTAACCCTGTTGCTAACACTAACACTATCCATTACTCTAAACCTAACCTGAATCCTAGACCTAACACTATCCATTACCCTAAAGCTCAACCTAAACCTAACGCTAATTCAAGCCTTAACCCTAAACCTTAATCTAAACCAAACCCTACCTGGACCATTACCCTAATAATACACCTATCTCTAAACCTGACCCTTACCCTAAACCTAACCCCTACACTAGACCTAGCCATAACCTAACCCTAAAACTAACCCTAACCATAAACCTAGACCTGACATTTGCCCTATCCCTTATCCTAGCCCTAGGCCTAACACAAACCCTCATCCTAGCCCTAAAACCAGCCTTAATCCTAACCTGAACACGAACCCTAACCCTAATCCTAATTCTGACTCTTGCTCTAACCCTAAACCTAGCTATAACCCCATTCCTTTCCCTAAACCTAACCTTAGCCATAACACTAACACTAAACCTAACTTTAGCCCTAACCCTAGGCCTAACCCTGAAACTTACCCTAGCGCTAATCCTAGCCCTAATTTAGCCATAATACAACCTACCCATAACCCTAGCCCTAAGACTAACTCTAACTCTTGCCATAGCCCTATTTCTAGTTCTAAACCTATCTGTTACTGTAAGCCTAACACTAGCCCTATCCATAGCCCTAGACCTAAATCTAGATCTAACCATAACAATAAATCTAAGCCTAAACCTCACCCTACCACAAGCCCTAGCACTATTGCTAACCCTACAACTAGCCCTAACCCTAGCCCCAGCTATAAAACAAAACTGAGCCATAGCCCTAAACCTAAGCCTAACCTAAAAGTAACCCTAGACCTGACATTAGTCCTATCCCTAATTCTTACCCTAATCCTAATACAAACCCTAACCTTACACCTAGCCTTAACCCTAGCCCTAATTCAAGTCTTATCCCCAACCCTAAAAGTAACACTGATACTGACTCTTACCATAACACTAACACTATCCATAGTCATCACCCTAAACCTAAACCTAACACTAACACTAGACCTAGACCTAACATTAAGCCTAAAACTAGCCCTAATCGTAACCTTTGTTTTTAGGTTAGCCATAGACCTACCATAGCCCTAACCTAACCCAAAATCTAGCCCTAATCTGAGTCCTAACCCTAGCTTTAACCCTAACCCTAACCCTAGCCCTAACACTTAACCTAAATCCAACCCTAAAATTAAACCTTGCCCTAACCTGAAACCTGACCTAAACGATAGCCCTAATCCTAACCATAACCCAAGCCCTAAACCTTCCTCAAATATTATTCATTACCCTAACCATAACATTAACCGAATTCTAACCCTAGGCCTAACCCTAACCATATCACTAACCAACCATAACCCTAGCCCTAACATAGGTCTAATCCTATCCATTACTTTAAAGGTAATGCTAACCAAATTCTATACTTAGGCCTAACCCTAACCCTATTTCTAACCCTAACCCTATCCATTACTCTAAACCTAACTTGAACCCTAAACCTAACCATATCCATTACCCTAAGCCTAACTGTAACCCTAATGCTAATTTGAACCCTAATCCTAAACCTTCACCTAAATCATCCCCTAACATTGACACTGACCCTGATAATAGCCCTAGCTGTAAACTTGACCCTAACCCTCAACCTAACACTTACAAAAGACCTGGGCATAAACCTAACCCTAAAAATATCCCTAACCATAACCCTAGACCTGATATTAGCCCTAGCCCTAATCCTAGCCCTAACTCTAACAAAACTCAGCCCTAATCCTGACCCTAAGCCTAGTCTTAATCCTAACCCCAACCTTAATTCTAGCCATAACCCTAATTTTATCCCTTGCCCTAGCTCTAAACCTAGTTGTAACATCATACTTTACCCTAACCCTAGCCCTAAACCTAGGCCTAAACCTAGGCCTAAACCTAACACTAACCCTAGCCCTAATTGAGCCCTCTCCCTAAACTTAACCCAATCCCTATCCTTAAGACTAACTCTAACTCTTGTCCTAGTCCTATCCATACTTCTAAACCTATCCCTTACTGTAACCCAAACCCTAGCCCTACCTCTAGCCCCAAACCTAGCCCTAACTTACGCCATAGCCTTAAACCTGGATCTAACCCTAACCATAAGCTTAAACCTCACCCTATCACTAGCCCTAACCCTAATGCTAAATTTATAAAATGCCCTAACCCTACCATAGCCCTAAAACAAAACCAAGCCATAAGCCGAACCCTAGCCCTTAACATAAACTGAAACCTAACTCTATACCTAGCCCTAAACCTAGCCTTAATTTGAGTCCTAACTATAACCCTAGAAATATCCATGACCCTGACCTGACCCTAGCACTAAACCTAGCAATAAACATCACCCTAATGCTAACCCTATATCTAGCCCTAATTGGAAACCTAGTACTTACATTAGCCATAGCCCTAGTGCTAACACAAATCCTCGACCTAAATGAGCCCTAACACTAGGTTTAACCCTAACCCTAACCTTAAGCCTAGCCCTAACCCTAACCCTCCGTAACCCTAACCCTAACCCTACCACTAAACCTATCCCTTACCCTAAGCCAAACCCTCACCTTAATGCTACCCTAGTCCTAATCTTAATCCTTAGCCTACCCCAAAACCCTAACTCTATTACTAGTCCTAACCCAGTTGTAAATCTGGCCCTATCCCTAACCCAGACCCTAACCTAAAACCTGAACTTATGCTGATGCTAACACTAACCCTAGGTCTAAACCTGACCCTAACCCTAAACCGAACCCTACCCCTACCCTTACCTTTAAACCTATAACTATACCTAATAGTAACACTAGCACTAGCACTAGTAACCAAATCCTAAGTATAGTCATAAATATAGCCCTAACCTTAAACAAAACCCTAGCACAAGCCCTAACAATAACCCTTAATCTAACCAAAGACTAAACCTAAAACAGGAATCATTATTCAAAGAAACAAAATATTACGTAGCTACAATTAGAATAGAAGAATGTATCTGGGCTTATGCATAAGCAAGCATTTGTACTTTCAGTTCACGTTTTGCTTTGAGCTGTTTCTGCTTAGTTAACTTTTAATAATAGTTAGAAATGTCCCAAACTATTGGCCTATACCTTGACTATTCTTTCTTGACTTACTGACTGGAACTGGTGCCATGGTTATGGCAAGTGGTTGACTAGTTATTAATTTTAATCAAACAAGAGTAAGAACACAAACCATTGTGCACAGGAACAAGAACAAGTTGCCCAGTACTAAGCACCAATCTGTCTTCTTAACATTAATTTTTCTTCTCTAGATTTTAATTTAATTTCTCAAAAACTTCCTTGACAGGAATACAGGGAGTTTTTCATTAGACATTAACAATTTATGCTCCACAGCTGAATCATTGCATTTAGAGCAAACAGATCTATTCTTTAGAAGTAGTTGCATTAATTGGGAAAGTCATGTTTTTTTCCTTCATACTTAATGGTCATATGAGAAATCACAATCGTAACCCTAATCGTAACCCTAACCATAACCCTAGACCTAACCCTAACCTTAACCCTTGCCCTAGTCATATCCCTAGCTCAAACTTTAAACCTTACCCTAAACATAACCCTAACACTAAACCTAATCCTAGTCCTGAATCTTACCATAATCCTTGCCTAGCCCTAACCCTAGCTCAAACACTAACACTCTAAACCTAACCCTTACACTAATCTTAGGCCTAACCTAACCCTAGACCTAATCTTAACCTTAACCCTAGCCCTAAACTTAGCTCTAACCCTATACATTACCCTAAAGATAAGCCTAATTCAAAAGCTAACCCTAGACATAACGCTAACATTATTGCTAACAATAACCCTATCCATTACCCTAAACCTAACCTGAACCAGAAAACTAGCCCTATCCATTACCCTAAACCTCACCCTAACCCTAATACTAATTCAAGCCTTCATGCTTAATCAAACACTACCCAGACCCTGACCCTAATAATACACCTAGCTCTAAACCTGATACCTATCTAAAGCTAACCCTTACACTAGACCTAGCCATAACCTAGACTAAACATTAGGCGTAGCCCTAATCCTAGCCCTAGGCATAACACAAACCTTCATCCTAGCCCTAAACCTAGTCTTAATCCTAACCCGAACCCTAACCCTAGCCCTAACCCTAAATCTAACCCTTGCCCTAGCCCTAAACCTAGCTATAACTCTATCCTTTCTCCTAAACCTAACCTTATCTCTAACATTAACACCAAACCTAACCCTAGCCCTAACCCTAGGCCTAACCATGAAACTAACCCTAGCTCAAATCCTAGCCCCAAATTTAGCCCTAACCCTAAACCTACCCATAACTCTAGCCCTAAGACTAACTCTACCTCTCGCCCTAACCCTATTTCTAGTTCAAACCCTGTCCGTTACTGTAACTCTAACTCTATCCTTAGCCCTAAACCTAGATGTAACCATAATCATAAATCTAAGCCTAAACTTCACCCTACAACTAGCCCTAAAACCATTGCTAATCCTAAAACTAGCCATTATCTTAGCCCTAGCTCTAAAACAAAACTGAGCCATAGCCCTAATCCTAACCCTAACCTAACTGTAACCCTAGACCTGACATTAGCCCTATCCCTAATTTTTACTCTTACCCTAATACAAATTCTACCCTTACACCTAGCCTTAACCCTAGGACTATGGAGTCATATCCCTAAGCCTAAAACTAACCTTGACCCTGATTATGACCCAAACAATAACCCTAGCTCTAAACATCACCTAAAACCTAAAACCTAACTCTAACACTAGACCTAGCCCTAACCCTAACACTAAAACTAGCCCTAATTTTAACCATAGTTTTAAATTAGCCATAGCCCTAACCCTATCCCAAACCTAACCCCAAACCTAGCCCTAATCAGAGCCCTAACACTAGCTTTAATGCTAACCATAACCCTAATCTTAGCCCTAACCCTTATACTGAACCCTAAGCCTAAATCTTGCCCTAACCCTACAACTAACCCTAGCCCTAATCCTAACCAAAACACTAGCCCTAAATCTAGCTGTAACCCTATCCATTACCTTAACCCTAACCATACCCTAATGCTAACTCTAGGATAACCCTAACCCTATTCCTAACCTTAAACCTATTCATTACCCTAATCCTAACCTGAACCCAAGACCTAATCATATCTATAACCCTAACACTAACCCTTACCTTAATGCTAATTTGAGCCCTAACTATGAACATTAACCTAACCCAAACCATACCCTGAACCTGACCCTAACAATACCCCTAGTTCTAAACCTTACCCTAAAACTTAACCTAATCCTTTCACTATACCTATCCATAATCCTAACCCTAAAATTATCCCTAACAGAACCCTAGACCTGACATTAGCCCTAGCCCTAATGCTAGCCCTAACCACAACAGAAACTCTAGCCTTAATCCTAGCCCTAAATTTAGCCTTAATCCTAACCCTAACCTTATCCCTTGTTCTAATCCTAGCTCGTTCCTTATACTTAACTCTAAGTCAAACCCTCACACTATTGCTACCCTAGTCATAACCCTAATCCTTAGTCTACCCCAAACCCTAACTCTATTAATAGCTCCTAACCCTAGCCATCATTCTAGCTCTAAATTTAAACCAAACCCTAACCTCAACCATGACCCTTATTCTGACCCTAACACTAACCCTAGGTTTAAACCTGATCCTACCCCTAAACTGAAACCAAACACTAGCCCTACCGATAAACCTATACCTAAATCTAACATTAACACTAGCCCTAGACCTAAATCGAATCCTAAACATAGTTATAACTCTATCCATCACCCTAACAATAACCCTTAACCTAACGCAAACACTAACCCAATCCCTAGAATTAACCCTTGTCCTAATTCTGGCCCTAACCCTAAAACTAACCCTAACCTGAACACTGACCCTTACCCTAACACATACCCTGGCTCTAAATCTTATCCTAACCCCAAAACTAACCTAACACAAGACTAACCCTAAAACTAGCCATAACCATAACCCTAGCTCTTACATTACCCATACACCTAACACTAGCCCTAAAGCTCACACAAAACCTAGCCCTAATTCTAGCCCTAAACCTAACCCTAAGCATAACCCTAACCCGAAACCTAGCTCTAACCCTAACCCTAATTCTCACCCTAGCCCTAACCCAAGCTCACAACCTAAACCTTACCCTAAACATAACCCTAGCCCAAACCCTAAACTTGACCCTAACCCTAGCACTAACTCTATCCATTACCCTAATCATAACCCTAAACCTATGCTAACCCTAGCCATAACCCTAAGCCTAACCCTACCCTAGCCCTGATTTTAACCTAACCCTCACCCTAGCCCTAAACCTAGCTCAATCCCTAACCCTAACCCTTAACCTAACCCTAACACTAACCCAAAGCCTAACCTTGTCCTATCCTTATTTTTAGCCCTATCCCTAGATCTAACCCTAACTCTAAATGTAACCCTAACACTAAGCCTAAGCCAAACACTAACACTAGCTCTAACCCTAACACTAATCATAAAGCTAGTCCTAACACTAACCCTACGACTAAAAATAAACCAAACAGTAGCCCTAACCCTAAACCGTAACTTAAACCAAACCCTAACACTACAGTTAGACCTAACACTAGCCCTAACTCGAGTCCTATCCATAACCTTAAAACTAACCCTGATCATGACTCATATCCTAATACTCACCCTAGCTCTAAACATCACTCTAATCTTAAACCAAACCCTAACAGTAACCCTAGCCTTTATTTGAGTCCTAACCCTAACCTTAAAACTAACCCTGGCCATGACCCCTATCCTAACACTAACTCTAGCTCTAAATATCACCATAACCTTAAACCTAACCCTAACACTAGAGGTCAAACCTTTAACACTAACCTTAAAATGAACCCTAATTTTAACCCTGGTTCTTACATTAGCCGTTACCCTAACCTTAGCTCTGACACTAACAGAAAAACTAGACCTAACAAAGCCATAAACCTGACCCTAACCCTAGAACAAACTCTAACACTAGCCCTACCGGTACTTATACCTAAACCTAACACTATCACGAGCCCTAGACATAAACCTAACCTTAAATCTAGCCTTAACTCCAGCCCTAGACCTAAACAAAAACCTATCCCTATCCCTAACAATAACCCTTAACCTAACACTAAGGCTAACCCTACCCCTAGACATAAACCTAATCCTAATTCTGGCTTTAACCTTAACTCTAACTCTAACCTGAACACTGACCCTGCCTGTAACACTAAGCGTATCTCTATACCTGACCCTAACCGAAAACCTAAACCTACCATTAGACTTAGCCATAACACTAACGCTAAAACCAGCCCTAATCATAATGCTAGCTCTTGCATTACCCATAGAACTAACCTTACACCTTAACCTAACACAAAACCTAGAGAGAATCCTAGGCATAACCTAGCTCTAAGCATAACCCTAACCCTAACCCTAACCTTAGCCCTAATGCTAATCTTAACCCTATCCTTAGTCCTAACCCTAGCTCAAAGCCTAATCCTTACTCTAAATATAAACTTAGACCTATCCCTAACTCTAAACCTAGCCCTGGCCCTAATCCTAACCTTTAGCCTAGCCATAAACCTAGTTCTAAATCTACCCATTACCCTAACCTTAACCTTAACTCCATTAATAGTCCTAATCCTTGCCCTCACTCTAGCTCTAACCTTATCCCAAACCCTAATGCTAACCCTGACCCTTATTCTGATCCTAAGACTAACCCTGGGTCTAAACCTGACTCTAACCATAGACCAAACCCTAACACTAGCCCTAGATCTAAACATATTCCTAAATCTAGCCTTAACTCTAGCCATAGACCTAAACAGAAACCTAAACCTAACAAAAATCCTTAACCTAACCCAAACACTAATCCTACCCCTATACATAAACCTAGTCCTAAGTCTGGCACTAACCCCAACACTAACTCTAACCTGAACACTGACCTTGACTTAAACATAAACCTAGTTCCAAAGCTGACCCTAACCCAAAAGCTATTCCTAACACTAGACCTAGCCATAACCCTAATGCTACAACTAGCCCTAATCATAACCCTAGCTCTTACATTATCCATAGCCCTATCCTTATGCCTTAACATAACACAAAACCTCAAGCAAATCCTAGGCCTAAAACTGGCCCTAAGGGTAACCCTACCCTAACCTTAGGCCTAACCCTAATCCTAACCCTAGCCTTAGTCCTAAACCTAGATCAAAGCCTAACCCTTATTCTAAATATAAACTTAGACCTATCCCTAACTCTAAACCTAACCCTAGTCCTAATCCTAACCTTAATCCTAGCCCTAAAGCTAGCACTAAACCACCCATTACACTAACACTAACCCTAACCCTATTGATAAACCTAGCCATAACCCTAAACGTAACTCTAACCATAAAACTAAACCTACACCTAAACCTAAACCTAACACGTGCCATAGACCTAACCCTAGCTCAAACCCTAACGTGTACCATAAACATAATCTTAGCCTTAATCCGAGCCCTAAAACTAAATCTAATCCTACCCTACACATAAACCTATATCTAACCATATCTATTACCTAACCCTAACCCTAGTGATAACCCTAGCCTTAACCCTATCTTTAAGCCTAAAACTACCATAATCCTATCCCTAGACCTAAAGCTGAACCAAACTCTCGACCTAGCCCTACCCATAACTCTAGCTCAAACCTTATCTCTTACCCTAAACATATACCTAGCCAAATCCTAACCCTAATCCTAGCCCTAATCCTAACTGTATCCATAGCCTAAACCCTAGCTCTAAATCTATCCATTACCCTAACCATAACCCTAAACCTAATGCTAATCAGAGCCCTAACCCTAACCCTAAATCTATCCCTAGCCCTGATTCTGAATCTCACCCTTACCCTAGCCCTAAACCTTACTCAATCATTGACCTTTACCCTTAACCTAACCGTAAGACTAACCCTAAGCTATCTCTAACCCAAACCCTAGCCCTAATCCTAAAATTAACCATAGCTCAAACCCCACTCATTGCTCTATTCCTAAACATAAACCTCATGATAACTTTAGTCCTAACCCTAAACCTACTCTAACTCTATCACAAATCTAACCCTAGACTGAACCATAAACATAACCCTTGCCATAGCCCTAACCCTAGCTCAAACCCTAAACATACCCTAAATCTAACCCTAACCCTAGTCCTAAACCTAACCCTAACCCTAACCCTAACCGGACATCTAACCCTGTCCATTACCCTAAACCTAATGATAACCCTACACCTAACCATAATACTAACCCTAACACTAACCGTAATCCTAGCCCTAGACCTAACCCTAAACCTAACCCTAGCCATAGCACTAACCCTAGAACAAACCCTAAAGTGTACCCTACCTAACCCTAACCCTAACTTAACCCTAACCCTAACCCTAAATCTAGCCATAATCCCAACCATAATCCTAGCCCTAACACTAGCTCTAACCCTCTCCATTACCATAACAATAATCATTACCAAAATGCTAACCCTAGGCCTAACCCTAACCCTATCCATTACACAAAACCTAACCTAAACCCTAAACCTAACCTGAAGCCTAAACCTAATCCTATCAATTACCCTAAACCTAACTCTAATCATAATGCTAATTTGAGCCCTAACCCTAAACCTTAACCTACCCAAACCGAAAACCTGATCCTGTCCATTTCAATATGCCTGCATCTAAACCTGAACCTTACCCTAAAACTATCCCTAACCATAACCCTAGACCTGTTATTAGTCCTAGCTCTAATTCTTGCCCTAACCCTAACACAAACCATAGCCCTCATCCTAGCCCTATCCTAGCCTTGATTCTAACCAAAACCCTAACTATAGCCCTATCCCTAATTTTATCCATCATTTTAGTTCTGTACTAGCTATAACTCCAACCCTTCCCCTAAAAGTAACCCTAAACCTAACCCTAGACCTAATCCTAGCTCTAATTTAGCCCTAATTCTAACCTGAACACTAGCACTAAAATTAACTCCAGCTCTCACCCTAGCCCTATTCCTAGTTCTAACCCTATCCCTTACCACAACTCTAACACTTGCCCTAACCTTAGCCAAAACCCTAGCCTTAGCCCAAACCCTAGATCTAACCATAACTCTAAATCTAACCCTAACACTAAGACTAAAGCTCACAAGAACACTAGCCCTAACACTAATGTTAATCCTAAAACTACCCCTAACCTAGTCCTAGCCCTAAAATAAAATGAGGCCATAGCTCTATCCCTAAACTTTAACCTAAACCAAAACGTAACCCTACACCTAGCCCTAACCCTACCTCTAATTCCAGTCCTACCCTAAATCTAAAACTAGCATTGACCTGACTATGACCATAACAATAACCCTAGCTTCAACATCACCCTAAAATAAACCTAACCTAAAACTAGACCTATCCCTAACCCTAACTCTATAACTAGCCCTAGTCATAACCCTAGTTCTTACATTAGCTGTAGTCCTAACCCTAGCCCAAACTAACCCAAAACCTAGGCCTAATCTGTACCCTACACCTCATTTTAACCCTAACCCAAACCCTAGCCCTAGCTCTAACCATTACCCTAAACTTAACCCTTACCCTAAAACTTGCCCAAACCCTAAACCTAACCCTAGCCTTAATCCTAACCATAATCCTATCCCAAAACCTACCTCTAACCCTATCCATTACCCTAACCCTAACCCTAACCCTAATACTAACTCTAGAATAAGCCTAACCCCATCTCTAACCCTAAGTTTATCCATTACTCTTAACCTAACCTGAACCCCAAACCTAACCATATCCATTACCCTAACCTTAACCCTTACCCAAATGCTAGTAGAGGCCTAACACTTAACCTTAACTCAAACTTTAACCATGACTTTCACCCTAAAATAACCTGATTTAACCCTCAAACTAACACACTAGAACTATCCATGAGCCTCACTCTACAACTAACCCTAACAATAAACCTATACCTGACAATAGCCCTATCACTAATCCTAGAACTAATCCAAACACAAAACCTAGCCCTAATCCTAGCGCTAAACCTAGCCTTAATCCTAACCCTAACCCTAACCAGACCTAAACCTAGGCCTAACCCTAGCCCTAACCCTAACCCAAACCTTAACCGTGACAATGACCCTAATAACAACCCTATCTCTAAACCTGAACCTAACCCTCAATCAAACACTTACAAGAGAATAAGCCATAAATCTAACCTTATAACAAACCCTAACCATATACCTAGAACTGACATTAGCCCTAGACCTAATCCTAGCCCTAACCCTAACACAAAACCTAGCCCTAACTGTAGCTTTAACCTAGTCTTAATCCTAACCCTAACCCTAACCAGCCTTAAACTTATGCCTAGCCCTAACAGTAACTCTAGCTCTAATCCTAGCACTAATTTTGCTCTAACCCTAACCCTAACCCTAGCGCTAAGACTAACACTAACTCTCACTGTAATCCTATCCCTAGTTTAAACCTATCCCTTAAAATAAGCCAAACCCTAGCCCTAAACCCAGCCCCGACCCTATCCTTAACTTTTGCCCTAGCCCTAAACCTAGATCTAATCCTAACTCTAAATCTAACCCTAAGCCTAAGGCTAAACCTCACCCTAACACTAGCCCTAATCCTAATGCTAATAGGAAACTAGCCCTAACTCTACCCCTAGCACTCAAACAAATCCGAGGCAGAGGCTTAACCCTAATCCTTAACCTAAACCAAACCTCAACCCTACACCTAGCCCTAAACCTAGCCCTAATTAAAGTCCTGACCATAACTCTAGAACTTACTCTGAACCTGACTCAGACCCTAACACTAACCTTGCTCTAAACTTCACCCTAACCCTAAATCTAACCCTAACACTAGACCTAGCCCTAAACCTACCCTAAAAAATAGCCCTAATTGGAACCATAGTTCTTGCATTAGCCATAGCCCTGCCCTAACAGAAAACCTAGCACTAATCTGAAACCTAAACCTAGGTTTAAACCTAACCCTAACCTTAAACTTAACCCTAGCCCTATCCCTAACCCTAACACTAGCCTTAACACTAGCTCTAAACCTATCCCTTACCCTAAGCCAAACCCTTACCCTAATGCTACCCTAGTCCTAAACCTAATCCTTAGCCTACCCCCAAACAATAACTCTAATACTAATCCTAACCATAGATTTCATTCTACCTCTAAACCTAACCCAAACTCTAACCCTAACCCTGACCCTTTTTCTGACCCTAACTCTAACCCTAGGTTTAAACCTTACCCTAACCGTAAACCAAACCATAACACTAGCCCAACGGGTACCCTATACCTAAAACTAACCTTAACACTGGACCTAGACAAAAGCCTAATCCTAAATCTAGCCATAACTCTAGCACTAGCCCACAACAAAAACCTTGCCCTAGCCCTAACAATAACCCTTAAACTAACCCAAACACTAACCCTACCCCTACACCTAACCCTAGCCCTAATTCTGACCCTAACCTTAAACCTAACCCTAACCCAAACAGTGACCCTTACCCTAACACAAACCTAGCTTTAAACTTTATGCTAACTCAAAAACTAGTCATAATCCTAACACTAGACCTAGCCATAAACCAACCCTAACTCTTACATTACCTAAAGCCCTAAAGCTAGCCCTAAACCTCACACAAAACCTAGCACTAATCCTAGCCCGAACCCTAGGACTAAGCCTAAACCTAGCCCTAACCCAAGACCTAACCCTAACCCTAACCGTTGTCCCTAGCCCTAACCCTAGATCAAACACTAAACCTTACCATAAATATAACCCTAGCCCTAACTCTAACTCTAACACTAAACCTAGGCCTATCCCTAACCCTAACCCTAGACCTAATCATAACCATAAACCTAGCCCTAAACCTATCCATTACCCTAAACATAAGCCTAACACAAATGCTAATCCTAGGCCTATCCCTAAACCTATCACTAACACAGATCCTATCCATTACCTAAACCTAACCTGAATACTAAACCTAACCCTATCAATTACTCAAACCTTAACACCTACCCTAATGCTAATTCGAGCCATAAATCTAAACCATAACTAAACCAAACTCTAAACAAGCCACTGACTCTAATAATACACCTAGCTCTAAACCTGACCATTACCCTAAATATAACCCTTACACTAGACCTAGCCATAAAACTAACCCTAACACTATCCCTAACCGTAACCATACACCTGACATTAGCACGCTACCTAATTCTTTCCCTAAACCTAACACAAACCCTAGCCCTCATCCTAGTCCTATACCAAGCTTCAGTTCTAACCCGAACCGTAACCCTAGCTCAATTTCTGATTTCAAACCTCACCCTAGTTCTGAACCTAGGTATAACCACATTCTTTCCCGTAACTCTAACCTAACCCTAACACTATCACTAACCCTAACCCTAGCCCTAACACTAACTCTAACACTAGCTCTAATCCTAGCCCTAATATATCACTAACTGTGACTCTAACTCTAACCCTAGCCCTAAGACTAACTCTAACTCTCACACTAGACCCATTTTTAGTACTAACTTTATCTGTTACTATAACCCTAACACTAGCTCTAACCATAGCCCTAACCCTAAAAAAATCCCTAATTGGAACCATAGTTCTCTAACCCTAGATCTAAACATAACTCTAAATCTAACCCTAACCATAAGCCTAAACCTCACCATACCACTAGTCCTAATAGTATTGCTAATCCTAAAACTAGCCCTAACCTAAGCCCTAGTCCTAAAACAAAACTGAGGATAGCCCTTACCCTCATCTTAACCTAACTGTAACCCTATACTCACATTAGCCCTAGCCCTAATTTCTGCCCTAACCCTAATACAAAACCTAACCCTACACCTAGCCTTAACCCTAGCTCTAATTTGAATGTTATCCCTAAATCTAAAACAACACTGAACCTGACTCTGACCCTAACACTAACCCTATCTCAAATCATTACCCTAAGCCTGATGCTAACCCTAACACTAGACCTAGCCCTAACCCTAACACTAAATCTAGCCCTAATTGTAACCCTAGTTCTTACATTAGCCATAGCCCTACCCTAGCCCTAACCTAATCTAAAACCTAGCCCTAATCCAAACCCTGACCCTAGCTTTAACCCTAATTTTAATCCTAACCCCAACCTTAATCCTAAATCTATCCCTAATTCTAACCATAACACTAGCCCTAACCCTAGCTCTAATCCTATCCATTACCTTAACCCTAACCCTAACCCTAATGCTAACCCTAGGATAAACCTAGCCTTATACATAACCCTAAACCTATCCATTACCTAAACCTAACCTGAACCCTAAACCTAACTGTATCCATTACCCTAACCCTTAATCTAACCCTAATGTTAAATTGAACCCTAACCCTAAACCTTAACCTAAACAAACCCTAACCCTGACTCCTGCCCTAATAATACCCCTAGCTCTAAAATGACCCTAACTTTAACCTAACCCTTAAACTATAACTAACCATAAAACTAACCCTAAAACTATTCCTAACCATAACCCTATACCTGACATTAACTCTAGACTTAATGCTAGCCCGAACTCTAACAAAAACTGTAGCCCTAATCCTGGCCATAAAATTAGCCTTAATCTTAACCCTAATTCTAACTCTATTACTAACCCTGAATTTAACCCTTGCCCTAGGCCTAAACCTAGCTATAACATCATACCATACCCTAAAACTAATCCTATCCCTAGCCCTAAACCAGGGTCTAGCCCTAATACTAACGATAGCTCTAATCCTAGCCCTAATTTAGCCCTAACCCTAAGCCTAACCATATCCCTAGCCCTAACACTCACTCTAGCCATATCCCTAGTTCTAACCTTATCCCTTACCATTACCCAAAGCCTAGCCCTAACCCTAGCCCAAACCCAACCCTAAACTTAGGCCTAGCCCTAAACCTAGATCTAACCCTAACCCTAAACCTAAACCTCACACTAACACTAGCCCTAACCCTAATGCTAATTTGAAAACCAGCCCTAACCCTAGCCATAGCCCTCAAACAAAACTGAGCTATAGCCCTAATTCTAACCCTTAACCTAAATCAAATCCTAATGCTACACCTATCCCTAACCCTAACCCTACAACTAATAATGACCCTGACTCTGACCCTAAAACTAATTCTAGCTCTAAATATCACCTAATCGTAAATGTAACCTGAACACTAGACCTAGTCCCAAACCTAATCATAAAACTAGCTGTAATGATAAAGCCAGTTCTTATATAAGCCATAGCTGTAATCTTAACACAAAACCTAGCCCTAATCTGAGCCCTAACCCTAGCTTTAACCCAAACCCTAAACCTAACCCTAGCCCTAACCCTAACCTTAGCTCTAACCTTATCCCTTACCCTAAACCAAACCCTCCACCCTAATGCTACCCTAGTTCTAACCCTAATCCTTAGCCTACCCCAAACATTAAATCTATTATTAGTCATAATCCTAGCCCTCTTTCTATCTCTAATTCTAACTCAAAGCCTAAGCCTAACCCTGACCTTTATTCTGACCCTAAAACTAACCCTAGGTCTAAGTCTGACCCTAACCCTAAACTGAATGCTATCACTAGCCCTACCGGTAAACCTATAACTAAACCTAACCCTAATACTAGTACTAGACCTAAATGTAATCCTAAATATAGCCATAAGTCTAGCCCTAGCCCTAAAAAAACCTAGCCCTAGCCTTAACAATAACCATTAACCTAATGCAAAGACTAACCCTACAATTAGACCTAACTTACTTCTATATCCAGCCCTAACTCTAATCCAAGCCTAACACAAATGCTGACCCTTACATAACACAAACCCTGGCTATAATCCTTATCCTAACCCAAAACCTAACCCTAACACTAAAACTATCCACAACCCTAAACCTAACCCTATCCATTACTCTAACCCTAAACCTAACACTAACGCTAATTCAAGCCCTAACTCTAAACCTTAACCTAATCCAAACCCTAACCTGGACTCTGAAACTAATGATACACCTAGCTCTAAACCTGACCCCTACCCCTTCACTAGATCAAGCCATAAACCTAACCTTAACACTATCCCTAACCATAACCCTATACCTGACATTAGCCCTTGTCCTAATCCTAGCCCTAACCCTAACACAAACCCTAGCCCTCATCCTAGCCTTAATGTTAGCCTTAATCCTAATCCGAACCCTATCCGTATCCCTAATTTAAAAGCTTGCCGTAGCCCTGAACCTAGCTGTAACCCAATCGCTTCTCCTAGAACTAAACCTAACTCTAACCCTAACACTAACTCAAACCCTAGCCCTAGACATAGACCTAACCCTGAAACTAACTCTAATGCTAATCCTAGCTCTAATTGAGCCCTAACTCTAACCCTACCCCTACCCCTAGCCCTAAGACTAATTCTAACACTCATCCTAGCCCTATTTCTATTTCTAACCCTATCTGTTACCGTAACCCTCACACAAACCCTAAACATACCCTAACTCTATTCATGGCCCTAACCCTAGATCTAACCATAATTCTAAACCTAACCTTAATCTTAAGCCTAAAACTTACCCTACCACTAGCCCTAAAAAGAAACCTAGCCCTAGCCATAACAATTACCATTAACCTAATGCAAAGACTAACCCTACCCCTAGACCTAACACTAGTTCTATATCTGGCCTAATCATAAAACTAGCCCTAACCATAGCAGTAGACCTAAAAAAAAAAAGAGCTATTGCTCTAACCCTAAACATTAAACTAAACCAAACCCTACCCCTATAACTAACCATAACCTTAGCTCTAATTTGAATTCCAGGCCTAAAACTAACCCTGACCCTGACCCTGACTCATATCCAAACACTAACCCTAGCTCTAAATATCACCCTAACCCTAAAGCTAATGCTAACACTAGACCTAGCCCAAATCCTAACCCTAATACTAACCCTAATCGTAACCCTAGTTCTTACATAGCACTGACACTAACCTTATCCTTAACCCTAACACAAAATAGCCCTAATATGAGCCCTAAAACTAGATTTAACCCTAACCCTAATCCAAACCCTAGCCCTAAACCTAACCCTAATCCTAGCTCTAACCCTAACCCTTACCCTAAACCAAACCCTATCCATACTGCTAACCTTAGTCATAATCCTAATGCTTAGCCTAACTCAAATCCTAACCCTATTATTAGTCCTAAACATAGCCCTCATTCTAGCTCTAACCCTAACCCAAAACCTAAACCTAAACTTCACCCTTATTCTGACCCTAACACTAATTTATAGGTCTAAACCTCACCCTAACCCTAAACCGAACCCTGAAATTATCCCTACCCATAACCTTATACCTAAACCCAACCCCAGTACTAGGCCTAGAACTAAACCTAATCCTAAATCTCGCAATAAGTCTATCCCTAGACCTAAACAAGAACTTAGTCCTAGCCCTAACAATAAGCCTTAACCTAAACCAAATACTAACCCTTCTCACTAGACCTAAACCTAGTCCTAAATCTGGCTTTCACTATAACACTAACTCTAACCTGACCACTGACCCTGACACTAAAACTAAACCTAGCTCTAAAGCTTACCCTAAACAAAAATCTAAACCTAACACTAGACCTAGTCATAACCCTAATCCTAAATCTAACCCTAACTAGAACCCTAGATCTTAAATTACCCATAGCACTAAACCTAGGCCTAAACCTAACACAAAACATAGCCCTAATCCAAGGACTAAACATACCCTAAGCATAACTCTCAATCTAACCCTAGCCCTAACCCTAATCCTAACCTTCACCTTAGTCTTAACTCTAGCTCAAAGCCTAAAAGTTAGCCTAAACATAATCCTAGACCTATCCCTAAACATAACCCTAACCCTAGCCCTAATACTAACCTTAACACTAGCCCTAACCCTAGCTCTAACCCTAGCCATTACCCTAAATCTAACACTAACCCTAATGATAACCCTATCCCTCTAACCATAACCGAAACCCTAACCCAAACCATAAATCTCACCCTATACCCAACCCTTTACCTTAAGCTTGCCGTAGCCCTAACCCTAACTCAAACTCTAACCTTTACTCAAAACCAACAATAAACATAGTCATAAAATTAAACAACACTAAACCTAATCTTAACCCTAAAGCTAACATTACATCTAACCCAATCTATTACCCTAAACCTAATCCTAAACCTGATGAGAACCCTAGCCCAAACCCTAAACCTAACCCTGACCATAACCATAATCCTAACCCTAGACCTAACACTAAACTGAACCCTCCTTCTAGGACAAACCCTAGCTCAAAACCTAAACTTTACCCTATATCTAACCCTAACCCTACCCTAAGATAGGGTTACTAGCCCTAACCAAAACCCTAACCCTATCTCTAGCCCTAATCCTAACCATAACTCCAGCCCTTACCCTAGCTCTAACCCTATATATTATCTTTATGATAACCCTAAACCTAATGCTAACCATACGCCTAACCCAAATCCTATTGTGAACCCTAAATCTCTCAATTACCCTAAACCTACCCGGAACCCTAACTCTAACCCTAATGCTCATTTGAACCCTACACCTATACCTTAACCTAAAACAAACCCTAACCCTGATTCTAACCCTAAAATCACACCTAGCTCTAAACCTGAACCTTTTCCTAAGCCTAACACTTACACTAGACCTAGACATAAACCTAACCCTAAATCTACCCCTAACTCTAACACTAGACCTGACATTAGCCCTAGCCCGAATTCCAGACCTAAGCTTACAACAAACCCTATCCCTCATCCTAGCCCTAAACCTAGCCTTAATCATAACCGTAACCCTTACCCTAGCTCTTATCGTAATTCTAACCCAAACACTACATCTAAATCTAGCTATTATGCCATTCCTTACCCTAAACATAACCATATCCCTAGTGCTAACACTAGGCCTAAGCTGAACACAAACCTTAGCCCTGATCCTAGCCCTAATTTATCCCTAACCCTAAAACTAACCATAACTCTAGCCCTAAGACTAATTCTAACTCTCACCATAGCACAATCCCTAGAAATAACCCTAACCGCTAATGTAACCATAAACTTAGCCCTAACCCTTGCCCTATCCTTAGACCTCACACTAACCCTAGATCTAATGCTAACTGTAAATATAACCCTAAACCTAAGCCTAGCCTAGCACTCACACTAGCCCTAACCCTAACACTAATCATATAATTAGTCCTAACCCTAAACCTAGCAATAAAACAAAACTGAGCAATACCCCTAATGCTAAACCTTAATGTTAACCAAACCCTAACACTACACCTAGACCTAACCATAGCCCTAATTTGAGTCCTAACCCTAACCTTAAAACTTACCCTGACCCTGACTCATTTCCTAACACTCACCCTAGCCCTAAACACCAACCTAAACTTAAGCAAAATCCTAACAGTAGCCCTGGCCCTAATTCAAGTCATAACCCTAACCTTAAAACTAACCCTGACCCTGACTCATTTCCTAACAGTCGCCCTAGCTCTGAACACTGCCCTCACCTTAAACTGAACCCTAACAGTAACCCTAGCCCTTATTTGAGTCCTTACCCTAACCCTAGAGCTAACCCTGAACCTGAATCCTATCCTAACAATAACCCGAGTTCTAAATATTACCCTAAACTTAAACCTAACACTAAAACTACCCCTACCGCTAACCCTAAAACTAACCCTAATTGTAATGCTAGTTCGTACATTAGCCATTGCCCTAACCTTAGCCCTAATCCTAACACAAAACTAGCCTTAATCTG